>NC_030683.2:115863671-116180171 GCF_000004195.4 Xenopus tropicalis | reverse complement strand
CGGGGACACGGCCAGCAGGGGCACCTTGGGGGGTTAAGGGCCCCCGGGGAGGCAGCCCCGGTGGGCCCTGCACCCCCCCAGTCCGACCCTGGAGCAGGGTATAAATACCTTTTGCCTCACTGGGCCCGATTCCATCCAGTGAGAAAATTTGTATCACATGAAATCTGATGGACAAGATTCAATTTGAGATTCATTTTCTCGTGGTTTATCATGTGAAAACTCTATTGAAGTCTACAGGAAAAAACTGGAACTGAATTAGGAGAAAAGTTTTTGTATTTGTGAATGAAATCTTGGCCATGAGTTTTCTTACTAAACTGAATCAGGCGTATTGTGTCCAATGTTTGACCTGTCAAGGCTTCTCTGATTAAACTGGGAGACCATAAGAGCTAAAGAGCGAGCAGCATATATAGGGCCAGATTCAATTCGGGGAAAAAACTTATCTCATGGTTTAGCACCTGAAAATTTATGAATTCAATTCGAGGTGAAGACACTTTTCTCCTAATCCAGTTCCAGTTTTTTCCCATAGACCTCAAAAGAGCTTTCAGGTGATTAACCGTTGGATAAGTTTGATTGAATTGCATTCCCTCAAGCTCTTTATTATCCAAGTATCTTTTCTCTACATACTATACTCTATTCTTCCATCAATAAAGCTTCCTTGTTCCCATACAGAAATGGGCAATGGCCATGAAATAGGCTAAATAAATAGAAGTAAGAGGATCCACTGGCACCTGGGCCCACCAGTACTCATCCTGGTATCCTGGTGGCCCAGTCCAACACTGGACATGCTTCCCATCCCATGGGACCTATGTAATATTTACTGTATCAAGCTAATCTAGGCTTCTGACCTAGCCATATGAATTTTGATTGCTAATAATTATCCAAATAGGATTAGCGGCTTAGGAAAAGAAGACATTTTGGGCCAGATTCAATTCAATGAGGCATGATGTGATAAACCTTTTTCTCACTGAATTAAATCTAGTCCTTTATCTGCACTAACTCTTCTAGACTGGGAGAAAAAAATGCATCTTCCAGGTATTAATTTCCTGGCTTATTTTTTCAATTAAATAATGAGTGGGGAGAGGAGCCTTGTCTAGTGCCTTTGGTTATTTTATAGATATAAGTACCTTGTGAAAAAGACTACGACAGAAATAGAATTGCACTTGTCTGCATCCCAAACAAACAGCACAATACTTGAGAAATATATGAGGGGGGTATGGAACGAGCAAGACAATGTGTTTGTGTGGTCCAGACACTTTGCAACTAATTAGCAATTAAAACATTTTGCAAGGCCTGAAGATTGCTTTCCATGTGCGCAAAGTTTTGGCACCCAAGGTTAGATTGGCCTGCCATCTCTTGGCTTGGCCCTTATGGGCCCCAGTACATGTCAATTCCAATCAACCCTTTCTTATTTCCAGCATAGGCTTCTATAACATATACATCGAATTGCTGTAAGAGTTGTCCCTGGATGTCAAGTTCTCTGGTGGACCCAAAGAGGCCCAGTCAGGAAGTTGGCACCTTTACCCTGCAGGCACATCACATACTTAAAAATAATAATAGAAGAAATAAGGTGCGCTGAGTGTACATACATAGGGACTAACTAAGAACAAGGCATTTCAGGGGGTTATATTGTTTCTTTTGCTTTTGTAAGCCATGTGACCTTAAGGCCTTCTTCTGAAGTAGACCTGCACTGGAAACCTTCAACTTCCCTCTGAGCAGCAGAGTTCAGTCAAGAATAAAATCCACACCCACAGTGCAGTTCTTTGTATGGACAGAATAGCAGCAATAAAATCAGGATGCAGGTAGATATAAAGATAACTATTGCTTTCTCTGGGAATGCACACGTCTAAGGTACTGCTCATATAAAATAGATACCATCATTGCAACTGCCATTTCATTTATTGCTTTCTAAATGATATATAGACCCATGTGTTCCCATGTTAGTGCCCACCATTGCAACTGCCATTTCATTTATTGCTTTCTAAATGATATATAGACCCATGTGTTCCCATGTTAGTGCCCACCAAGTGGTTGAAATGCACAACACGTTTTAAACACACACATAAACAAACACTGGTCCAGACCCATTCGACCACAGTGCGCACAAGTTACAATGTGCACATGATTTTGGAAGAATTTGACGGGTCCATTGTCCCCTCTCTAAGATTATGGTGAATTCATCAAGCTTATTCTTATTTTTCATGAAAACATGGATGACTAGGAACCCACAAATGCCGTTGCGTTGCAGCCTCCAGTTTCCCACCAACAGACTCAGCGGTGGGCCTCCAATAACCCATCACTAGTTTCATGTCTTTCTCTTTAAATATGTCCCTTAGAATATTATCCCAAACATCATCATCACAACACATTCCCAGATCCTACTATATGTTTTTAGATTGTGTACGAGAAGAGGCAAAATGTAATAATTTAATACATTTTCCCTAGTTTAGTAATAGTTATAACTGCCCTAGAGCACAGGCAGTTTTCATTCTTGCCATTAACAGAAAGTGGAAAAATGCGGGGGTAGAAATACTTCTCATGGCAATAGCTTGACTTTTTTTTGTTTGTTAGTTTAAGAACAAGTCAGACTTGGTTTGAATCAAACCCAATTCAACTGGATTTCTATGGTTTAATAAAATCCCCGAATCCTTATAGATGGATAATAAATGTACTGCTGTTGCTGAAGTCTACAAAGAAAAAGGCAGCTGCCATTCTCTACATGTGTATTAAGCCCAGGTCTTTATTAATATCTGATAGTACTCCTTCAGTAATGATCTGATTCATCAAGGTCCACACAGAACTATGTGCATGGTCAATGGCCTACCCATCTCCCAACGTCTTCATCTTGTGATTTAAGCAATGGCTGATAAGCCAAACATTCCCATCAGCTCCCTTAGCTCCAGGGGTGACCAAAATAGGCAAAGATGTCTGATGACCTAAATTTTTCAGCAATTCTTCGCCAAAGTGAAACAGGACAGATGAATAACAATGACCTATTTGATTGAAGTCACTCTGAGGGACACAGCATGCCAACCAAGGCGAATGAGTGGAAGCTATGTTATGTTTTTATATAAGTTTTAGTTTTCCATTGTTCACATTTTCCCTTTCTTTTCTAAACCCAGGTAAAAAAAGAGTATTTCTTAAGCTTTCAGGCTGTGATGTTTGGCCTACATTATCCATTGACCTTATTCCTACTTGTCTACTCTCTTACATGTGGCTAGTCCATCAGTAACAGCATTTACTGTGGTTTATTAGCCATTTATAAATGTTATTAAGAAAGCTGACATAAGACTAAATGCTACTTAACGTAGAACAACTAAACCTGACAAATCTTCCTGATCTACAGTGACTTCATCTTGTACTATACTTGAATATAATGAAAGGGTTGCTTAAAAATAATAATTAACCTTTAAAGAAGGAGGAAAGGTAAAAACTAAGTAAGCTATAGCAGAAAGGTCTATGTCAATACATTCATAAGCACTCAGAAATGCTGCACTGAGTCCTCTATCAAAAGAAATACAGGATTTCTTATCTCCTTTTTTGTAAACATGTTCTTCAGTATTAGACTTCCTCTCTTGGAAAAATTCTTCATTCCTGGGTGGAGCCTGCGTAGGTCTCTCCTTTCTCCATTCTCCTGCTCCCCCCTCCCATAAGAATTCATAAAAATCACTCCTTCCTCCCTTAGAAATGTGTAATCTGACTACCAGCCTCCATATCTGCAGCAGGAAGCTACGAAGACCAAGCTAAAATGGCAGCTGCTATCTTAAACAAACAGAGGGAGCTTCTAGGGCTGTTTACTCAGGTATGGTAACGCTTTCTGCAGAATAAATATAGTGTTCTAGGTGACACTAATGTGGCCAATCTGTAAAATGCCAAAATTACTTTCCTTCTCCTTCAGCTAAACTGAAATTAAAAAATAAACAGCGATGGCCTTAACTGGTAACCATCTGGAAAGAAGACTCATTTATTCCAAACATTGTTCTTTGATTGGCAATGATTAGAGGCCTTAATGTGGGCACTTGGCAGTTGAAATTCAGCTGTAAAAATACTAAACTTGCCCTAACATTGAAACCAATTATGCTTCTCAGTATTTTCATTCTCTGCCATTCTCTTTCACCCCATGCACATGGTTAAAATAATATATACGTATATATACATTCATCCAGGGTATTGTTTTCTACAAGTAAAGGATAACATCTAGATATATTTTACACATATAAAGATATTAATAGGCCATGCATGTCGAGGCAAGATGCAATGTTTCGGGGAGATGCAGGCAGTGTTTGTCCATTCCGGTAAGGAATTCATTGTGAAAGTAAATGCAGATATCATCTAATGTCTATATGAGATACAGTCTGATTTTTACTTCAAGTATTACTGCACACTGACACAGCAAATGCTCAGATGTTGAATTCCAGGTCCCACAGTCCAACCCAGAGTTAAAATAACAACGATTAAAAAAAAAATCCAGCTCTCGTCTTGTTTTCCTGCAGGTGACTTGTGACCCAACTTCGTTGCATGGTTGATAAAAAAAAAAAAATCTTCTTTGTATTTTGAGACACTAGACAACCCAAAGGAAAACCGCACTTCATCAGATTTTCACAAGTGTTAATAAGAGTGAAATGCCAGATCGGTGTCTGGTCCCGGAAGGAATGGATTCACTATTGCATCCTGGTCCCCTCTCACAGCACATTACAACACTAAGTGCTTTTTCCAAGATGCAGGGTAAGGAAGAAGAATGAGACAGAAGATGCTAATAAGCCATTACCAAGGAGGATACCATGCCGGTCAAGAGACGAGGGCTGATAGACAAAGCCTCATTTATGCTTGCTCCCCGTCATGCATCCACAGAGATCACACCAAGGAGATGGGCACTGGGCTGTGTGGGTTACTATGGATGAACTCTGGATTGATAAAGGTGAATCCAGCAAATTCACTCTGGTCAATGCCTGCCAATACAAGCTGATCAGGAGGAGTAAGGACAGGGGGTGCACGGGTGAAGAACTTGTCAAAGTTCTCTCCACTCTTTCCACACTGTAAAATAAAACAGGTTATGAATATCACACAGATGCACTAGAACATTTTTACTCAATGAAAAGGAAGTAGAACAACTTGCAGGAAGTCAATCGCCACTTCTTGATAGTATCAAACTAAGAAGGCTGACCTATAAGTGCAAGAGCACTAAGGGCAATAGCCATAGAGGGCAATGTTGGTGATAGACTGCAATCTGACACCATGTGTTTGGACAAGTAAGATTTTTGGGAGCCAAAGCACCTGAAATTGACCAGGAGCCCTTATAGACGCAAGGCAAGGTCCATTTGTTTTAGGACTGTTGGGCAGGTCATATTTAACTAAATCTGGCAAATAATTACCTGGGTGAAATGTTTGCTAAATAAGCCTAGTTTTGGATTATTTATATAAAAACCATGGATAGATAACAGATAGAGAGATAGATGATAGATAGATAGATAGATAGATAGATAGATAGATAGATAGATGATAGATAGATAATAGATAGATAGATAATAGATAGATAGATAGATGATAGATAGAGGATAGATAGATAGATAGATAGATAGATAGATAGATAGATAGATAGATAGATAGATAGCTAGAGGATAGATATCCATAAAGAAATGGTGAACTTAAGACTGAGAAATGTCCCAGCAAGGCAAGGTCCATTTGCTTTAGGACTGTTGGGCAGGTAATATTTAACTAAATCTGGCAAATAATTACCTGGGTGAAATGTTTGCTAAATAAGCCTAGTTTTGGATTATTTATATAAAAACCATGGATAGATAACAGATAGAGAGATAGATGATAGATAGATAGATAGATAGATAGATAGATGATAGATAGATAATAGATAGATAGATAATAGATAGATAGATAGATGATAGATAGAGGATAGATAGATAGATAAATAGATAGATAGATAGATAGATAGATAGATAGATAGATAGATAGCTAGAGGATAGATATCCATAAAGAAATGGTGAACTTAAGACTGAGAAATGTCCCAGCAAGGCAAGGTCCATTTGCTTTAGGACTGTTGGGCAGGTCATATTTAACTAAATCTGGCAAATAATTACCTGGGTGAAATGTTTGCTAAATAAGCCTAGTTTTGGATTATTTATATAAAAACCATGGATAGATGACAGATAGAGAGAAAGATAGATAGATAGATAGATAGATAGACAGACAGACAGACAGACAGATAGATAGACAGACAGACAGACAGACAGACAGACAGACAGACAGATAGATAGATAGACAGACAGACAGATAGTTGATAGATAGATAGATAGATAGATATCCATAAAGAAATGGTGAACTTAAGACAGAGAAATGTACCAGGAAGGACAGAAACATTGTCTACATAGTATCCAAGGCTATTGTGATACTAATATCTATAGTTAGTATTAATGTTTGTATATATAGTTTATGTATGTGTTGGTATAGATTGGTAAATATAGGTGTAAGTGCTGGGTTTACTTGAAAGAGTTGAACTTGATGGACTCTGGTCTTTTTTAACCCTATGTAACCAACACTTGAATTTCCTTTTATTCCTTTGGTAGCACCAGGGCAGTACATATATAATGTATAATACTCATACATACAGGGCGTGGTTTGAAAGGAGGCTGGATTTCTAGACGCTCCAAGCGCTCCCAATCAATCCAGCGGAAGAAGGCATGGTCCCGAATATCACGCTCCCCGTCGGAGCCAGAGCCGAGGCGTTTCAGAGGGTGTTTGGTCAGCAGCTGTTCAAGATTCAAGAACAAGAAAGAAAACACTGAGGATGACAGGTAGAACAGAAACACAGGCGTTGGCAGTTTCCCTTTTACAGTGCTCAGCTTATCTCAAGATGGAATTGCACAGACAAGGGAAATACTATATAAAGAATAATTAGTTGCTCTTTCAGACAGGACTGTGAATTTTAATGAAAATTGAAGAAAAAAAAAATCAGAATCAGGAAGATACTTGAATTAACCAAAATCTGACATTTTATATTTGCTACATATACTGCCTTAAAAGTGAGAGTTATGAATATCTTTTCTATTTGACATTCGCCAAAACCTCCTTAAGACAAAGGATTTAGGGCAGACATAAAAAAATTAAACCCACAAGGACATAAGCAGAATATACAGACTTCATACAGATGCTGCCCTGGTTCCAACAGAATAGACCATTGTCAGTTTAATTGCAAGGTCATGGATTGGAACTGCCATCAACTAACTGTCATTGTAATACAACTGTGAAATGTAGGCCATCCTTCCAGACTGCATAATGTACAAGCCATGTTAAGATATCCTTAAGAATAACTTTGAAGCACACAAACTAGATTTAAAGACCTAAACTTGAGGTGGAAACCAGTCTATACTTGTATTGTTTTTTTCTATTTGGAGATACCCTATTAGTGGTTATATATAGTTGTAATAGTGGTTGTATATATAGTTTATGTATGTGAGTGTATAGATTGGTAGGTGTGGGTTGTGTGTGCTGCGTTTACTTGGAAGGGTTGAACTTGACGGACTCTGGTCTTTTTCAACCCTATGTAACTATGTAACTATGTAACTTAGAAGAAGAAATGAATGATGGAATGCTATTGTCTTACCCCCTTGCATATGGAGACAGCTTCTCTGGACAAGGATTTGGGGTAAGACACCGTTTGCTCCATGATGGACTGGAACAATTCATCTTCATCTTCTCCATCAAATGGAGGCTTTAAAAGAAAGGAACACATATGAGACATGACACAAACCATAATGCTCCTATGTCTATAGCATTACTCCTCTTCCACTGCACAGTCAATTTGGACTTTGATAAGATTTTGACAGGATTTGGATTTGGTACTTTTCAAAAATTCAAAAACTCAATTGCGTAGAAACACGGCAAGCTGAACATAGCTAAAGCACATTCTACCCTTCATTATCAATACGTCTGCTGAATTTTGAAATGGTTCTTGAAAACGTCCTATGGGAAATGGCCTTCCCAGAGCTTCTGGAGCTTTCTGGATAACGGATCCCATATCTATATTTACATGTGCCACTGCCATAGAGGTTCTTTTTTTGCATAGTATGTGTGCCAACCACACCAATATTGTTTGTGGCTCATTCATGTGCCTCTAGACATAACATGAGTCCATAGGACCCAATATTTTTAAAGGGTGATTGCTGAATATCAACACTTATGGAAGCCGTTTGTTATATGTAACATACCTGTCCTGCCAGCATTTCATATAGTAAGACTCCATAGGACCACCAGTCCACTGACTTTCCATACGGCTGGTAGGCGATGATCTGTTGAACCAAAACATGCCCAGGTCATACTTTAAGATCTTATTTTAGCTGGAAAAATTCGGATAGAAAGTTATGTTTTAGTAAATGCACAGATAGAAGTGAAAATTGCAAATTGTGAATCAGATCCACAGCCTGGCCACTGCCGAATTGTAAATATTAGTGATGAGCGAATCTGTCCCGTTTTGCTTCACCATAAAATTCGCGAAACGGCAAGAAAATTCCCGAAACAGCAAAAAATTCCCGAAACGCATTTGTCGTGCAATTTTTTGTGCCGCCCGCATCTTTTTTGTTGCCCGTGTCTATTTTTTTGTCGCCCGCTCTTTTTTGTATGTGATCACGCCAAATTTTTACACAACTGTGTCCAATTTTTACGCAACCATGCCCTTTTTTGATGGGACCGCACCCTTTTTTGTCGCAACTGCACCCAATTTGACTAGACCGTGCCAATTTTCACAAAAGTTTCGCAAAAAAAATTCGCCAATGGCGAAATGCGGAAATTCGCTGCGAATCCATGCCTGCCGAAAAAATTTGCTCATCACTAGTAAATATAGACATTGTCCATTGTCACATAATACACACACATTGTGCCATAGAGACATGCTGGTATCGCCAGAGCAGTCATTGCTCCGCTATTGCCTCAATATTTGTAGAGGGGAGTGGGTCCATGAGGCACGTCCATCAGAACAGCCATCTTTCCCTCTGGTATAGGGTTTATTCTCACAAGCGTTTCTCTGCAGAATAGTGTTGAGGCATTGGTGCAATACTAAATAATTCATCCGTGGCTCCGCGGAACTGTCTCTGCTGTAATAAAGGTCCAGCGAGTGTCAGCCTCTCAGTTCAGTAACATTAATATCAGCTCACCACAATATTCAGTCAATACTTTTTTAAAAAAAAAAAAACAGATTCAAATAACATTAAAAAATAGTATTTACATAAACCACAAATATATGAAGTGTCAGCGATGTTAAACTACAAACACCTGTGGAATTCTGGTATCGAACCAAAATTATCCCATGAGTAATGAAAATGGCCTGTAGGACAATTCACAAATTGCCAAAATTTTACCAAATACATTGGAGTCAATGGGCATTTTTTCTTGAGTATTTCCCCTAAAATGGAAGGCAAAATTCAAGAGCAGAATCATAAACTTTTTCGCCACTTGTGAATTTCGCTGCCAATCTGTATCTGTTGAAAAAACTCACTCATCCCTACCCACAAGGTTCCCCCATACTGGTGTGCAAGCTCTTTAGCCCAAAACTCCACTGGGGCAAATGATTATTTAATGATAGGTGCCCTTTAGGCACCAACTGAAGCATATTCCCTTCTTATAGGAAACATGTCAAACAGATATATACTGGAAGGGTTTCTGTTAGCCCGCACATCCTCATAGCAACCCCACAGGCCTAGTGAAAGTGAACTTTGTAGCACAATACAAAAGTGACAAGTGGAATTTTTTAATGCATTTAGAGTGAGAGGAAACACCCATTGTCTTTAATGGGTTTGGAGTGAGAAAAAAAGTTGCAAAGAAGAAAATTGCCTATTAACTCCAATGCATTTCGGCGAAGCAAAATGAGACAAATTTGCTCATGGCTACCTGCAGACAGTGGCGGTTGTCATTTAAGGTGTTTGGCTGAAAGGGTGCATCTTGAACTTCTACATAGTTGTGCTTGGCACTGCTTAGTCCTTTCTGCCTGCCATTCTGAATGGATCACAATTGCGCCTAGAGTTGCCCCTTGTCTAGTTTTGACCCTGAGAGCTCGGTTTTCAGAAGGGCTGTCCAGGTCAAAACCTTTTGCCTGATTTTCCAAATTAGGAAAACTGGGCAGGACTCACATAGCCCCGCCCAGTGGTGTCACTGCCCCACCTCTTCCCCGCCAACATCTTGCCACGACCCAGCCTCTTTCCCGCCCCATGACATCACAGCCCGCCCCCTGCCCAGCGAGCCAGCAGAGGTGGCAATCCTAATTGTGCCTATTGGCACAGGGGAGCCCTGGAGCTATCTTCGCCTCTGAACTAATTGGTAGCCTCAGGGCTTCCACAGCAGCCTGCGCCAGTGGCCACAGGGCAATAGCTCTGAAAGAACAGGGCGCACACATCCCTCATTCTCAGGGTTGCCAAGCCAAGGCCCGTGCTGGCATTCAGGGCCGCCGCTCCCTATAAGCAGAGTACTCAGTCTGCATAGGGCACCAACACCCAGGGGGGCACCATTCCAGCTGCTCCAAAAAAAAAAACATTTTTATATATTATAACATACCCCCCAACACTGTCACGCCGGTTTTTATAGCGCATCCCCCTGTCCCGGATAGTTCAATCTATGGGGGCAATTGGGGGCACTTACTATGGGGGCATTGTCTATGGGGGCAATTGGGGGCACTGTGTGTGGGGCCCCTATAGTAGGTTTTTTTTCTTATTTTATTTTTACTTCCGTAATATTTGGGGGAGGGGGCACAAAAGTACATTTCTGCTTAGGGCACCCATTTGGCCAGCAGCGGCCCTGCTGGCATTACAAATTTACCCACAACGTAGCTGCCAGTAAATTTGTAATTCCTAGTTGTTTGTCCCCCAACTTGCTTACAAAGTGCCCTCACATCCTCACTTCCCTCCCAATGCCTGCCCCCAAACCCTGCCTACTTAATGAAATTGGACCCGGCCACCATGACGTCAAAACTCTGCCCCCCACATCATAATGATTCCACCCATTCCTAGACCCGCCCCCACTTTATATGTCATCAGCTGGTAAAGACCACAAGAAAAAGTGGCAACCCTACTCTCACTCCAAATGCCAGAAATGATGCTGACCAAACTTACAGAGCAATTGCATCTAATTGGTATAGAAGTGTGCTAATGTTGGGTGCAATAGAGCAGCTCCCCCTGGTGAACGCAATGATTTTGCACTTCGCAAAATACACTGAAATGGAACGTTGACAGCTCTGCAATACCAACTTACTAATCAATTACTGTGTTAAAAAAAAACCATAGGGTAAGTGAGTTTGGGAAAACCCTGCCACCAACATGGCACTGAATATATAGAATAAGAAGATGCAAACTTATAATAAGGGGCTGGGGAGAATGCTCAGAATCCTAGCCCCGGCCCCTGGTTGCTTTACTTAGGCTGCACTCTTTGTAGTTGTGTAAAACTGCATTTTAATGATCATTTTACACAATATAATTGTCTAAGCCTATTGATTATGCATGCAAGCCCCGGCCATCCTCGGTCAATGAACAATTTAAGAATCGTGCAAGGCTTTGGCTTAGTACAATACAGTATTACTTGCCGTCCACAGCAAAAAATAAAAAAAAACAAGCTGATTTATTCCTTGTTATTGCCGACTGGCTCGTGGGACTGCCTCTTATGGCCATTTACTAACACAGTATCCAGCTCAGCAGTTTTACTCTAATTGGCACCGTCCGCTGCCCGATAACCAACGCTACACTGATGTATGGGATCATTGCATATGGCAGCGCTTGGGCGCAGAGAATTGCATGGGAAACCGCTCAAAAGGAGGGGATTTGCTTTCTTTTTTGCTTTCAGCTTCTGTAATGTTCTGAGCTATTTCTACAGAATGGTACGACCCAGCAGAAAAGGCTAAGGGCCCCAACGGCATGAAACTATATGATGCGCAAACATTCCCTCTTATAAAATGAAGCCTCAATTCAGCCATAACTTTTTTTTGTTGTTATTTATTTATTGTAAATCAAGCAACATAATAGCATAGTCTGATTATAACAGGAGGCAGATTACAGCAACAATAGATGAGTGATGGTGTCCTGTGCATAAACTATGTAAGGGCTTCCCATTTAATAAATCACCAAGGGATATTCCAAGGCACATTGTGTCCCTGTACATCAGGGGTCTCTGACTCGCGGCCCGCGGGCCATTTGCGGCCCTCGGTACAGTATTTTGTGGCCCGCACCAACGCCTTCTCAAAAGCAATGAATGGATCGCGATTTTTATTGCGATTCAAGGGATAATGCAAGGCACGGCGGGCGGGAGCTGCTGATTGCGGAAATGACGTTATGCCATCATAACAGTTATTATGGGAAGACGTTCTGTGTGCACAATTAGCTGCTAAGGAGCTAATTGTGCACACAGAACGTCTTACCATAATAACTGTTATGATGGCATAACGTCATTTCCGCAATCAGCAGCTCCCGCCGTGCCTTGCATTATCCCTTGAAAGCCAATTTTTTATGAAATCCCTTATGCGGCCCAGCCTCATCCTGACTTTGCCTCCTGTGGCCCCCAGGTAAATTGAGTTTGAGCCCCCTGCTGTACATCAAGGCACTTTCTGGCAGCCCACCCATAGCAACGTCCCTGACCTGCCCCAGCCAACCAAACCTCCACTCTTTTTTGCAGGTTCTGCCCCCCTATCTTGCCCTCTGGTTATCTGCACATGTATCACTGAGTCATGTGACAAGTGACATCAGTATGCACCATTTACAACTAATGACATCACTAGGCACTGTTTACAAGTCTAACATATAATATTTATATATATATATATTCCTTCTATGTATTGCATCTATTACCTCCTAGGGTAGTTTTCCCCAACCAGTGGCTCCGGGGCAACATGTTGCTCCCCAACCCCTTGGATGTTGCTCTCAGTGCCCCCAAACCAGGGAGTTATTTTTGAATTCCTGACTTGGGGGCAAGTTTTGGTTGATTTACTACCATTAAATCAAAGCAAAGGGGTACCTGATTGATTTCCCACAAAGGCATTGCCTATGCTTATTATTATGCAGTACAGAAGGCTTAGAGCTCAGCGGCCCCCTGTTCCTTGGGTGCATTGCCTTCCTACAGCATACATATGCTTATTTAGCTCTGTGCATTATAAAATATGTATATCTAATAAATATGTGTGATCTCAGTACCATGTTATTTGTCTTTCTGCCACTGCTAATGTGCCAGAGGGAGAACTGGAGGGAGCATTTGCTGGGTCTCTGTTCCATTAGCCTCTGAGCCAAATTATGATATGGTTTCTAATGGAACCCTTTCTTCAGTATCTAGCGAGATTAAAAGAATGCAATTACAGGGGGCAGATGGAAGCAGGTTGCAGCCAGAGGCAATGTCCCTTATGGGGCAGTTGTTTTTATAGCACTGATAATATTTTGTCAACACCTGATTCAAGTGTTGTACCTTTTGTTAATCATAAAACAAGTTTTATGGGCACAAAATGGTTTTGTCAGTAGGCCATCTCCTATAGGCTACATTTTAATCAAATAAATGACATTTTTTAAAATTATTTCCTTTTTATTTATAATAATAAATCAGTACTTGTACTTGATCCCAACTAAGATATAATTACTCCTTATTGGGGGCAGAACAGCCCTATTGGGTTTATTTCATGGTTAAATGATTCCCTTTTCTCTGTAATAATAAAACAGTACCTGTACTTGATCCCAACTAAGATATAATTACCCCTTATTGGGGGCAGAACAGCCCTATTGGGTTTATTTAATGGTTAAATGATTCCCTTTTCTCTGTAATAATAAAACAGTACCTGTACTTGATCCCAACTAAGATATAATTACCCCTTATTTGGGGCAGAACAGCCCTATTGGGTTTATTTAATGGTTAAATGATTCCCTTTTCTCTGTAATAATAAAACAGTACCTGTACTTGATCCCAACTAAGATATAATTACCCCTTATTGGGGGCAGAACAGCCCTATTGGGTTTATTTAATGGTTAAATGATTCCCTTTTCTCTGTAATAATAAAACAGTACCTGTACTTGATCCCAACTAAGATATAATTACCCCTTATTGGGGGCAGAACAGCCCTATTGGGTTTATTTCATGGTTAAATGATTCCCTTTTCTCTGTAATAATAAAACAGTACCTGTACTTGATCCCAACTAAGATATAATTACCCCTTATTTGGGGCAGAACAGCCCTATTGGGTTTATTTAATGGTTAAATGATTCCCTTTTCTCTGTAATAATAAAACAGTACCTGTACTTGATCCCAACTAAGATATAATTACCCCTTATTGGGGGCAGAACAGCCCTATTGGGTTTATTTCATGGTTAAATTATTCCCTTTTCTCTGTAATAATAAAACAGTACCTGTACTTGATCCCAACTAAGATATAATTACCCCTTATTGGGGGCAGAACAGCCCTATTGGGTTTATTTAATGGTTAAATGATTCCCTTTTCTCTGTAATAATAAAACAGTACCTGTACTTGATCCCAACTAAGATATAATTAATCCTTATTGGGGGAAAAACAATCCTATTTGGTATAATTCATGCTTATATAATTTTTTAAGGTATGAAGATCACAAAATATAAGAAAAGACCCCGTATCCGGAAAAGCCCAGGTCCTGAGCATTGTAGATAATACGTCCCATACCTGTACCAGATTCTGTGAACAGAAAAGCCCTTTAGCAGTCAAAAATTGGGTTGCCACCTTTTGGCAGAGATAATACACACTGAGGTTGGGGTGGGCGATAATGCGATGGAACGGAGTTATTAGCCAATGGACAAATTGGGATCGGATTTGGTGAGCAGGGCAGGTGTCCGTGGGGCAAAGGGGTTTGAGAGAGCGGACTGGAGCAGATTAGAGGTGTGCCAGGGGTAGAAGGACCAGTTATTTACTGGTAATGTATTGTAAACTGGTAATATTGTAGCACCTAGTGAATAGATTTTTAGGAGGTGAGTGACAGTATTCACTATATATATATATATATATATATATATATATATATATATATATATATATTTATTTATATCCCTGACACCAAATATTCCTGTGTCTCACGGCTGTTTGCACCTGATGGAAAAACAGGGGATTCAGCACAACATGGCACAGGTGCAGGCACATACAGGGGCTGCAATAAAGGTCATTCATGGGAAAAAAATATGCAAAATGCCAACTATTGTTAATTTCCATTTCCATGCATTCAGTGTATGTTCTGTGAACTCGTAGCTCATCAGCCCCCAGCAAAAAATAAGACCATGCATTTTATGGATTGTGCCAAGTGTAAGCAATAAAATCTCTAGCTGAAAAAGTTGTCATTTTTGTGAAAAAGCCACCACCTTCAATCAGTTCTTACAATAGGAGCTATGCTGAAATGCTGGGGCCACTGTGTCATGATGAAATGCTGAAGCAACTGTGTCATGATGGTAATGCAAGGGTCATTGTGTCTTATATTGGTGGGGGGCCACTGTGTCATGATGAAATGCTGGGGCCACTGTGTCATGATGAAATGCTGGGGACACTGTGTCATGATAAAATGCTGGGCCCACTGTGTCATGATGGTAATGCAAGGGTCATTGTGTCTTATATTGGTGGGGGGCCACTGTGTCATGATGAAATGCTGGGGCCACTGTGTCATGATGAAATGCTGGGGACACTGTGTCATGATAAAATGCTGGGCCCACTGTGTCATGATGGTAATGCAAGGGTCATTGTGTCTTATATTGGTGGGGGGCCACTGTGTCATGATGAAATGCTGGGGCCACTGTGTCATGATGAAATGCTGGGGACACTGTGTCATGATAAAATGCTGGGGCCACTGTGTCATGATGAAATGCTGGGGCCACTGTGTCATGATAAAATGCTGGGGCCACTGTGTCATGATAAAATGGTGGGGCCACTGTGTCATGATGAAATGCTGGACCCACTGTGTCATGATAGTAATGCAAGGGTCATTAGGGCTGATTCACTAAAGTGCGTTAAAACGTGCGCTATTTATAGCGTGCGATAAAAATTTTATCGCGTCTAAATTTTCACCACTTAACGCACGATTCACTATAAGCATACTTGCGTTAATTTACGCGCGATATTGCATGCGGCATTTACCGCATGCGCACTAATTAACGCCTATTATTATGTGCGCTAATAGTTGCCGTGTATAGAATGTAGCATATAAATAGTAGCCACATATAAATAGTGCATATAAAAAGTAGCATATAAATAGTAGCCACATATAAATAGTGCATATAAAAAGTAGCATATAAATAGTAGCCACATATAAATTGTGCATATAAAAAGTAGCATATAAATAGTAGCCACATATAAATAGTGCATATAAAAAGTAGCATATAAATAGTAGCCACATATAAATAGTGCATATAAAAAGTAGCATATAAATAGTAGCCACATATAAATAGTGCATATAAATAGTAGCCACATATAAAAAGTAGCTTATAAATAGTAGCCACATATAAATATTTATATGCTACTAAATAGCATATGCGGCTACTATTTCTATGCTACTATTTATATGTGGCTACTATTTATATGCTACTATTTCTATGCACTATTTATATGTGGCTACTATTTATTTGCGGCAAACTGGAGGCTGAATCACTCTGGGGCCAACACAGACCTGAATAAATAACACTGCAAAGTCCATATTTTATTGCCAAAAGCTCATTAACTGTACTTTTCTATAATTACCGCCTGCCCCAAGTAGGGGTTAATTTTTGCATAGTCTAATGCGATATTTAGTGCGTCTAAGTGTTTGTGAATCATGCGTTAGTATTCTTTTCTGCGCGCTAATTAACGCATGCGCTAACATTACTGCATGCGGTTGCGCGCAAATTAACGCATGCGATAATACTGTATTGAATCGCACGCTAATTGTTGCTGGGGCCACTGTGTCATAATAAAATGCTGGGGCCACTGTGTCATGATGAAATGCTGGGGCCACTGTGTCATGATGAAATGCTGGGGCTACTGTGTCATGATGAAAAGCGGGGGGCCACTGTGTCATGATGAAATGCTGGGGCCACTGTGTCATGATGAAATGCTGGGGCTACTGTGTCATGATGAAAAGCAGGGGGCCACAGTGTCATGATAAAATGTAAGGTCATTGTGTCTTATATTGCTGGGCCTACTGTGCTATGATGAAATGCTGGGGCTACTGTGTCATGATTAAAATGCCGGGCCCACTATGTCAGGATGAAATGTTGGAGCCACTGTGTCATGATGAAATACTGAGGCTACTGTGTCATAATAAAATACTGGGGCCACTGTGTCATAATAAAATACTGGGGCCACTGTGTCATAATAAAATACTGAGGCCACTGTGTCATAATAAAATACTGGGGCCACTGTGTCATAATTAAATACTGGGGCCACTGTGTCATAATAAAATACTGGGGCCACTGTGTCATAATAAAATACTGGGGCCACAATTGTCGCGTCTTTTTTAACGGAAAAAAGCGTGCGATAAAAATTAACGCACTTTAGTGAATCAACCCTATTGTGTCTCATATTGGTGGGGGGCCACTGTGTCATGATGAAATGCTGAGGCCACTGTGTCATGATGAAATGCTGGGGTCACTGTGTCATGATGAAATGCTGGGGCCACTGTGTCATGATGAAATGCTGGGGCCACTGTGTCATGATGAAATGCTGGGGCCACTGTGTCATGATAAAATGCTGGGGCCACTGTGTCATGATGAAATGCTGGGGCCACTGTGTCATGATGAAATGCTGGGGCCACTGTGTCATGATAAAATGCTGGGGCCACTGTGTCATGATGAAATGCTGGGGCCACTGTGTCATGATGAAATGCTGGGGCTACTGTGTCATGATGAAAAGCGGGGGGCCACTGTGTCATGATGAAATGCTGGGGCCACTGTGTCATGATGAAATGCTGGGGCTACTGTGTCATGATGAAAAGCAGGGGGCCACAGTGTCATGATAAAATGTAAGGTCATTGTGTCTTATATTGCTGGGCCTACTGTGCTATGATGAAATGCTGGGGCTACTGTGTCATGATTAAAATGCCGGGCCCACTATGTCAGGATGAAATGTTGGAGCCACTGTGTCATGATGAAATACTGAGGCTACTGTGTCATAATAAAATACTGGGGCCACTGTGTCATAATAAAATACTGGGGCCACTGTGTCATAATAAAATACTGAGGCCACTGTGTCATAATAAAATACTGGGGCCACTGTGTCATAATAAAATACTGGGGCCACTGTGTCATGATAAAATACTGAGGCCACTGTGTCATAATAAAATACTGGGGCCACTGTGTCATAATAAAATACTGGGGCCACTGTGTCATGATGCTTGGGGCATTGACACAAGTAGAAACTCACAGCAGGGAAAAGCGCAAGCTGCCCACTGTGCTTGTGGACGTAAATGATCCCCCTTACAGAGGACTTAATGGTAGTGTGTTTCTGACTGTAAGCAGTATGGCAGCTCACACTCATTGGAATGTTAGGCCAAGCAACACGGCAGTAGAATATTAATAGATCAATAAACTCAATCCGCCTTGGGTTATACTGCTAAATAAAACATGTTTCCCTTTAATTTATGAGAAATGTATATTTTACCTGCTCTAGGCCTTACATTACAATGCAATACTGCGCACACAATCCTTTATGCCAATACAGACGATACAAAGTCAATGAAAGGTATCATATCCGGCTTCGCTTTCAGATTCCAATGAGCAGTGCTGCAGAGTGAAAGTGCTCTGTTCATTTTAGCATCAGTGATTGCTGTTGCCCCCTGCAGCCCATCCTGGGGTACTACAGCAACAAGAGATTTTTCCTTTGCCAAGCAAAGTGTGCACTATTTATTCAGATAGAACATGACAAGTACAAGCTAGAAAGGGAAAGAAGAAATAACCCGAAGTGGGCTAGAGCTTTTGTTTTACATATTCTGATCTAATGAATCTCCCCTGTGGCTCCTTTGCTGTTTTACCCAGACGCACGGATCAGAGAATGAGTAAAGAGCTCTTTCCCAGGCAATATTCTCCCCCAGCCAGGCTGGGTTATTAAAGCTATTCTCTGCAAGCAATAAAATGAACTCGACGCTGGCAGAAAAGGGAAAATCCTTGCACCTAGGACATATTGGATTTCCAGTATAAATCACATGCAGAACATTGACGCATTCGTATCCCCAGCGGCCCCCTTTTGTGTTGAGAGACTGAAATCCGATGGCACGACTCGGTAGGAAATGGAGCATAAGAATGCTGATTCCGGCCATAAATAAGCGTTAAATTTATGTAATCTCCCAATGCCCGACCTTACGTGCGGATAATGTCGCTGACAGTAAGGGCTGAAGTGTTGACCCAGCGGCCAGGACACTTCTTTTCAACTAAAAATAACCATTTATTGTTTTACTGGAGCCTATAAAAGTCTCTCTGGGAGTTTATATGAATTCAATATTATCTATTTCTAACGAACCGGGAACTTTCCAGCATAAGGCAACGCTAACATTTATTGATCAGCTGTAAAATCTTATATAGGGGTCTATTATGTATTTAAATGTGACGTGCAAATAGGTTATCTTAGTTAATATGGTCCTCAGCGCAAATTCCTCTGCAGTCAGTTGTGGTAACAATCCCATACGTTAAAGGTCTTTTGTATACATGTAAAGGATTGGTTATCTGGGAACCCCTTATTCAGAAAGCTCTGAATTACAGAAAGACCACCTTCTATAGACTCTATTTCAATCAAATAACTGACATTTTATAACAAAAAATTAAAAAAGAATTTTTTTTTTTTTTCTGTAATAATAAAACAGTACCTGTACTTGATCCCAACTAAGATATAATGAATCCTTATTGGAGGCAGAACAGCCCTATTGGGTTTATTTAATGGTTAAATGATTCCCTTTTCTCTGTAATAATAAAACAGTACCTGTACTTGATCCCAACTAAGATATAATTACCCCTTATTGGGGGCAGAACAGCCCTAATGGGTTTATTTCATTATTAAAATATTTTTTAGTAGACTTAAGGTCTGGAGATCCAAATTACGGAAAGATCCCTTATTCAGAAATCCCAAGGTTCTGTGCATTCTGGATAATGGGTCCCATACCCATTGTTGCACTCGGTGGCGCTGTTCTGAAGTGAGTGCTGTTGTGCTTACTGATGCCGGCCATTGTGAGGACCCAGAAGATATCACCTGGTGGCTCCAGGGTTCCCCCACAGACCTGTGCCAGTCACTGTGCCAAAATTACCAGATGTGCGTGTCGCTCTTGTGCCAATGGAATGATGCCAACCAACTGCATCAAATTTGTGTGCAAGCGCAATTGTGTCAACTGTACCACATCTCCCCCTGGCGACTGGCAAACACTGTTTCTAATAGCAGTTATATATACAAATAAGTAGAAAATTGGTGGACAGAGAAGTTCTTGGGGGTCATTTATCAATAATGGGCAAAATTGCCCATGGGCAGTAACCCTTTCTAACCAATCATATTGTTGCATTCATTGTTCTACCTGCAGCTGGCTGGAAAAAGTAAATCACTGATTGGTTGCTATGGGTTACAGCCCATTGACAAATTTGCCCAGTGTTGATAAATGAGCCCCAACTATGAGCCCCTAGTTGCTAGGCCGGTCAAATACCGGTGGGTGGCAACCCTAACTAGTCCTGGAAGAACCTGGCTGTACAGATGAGAAAGATTAAGGCCATTAAAATATTAATTGAATTGGAATGTCATGGGTATGTTTTTGCCGCTTGATGCAGCTTTTTAATGGCATTGGATTATGGTTTGGTTAGAGGGTTTTTGTGTGTCAAATAGTATATATCATTATGGAGCTTTAGGCTTAATGGATAAATAAACCTTAAAAAAACACATGTAAAATTGCCCAGGGTGCTTTTCTTAGCACTTTTGCAATGAACAAAAATGTTTTTTTTTGTTTCAGAGCGATTTACGTTTTTATTAACTGACAATATACTGAATTTGTAACAACAGCGCCACCTGCTGGTCAGTTCTCTCTCTCTAACTTTCTGACAGAACAGTTACAAAAACTGACCAGCAGGTGGCGTTGTTGTTACAAATTTCAGTATGTAAGCAGTTAATTAAAACTCAAAGGGGACTAAAAGCAGATGATATGCAAGACATCAAGAGAAGGCCATATTAAGAGCCTGGGGAGACACACAAGTGTTTCATCTACCACCTTCTAATGTCATTGAGACAAGTCAGGGAGCAGGCCATAACGGAGCTCTGTGCTTACTGCGTGCCCAATGGCTGGCTTGGGACCTGGGGGGTTTCCAGATAAGGGATCATTCTGTAATTTCATACCTTAAGTCTGCTAAAAAAACATTAAAACATGAAATAAACCCAATAGGACTGTTCTGCCCCAATAAGGGGTAATTATATCTTAGTTGGGATCAAGTACAGGTACTGTTTTATTATTACAGAGAAAAGGGAATCATTTAACCATTAAATAAACCCAATAGGGCTGTTCTGCCCCCAATAAGGGGTAATTATATCTTAGTTGGGATCAAGTACAGGTACTGTTTTATTATTACAGAGAAAAGGGAATCATTTAAACATTAAATAAACCCAATAGGGCTGTTCTGCCCCAATAAGGGGTAATTATATCTTAGTTGGGATCAAGTACAGGTACTGTTTTATTATTACAGAGAAAAGGGAATCATTTAACCATTAAATAAACCCAATAGGGCTGTTCTGCCCCCAATAAGGGGTAATTATATCTTAGTTGGGATCAAGTACAGGTACTGTTTTATTATTACAGAGAAAAGGGAATCATTTAAACATTAAATTATCCCAATAGGGCTGTTCTGCCCCCAATAAGGGGTAATTATATCTTAGTTGGGATCAAGTACAGGTACTGTTTTATTATTACAGAGAAAAGGGAATCATTTAACCATTAAATAAACCCAATAGGGCTGTTCTGCCCCCAATAAGTGGTAATTATATCTTAGTTGGGATCAAGTACAGGTACTGTTTTATTATTACAGAGAAAAGTGAATCATTTAAACATTAAATAAACCCAATAGGGCTGTTCTGCCCCCAATAAGGGGTAATTATATCTTAGTTGGGATCAATACAGGTACAGGTACTGTTTTATTATTACAGAGAAAAAGGGGAATAATTTTTAGTAATTAGAATTATTGGCTTAAATGCACTCTAAGAGAGTCTTCCCATAATTTGGAGCTTTCTGTATAACTGGTTTACAGATAAGAGATATCTTACCTGTACAATCTACCCACTTACCGACATACACAATTTATATATATTCAGGACCTCATTCAGAATAGGGTACTGCCTAAAAGAATAAATAAATAAATTGCTCAGGGTGATTTTCTATGGTTTTAGGTTTTAAACCTATTTAAATGAGAACTAATCTCTAAAAATGAATATGGCTAGAAATGCTATATTTTATATACTAAACTGACTGAGCTAGCCAAAAGTTTCAGCATCTAAATAGTAGTAACGATATAGGTCTTTAGAGCTGTCACAGGAGCTACTGTATGTGTAAGGCTTTGTGGTGCCTTGTGACCTGGCAAGGCCAGTGAATGACATGTGTGCTTTAATGGAAGTGCTGCACTCGAAGACACTCAATAAGATTAAGAAGCGCAAGAGAGAGAGCCTGCTTATACTTACACTAACTGGCAGCTGTCTGTTCCACTTACTGACTGTCGCTTACAGCTGAATGAAGAGCTTCATACATAAATATTAGTAAAACAGAAGTTAAAGAGTTATGGAGTGGATTTATCAATGATCATTATGGAACCATATATTGTGTTTTATCCATAACCATCATACAACATAATAGGGAAAGTATGTCCACATGTACAGCTTCATGTATAATTGTTATACTTTTGCAGTTTATTTTTTATTATTAATCTTAAGGGCACACTCACTGTTATCCTGCCCGATGCCCAACTTCTCAATGCGGTAGGCACAGCAGTGCTAAGCAGAGACACATTAGAACTAAGGATAAGTAAACGTTTTAGCCTGTGATGGACTTGTTGGAAAATAGGGTTTCTATCTTTGCCAACATCAAAATCCAATGGGAGGGGCAGTGACATTATAGGGGTAGGGCACTGACATCGGGGGGTGTGCTTTGTGATGTTGGGGGTGCCCAATGACATTGGGAGCATATTAAAAGGTCACTCCCTTACTGTTCACTTAGTGTTTTTATTAAAAAACCCGGAATGGATGCCAGACAAGGACCTCATTTGCTAAAGCCCCATTGACGTACCGAAAATGGGCACTGGATGAAATTTTCTGTTTGGACAAGGGGCAATAAGGGAATGACGTTTCCTTCCTGTACAGAAAAACAGCTAAACAGAGTAAAGAATCAAGAGTCTGCCATCTAGTGGTGACATACCGGTAACACTAAGAACACTAATATTGGATTATTAGTTATATTCCCACACCAAATAGCCACTACAGAACAATCATGGATCAATGGATTCAGTACAGAATATAATTTATCACAGGATAAGAGAGAAAAAAATCACAGGAATGCAAAAAACACTAGTAAAAGACCTAATATTGGACTTTTGTTTACTGTCCATTAAAGGACAAGGCAGCATTATAAAGCAAAGTGCATGAACACATGTACAGCATCTCTCATTATATATTGAATTATACAATCATGCCTTGTATGTAAGAAATAAAACACAACAAAAAATATGTAGAGCTTCTTTCAGTTATACAGAGGCGTCCCATCTTAGCACTAACATATCCATGTGTATCTGACACACCCGTCCCCTACCCCCTGCCACAAGTGTCATTAGAAGCCGCACATACACCAACACATAGGTTGTTCCTAAAGCATCTATACCATGGTTAAGAGCAAGGTCAGGGGCAAAAAGCACTAGCAGGGGCCCCAACTTAGTTGAAAGAAAGCCAGCCCCAGAAGCTGAATAAGAAACAATAAATGCTTGTTTTAAATTTGCCACTTATTTTGAGGAATGGTGATGTTCGGTTCTAGTTGTCCCTGTAGCGAGAGGCACGCTGCTCTTTTATGAACCAGAGTGTGACACCCAGTAGGAATAAGCACCAGTCTTAATGATTTTCTACCCCAAGACACTGGGTTACATAGATAACAAATCATCTATTTCAGTCTTACCTCCATTCATAGTGCACTCTCTGTTGAGGGGTGGTGGAACTTTACACACAACTCACCAATTCCTGAGAAATTGTTAGAAGCTTTGACTGTAGGAAATAAAATTCACTCAACAAAATACCTAATTTGTTTAGTTATGGAGTCTAACTATCAAAAAAGAGCAAAGGTCAATTCATCCCTTTCAATTGGTATATTTCCATCCATGTTAAAGCATTCCCTTGTCACATCAGTGCTCAAGAAGCATTGCTCTGGTCCAACTTTCTTTGTCAACTACAGGCCAATCTCACACTCCTGCCCTGCCCTCCAAGCTCCTAGAATGGGTTGTCTATAACCGTTTGAGCATACCAACCATCTTCTTGTCCCCTTTCAGTCAACAAAATCTATGCTACTAAGAACCAGGGACACTATTCTCATACTCCCTGATCTCTCTGCAGCATTTGATACAGTTGACCATTCTCTCCTTTAAAAAAAATTCCAAATGCTGTCTGCCATCTAAAACTCAACATGTCCAACAATGCTTCTGCCCAGATCCTCTCAACTGCATGTAAATCTCTCTCGACCAACTCACTACAAAAGTCTAGCTCCCATTCTTCATTCTGTCCTTCAGAGGGCTGCATCCTTCTGCTCCTCTCTATATATCTGCTCTTGTCCATCTCTTTCCATCTCTTTCCATCTCTCCATAAACCTCCCTTTCAGGACTTGTGCTCAGCTTAGGACAATCTACTGACCATACAGTTCACCAGAACAGCTCACAAAACCTTTTTTTACTGATTGCCCATCACCTCTATCACCTTGCATTCAGGAAAAATCACTTTCTAGAGCAGTGATGGCCTCAGTGGCCTCAAAGTAGGTGTCCCTTTGTATATTTTTTGGCTTTGGAAGCTCACAGACACAGTTTTGCTCCAGGTAGAGCCTCCTGCAGGCCAGCAGTCACATGGGGCTACCAAACAGCCAATCACAGCCCTTATTTGGCATCCCCAAAGATTTTTTTTCATGATTGTGTGGCTCCCCAACCTTTTTTGATCATGAGTAAAAAAAGGTTGGGGATACCTGTTCTAGAGAAAGCAATTTGCTAATCTTCCTCTGCACCTAAAATCCCCTGATGTATGCACTTGGTTCCCATCCCTTTTTGTTTCTTCCTGTCTCCTCTTGGAGCAGGGACCTTATTCCAACTCTGTATTACCTAGAACTTAAATATATATTTATTTATTTTCACTGTCTACTTTTGTACAAATGCCTTGTAAAGCACTGGGTACATATGTGGTGCTATGTAAGCAGATACATGCATGTAACATACCTTTATCTATTAAAGACAAACACAACAGATGAATAAAGTGTACCTCGGGAGCAATGTAGTCGGGGGTGCCGCAGAATGTGCGCGTGGTGGCTCCGCTATATATGTTCTCCTTGCACATACCAAAGTCAGTAATCTTAATGTGCCCCTCGGAATCCAGCATTACATTATCCAGTTTCAAGTCTCTATAAAACACAAGTTACAGACACGTGACAGAAGGAAGAAGAGGCTACAGAGACAATGATTAATGCTTTCAACGGGATCTGGCATGGACAACCACAGCAATTAAGAGAATGGATGATTTTAATTACAGGTAAGGCTTGAGAATCGAGGATGCAATCGTTACTGCTCTACAGAGATTATAGCAACAAAAACAAATTTAAGAAACTCTTCTGCTGTAGGACAAGTCAACTGGGAAGAAGATATTTGTAGAGGAAAGTAAATGATTTTAATAGCCCCAGAAGGGGGTTTCATTCTTAAGTGGACCTTACTACTAAAATTGTAGTTAATGAGTGATTCTTTAGCAGGGGGGTTTGAAAAATCTGATGAATAATGCATTTAGGAGTACATATCATTATGGCCGTTAATCATAATAAAGATTGAATCAAGAAGATATCTACCATTTTCTTAGTAACTGCCATGCCAATCATCCACTAAATGGGGAATATATAGTACAGGTACGGGATCCCTTATCCGGAAACCCATTATCTAAAAAGCTCCGAATTACAGAAAGCCTGTCTCCCATAGACTCCATTTTAATCAAATAATTCAGAATTTTAAAACTGATTTCCTTTTTCTCTGTAGTAATAAAACAGTACCTGTACTTGATCCCAACTAAGATATAAATAATCCTTATTGGGGGCAAAACAATCCTATTGGGTTTATTTAATGGTTAAATGATTCCCTTTTCTCTGTAATAATAAAACAGTATCTGTACTTGATCCCAACTAAGATATAATTACCCCTTATTGGGGGCAGAACAGCCCTATTGGGTTTATTTCATGGTTAAATGATTCCCTTTTCTCTGTAATAATAAAACAGTACCTGTACTTGATCCCAACTAAGATATAATTACCCCTTATTGGGGGCAGAACAGCCCTATTGGGTTTATTTAATGGTTAAATGATTCCCTTTTCTCTGTAATAATAAAACAGTACCTGTACTTGATCCCAACTAAGACATAAATAATCCTTATTGGGGACAGAACAGCCCTATTGGGTTTATTTCATGGTTAAATGATTCCCTTTTCTCTGTAATAATAAAACAGTACCTGTACTTGATCCCAACTAAGATATAATTACCCCTTATTGGGGGCAGAACAGCCCTATTGGGTTTATTTAATGGTTAAATGATTCCCTTTTCTCTGTAATAATAAAACAGTACCTGTACTTGATCCCAACTAAGATATAATTAATCTTTATTGGAGCCAAAACAATCTTAATTGGTTTAATTACTGTTTAAATAATTTTTTTAGTAAACTTAAGGTTGGAGATCCAAATTATGTAAAGACCCCTTATCCGGAAAACCCTAGGTCCCCAGCATTCTGGATAACGGTTCCCATACCTGTATAATGACATGGGGATTCGGCACACCTGTTTCTGCATACCTGTAGATGATACCTTTATTGTGGAGGAAGAAGAGTCCAATCGCTATTTCGGCAGCATAGAACCTGCACAAAATAATTACCATGAGTTGATTTCTGAAAACCAATAAAAACCTCATTGCGCTAAATTACGTTCTAAGCACAATATGGCTTATCTGCGTACCCTTAGCAACATACACAGACATCAGTAAGATATATGTCCTATCTTGTGTACCATCATACATTTTAAAGTCAGTCATGCATACTGCAATAAGCTGCCCATTACAGCCCCCTATTGGGCATGCATGAGGTCCAATTGTAGAAGGCCAGCAATGGGTGATCAGGATTTAGAAGTTCCAGGGAAGTTCAAGTTCAAGTTCCAAGTTCAATGGAACCATTGTGATTGGATGTCTGTGACTCTACTACCATCAAGAGTTTAAATACCGGGGAATTCCCTACCAGTCATTTGAACTGAAGAAGCCACTCGGATGAGTGGTGAAACGTTTTCAAGAAAAACTCAGAAAAGTCCAGTTGTTTTAGACTTAATTCTACTAGATAAGTTCCAGGGACACGTCTGGCTACAACAAGAAACTGGGGACGGTGGGGGCTTTTCTACAGTCCATCCACAGAGACATAGCCGGGGAAACTTACATGGCATGAGGTTCCTTAAACTTGCCAACCTGCTGGATATGATACATGAGATCCCCACCATTCACATACTCCATAACGAAATACAGGCGGTCCTGGAAGAAGAGCAACATGGGGAGACCCATTAATCAACATTCTCATTTTCATGGTTTAAGAATGCTTTGAAACCACGACTCAACTCATTTTCATTAAAAAATCTGATTTGAAGAAGCAAAACCCACAAAAACCCACTGAAAAAAATCAAAACCCACAAATTTTTGGCATTTCCAATGAATGGAGTATCCAAAAAATTCTATAGACTTCTAATACCACAAAGCAAAAGAAGATCTTCCAATTGGACAGCTGTTTATTGACTTCTACATGACCTCAACAGCATAAATACGGCGGTGCCTGCATTCGGCAGCACTGTATTCATGTGGGGTTATGCTAACTTGTGCATTATTTGCAAGTTAGACAACTGCCCTATAGTGGTAAGGACATGGCTGCCTTGCACCTACTGACCTGTGGAGTACCTTGATCTGTACAGGCTGTAGGGAGTGTGTGGGGGGTCATAATATTATATCTCATAATATACTGTAGGTAATGTTTAACACAAGGAGTACACTACACAACTGTGTAAACAGTTGTGTCATTGAATTGTTAATAGCTTACAACTTACATTGTCAAGAGGGTTCTTTGAGCATACAGAAGCCAAACTCTACTTCTTCTGCCCACCCACTTAGGCCACAAAGGCCTGGGAAGGCGAAATACAATAAAGCAGACCCCATGATCTGGGCCCCCCGCTGTATAGTATTTACACCACTGCTGCGGGTGCTGCTCTCAGAAAATCCAGCAGTAGGTGCACAGTGCTTAAATAAGCACTAATGGGTTTGCACTAGGGTAAATGGTCAAAATAGGTGACCCCTTGAAGCTTTTGCAGACAATGATATTAGGCTGAATCCATAAATAATATAATTGCGACATCCCTAGTTTACTGGATGGAGGGGTTTATTTACATACATAGGGGCTAAACTGCACAAAGGCAGTTGTTAATAGTAACCAATCAGCAAATAGTTTTGAACAGTACATGGATTCTACTGTATTTGTAGCCCAGGAATGGGCAGTGCTACATAATGCATACCACAGTCTGAAACGTGGAATGAAGCTGTGTGAGAAAGTGAGGACGATCAGACAAGGCCAGGACTCTCTTTTCCACCATGGTGCACTCTACATCATCTTCCTGAATGATGACATCTTTCTTTAGGATTTTAATGGCATAAAGTTCATCGGAGCCACGCCTCTCTGCCAGCATTACCTGCAGGGAAAAGGATAGAGGTAGTATTATGCTTTTGCTGTGGCAGATTTGCAACACCAGTCCCTTTCTGCCCTGGAAATATCCATGAGGATTGAATGCACAACCAGAGTTCCCTTTGCAGAACCCTTTGAATATTGTACAGAAATCCATGAAGTCAAGATTTTTTTTTCAACCCAATTAGTCTTACTCTGTATGCCTAGCCATTGACCAAACCTCCCATCCCCACCATGTTTTAAATTCTACTCAGTCCCATCAGCACCTCAGCTCTTGTATGTCACATTGGCTCCTTCAACGTAAGCATATTCCTGTAGTGGAAGAGCAAATTATTTGACCCTATCAGGAGCTCATCGTTCATCGTGGGGAAGTTGGTTGTTATTGCTGTACTGGCTCTGAAATTCAAGGAGGGATGGAGGAGTTGGATCCCCATGGTCTTCTTGTACAAAATTACCTTGACATATAAGGACCATAAAGGAGAGATGTTGAGTAGGGGAGCACCTTTTGAGCCATCCAGGGGTGTAGCTATAGAGGAAGCAGATCCTGTGGTTGCAGGGGTGGAGCCCAGGAGTGTAGAGGGCCCAGTAAGGCCAAGCAATATAAATGTATCTTGGTAGAATAGGACAATTTAGCAGTGTTTTGAGGCCCTCAGTTGAATTTGCTGTGGGGCACAGTAGCTTCTAGTTGAGCCACTGGAGCCTTCACTTTTATAGGTGTTCCTGATTACTATCAAATTCTCTAAATTACATAATACCTCTACCAGAAGCCGTGTATTCATTGCTCTGAAACATGGTAATCATTACACGTTAGAAAATCCAAGGGGACACAAGGCACATTGAGAGCCGTGTATTTACGCTCAAGACACCCTTTATCTACAGTGCCCCTTTCAAATACACAGGGAGTCAAAACTCAGAAACTTTATGGCGAAATCCCATGCATGGCATTTTAATTATTTAACCCCCTCCCAAACTGTACTCCTACAGATAGCACTGCTCCCCTGTACTGGATCACTAAATACAGAGCTGTGCCGTGAGTTGTGGCCACCATGTGTGCCCGTGTCACTTGTGCTCCCTCGCTCCTATTGCTGACTGTGCATGTAGAGGCTAGGATGAGACCCTATTTGAATTCTTAGGGTGAAGACACACAGAGCTACTAGAAGCAGCTACTTGTCGTGGCTACTAAAATAGACAATTCTGATCATTTACTGATAACTGTCTCTACGTGTGTTTTAGCCGAGGCAATTCTCAGTATTGTCTATGGCAGGGTATTTTCTGGCGTTTAGTAGCCATGACAAGTAGCTGCTACTAAGTAGCTCCGTGTGTCTTCGCCCTTATGCATGGCAGTCAGAGCCACGAACTGGAAGTAATAAGGACTAGAATGACCAACCCTGCTGCACAGCTCTGTATTTTAAGACTCGGTATGGGGGAACAGAGCTGCCTCCAGCAGTACTATGGGTACAGGAGGGGCAGGGGGGACTGTACAGGCACTGTATCGGCATGCAAAGGGGTTATTTCTCCTTAACATAAAAAGGGATATATTCTCAATTTAACCTGATCTCCCTTTTCTTTTAACATTTCTTTTGTTCTGTTTCATCTGGCTGTCATATAAACAGTGTACCTGCCACTGAGAAGCACTGCAAACTTTCCTCACCCCCTTAATTACAAACTATCAATGGAAAGCCTGTAATTTAATGCAATAACTTGCCTTTAATCTTCTATCTTCTTTTTCTTTCAGCCAAGTAACATTTACCTGTTCTCCTCTGTTGTAATCTTATAACCTACTATTAGCACAATAAATGAGTTGCAGCAAATTTTTGCCACAATTTCATACAAAAATTTGCCAATACCAATGGCGAAAAAAAAATTCACTCATCGATAGTTACTTCTTTCTATAGTTCTGGTTTTTACAGTATAAGAAACTTTTGAGGAGGAAGAACGTGCCCTTATTATGCATCTATGTTGTAGTATTAAGTATTACAGTACTAGGTCACAGTCATATAGTTTATATGGGGTTAGAGTGGAATACAGAATTTTGGACTCTCTACCACGCCAAAAATGCACCATTCCAAGTGAATAGGCTATGCTGGTAATTAGTGGCACAAGGGGTTAGAGAGGGTGTTTGCTAAGGGTGTATTTTGAGTTATGTTTGATCCAGGTACCCAGAGAATTGATAAGTGCTGGGTGGTTTTTCTGAATGTACAAGGCAGATGTTGAAGGTAAGTATAGGTCGCTTGTTGCTCTAACCCAGGAACCCCCAACCTTTTTTACTCTTGAGCCACACTCAGATGTAAAAAGTGTTGGGGAGCCACACAAGCATGAAAAATGTTCTTTTTGGATGCCAAATAGGGGCTGTGATTGGCTATTTGGTAGGCCCATGGGGACTGCTGGCCTGGAGGAGGCTCTGCTTGGGGTAAAACTGTGTCTCTGGGCTTCCAAGACTAGCCTCCAAGCCAGAGATTTAAAAATAGGCACTAGGAGCAACATCCAAGGGGTTGGTGAGCAATATGTTGCTCATGAGCCATTAGTTGGGGATCACTGGTCTAACCTTTTGTTTATTTCACCTTTTGGTTCGGTTTTACAACTTCATGGTTGACTGACAGTGTAACCAAAATAACATTCTGTGACTAAAGGTCCCCATACATGGGCCGATTCTAGCTGCCGATATGGGTCCCTTAGACCGATTCGGCAGCCAATCAGCCCATGTATGGGCACTACCGACGGGCCTGCCCGACCAATATCTGGCCTGAAATCGGCCAGATATCGATCAGGCAGGTTAAAAAATCTAGTCGGATCGGGGACCGCATTGGCTCGTTGATGCGGTCCCTGGACCAACTTTGCCTATACCCATTGTTATAATTCAATCGTATGGCCCCAGGGCCAAATGATTGAATTAGCCTGGATTCTCCTGATATCTCCCACCCTTCAGTTGTTCCAAAGTCACTATTCTCTTTAACTTTGGACTGATTATCTGGGTGTTATTTGGCAGTTCAATGTGAACCAAGATCAGATTTAGGACACTTCAACTAATCAAAGAAGAATTTATAACCACCCATTCATTTTTTACACCTGTATTGCCTCATATGTTTGCTACTTGACTAGAGTACCAAGAACAATATCTTCTGTAGATATGAAGCTGTTATCAGAATATTGCATGTTTTATCATGCACAGACCATACAGAAGGGTCCATAGTTAGGCAGTTATGGCTCCAGTTTAGCCTGGGATATCATGTGAACCAGCTGATTACTAACACAGGAGATAACAGATAAGGAAAAGCAAATAATGTGCATTGTTATTAGTGGGCGCTGACTGTTGAACCAGCTGCAAATCTGTTTATGACACAGCAAACATGTGCTGTTCCATTTCATTATATTCCTGTACTGGAAGCCAATAAACATGTATGAACTACTGACCTGCCAATAAAAGTTTTATGACTATGTAGAACTGAATCATAGGCAGCTGGTGTTTTCATTATGTTTTTACATAAACCCATAAGTCAGACGTCTCGTACGGATATTGCAATCATTTATCTACATATAACATGTAATTGCCAAGCCATATACGCTACTTTGTAGCTATGAGCATGGCGGCTGCATTGGTTTTTGACTGGAAACACACTGTTTGCAGTTAAGTATTAGACGTTATCTCTATATAGAGATATTCCCCACTGAGGGTGCTATGGCGTTCAGTAGTGCATTATTGCAAAGAAAACAAGAGCCCATTACAGTCTGAGACCATAGGGGTGTATTTAATAAAATGGGAATTTTTTGTAGCTACACCATAGCAAGTGTAATGTGGTCATATACTGTATCACTGATGAAAATCTAATGTGCAATTATACTACTTATGGTGAAAAATAGTGGTGGCGCTCTAACTAAATTGGCATATTTTATAATGGTGTTCTAGTAAACTGGCAACGTTATGGCAAATACGTTTTCTATAGGCACCCTCACTCTAGGCGCATTCAATAAACAGTCAGTGTAAAAGACTAACTAGGGGAGTGGAAAAGTACAACTACTTTTGTAGAAAATGATTTTAATTTTGAAATGATTAAAGGAATTCAAAGGAAAACATATTTTTTTCAAAATCCATCAGTTAGTTTCCCAGGTGCCCTGAGCCATGTGACTTGTGCTCTGACAAACTTCAGTCACTCTTTACTGCTGTGCTGCAAGCTGGAGTAATGTCTTCCCCCTACCTTCCCTTCCAGGAGCCAATCAACAGCTGGTAACAAGATAACATCTCCCTGACACTAAAAATACTCCAGTGCCCCACTTAGTGGTAGATATGAGAATAGCATTCAATAGTAAAACACCCAAGTCCGGCTTGGGACTCCTCCAGTTACATGGGAGTAGGAGAAACAATAGGTTAGCTGAAAGCAGTTCTAATGTGTAGCGCTGGCTGAAAGCTCAAACTCAGGCACAATGCACTGAGATGGCGCCTACACACCAATATTACAGCTACAAATACATTTGTTGGTTCAAGAACAAAAATGTAAATTGTAGAATGAATTATATACAATGTACAGTGTAATTTAGTAATAAAATCATGACATAATCCCTCTAATAGGGACAATGTGACGACAACATCGCTAACATTCCTCTTCGCCTCACCTTGCCAAAACTCCCCTTGCCGAGCACCATGAGGAAGTTGAAATCCGAGATGTGAAAGCGGCTTGTACCAAAGAAGTTGACCCGTTTGGAGTCGGTGGGACTTGGGCTGGGAACGGGGCCTCTTCTCACTTTCTGCATGATAACAGTGATAGGAAAATATGCATTATTATATAGCAAGGAACTAGATATGCAATGAAGGGATACTGACATAAACACCATCTGAACTGAACTGCCAGAAATAATTGTAAATGAAAGGAAGCCATGTTACTCATAAAGAACCATTTGCCAGCATTCCTTAGGGTCAGTATAAAGCAGGGATCCCCAACCTTTTTTTTCTCCTGAGCCACACTCAAATGTAAAAAGTGTTGGGGAGCCAAACATGCATGAAAAACGTTTGGGGATGCCAAATACCTGCTGTGATTGGGTATTTGGTAACTCCATGGGGACAGTTAGCCTGCAGGAGGCTTGGCTTGGGGTAAAACTGCGTCCCTGGGCTTCCAAAACTTGTCTCCAATCAGAAATTAAAAAATGGCACCTACTTTAAAGCCACTGGAAGCAAGATGTTGCTCACAAGCCACTGGTTGGGGCTCTCTGGTGTAATGCAATGTTCCTTTACCTTGTTCTACTGTGAAGTGATGGATTCTGGCACTTGAAGTCCCTCTGATTTCCATAGTGGGTGCTGCATGGATTTTTTGGAAGGACTCCCAGATCCATAATCCATCGCATCACAAAGAAACAAGGGGAGTGAGGGGTTGCATACACTGTAAAGCTAAGGGGATGAGGAACCAATCCCTGCACAGGCAGACTATCATGGCAACATTTTTCTGGATGTTCAGATAGTGTTTAAACAACTTTTCTATATAAGCCCAACTGAATGAGCTCTTGTCAAAAAGGAGGATATATTTCCCATTATATATGGTTATAATACTATCACATTCAGCATTTGCAGTTTGTTTTCTTTTCTTAAACTGCATTACACACCTGAGTAGATCCTCATCCGGCCTATGCAACATGGGCAGACTGTGTTCCAGTCCAGCAAACCAGATGCTAATTGGATGTGATTTGGTTTCCAGACTGGAACACTCTTTCCATGTAACTGCATTCATTTCTCAGAAAATGTACCTGTTTACTGTGTCCCAGTCCAGTATCTATTTCTTCAGGCAAGCTTGAAGCCATAGTATTTAGTTGACTACTGAGACTTGTTTACCATTAGCATTTTCATAAATGACACAATTAGAAATGACTGCTATCTTAGCGCTAAAGCTGCCCATACACGGGCGGATCCGCTCGCCAAGCGAGCAGATCTTCACCCGATATCCCCACCTACGGGTGGGCGATATCGGGGAACCTGCAGGCAAATACGATTGAATTCCAATGGCAATGGGGCAGTCGGTTCAGGGACCACATCAACGAGCCAATGCGGTCCCCGATCTGACTGAATTTTCTAACCTGGCTGATCGAGATCTGGCCAATTTCAGGCCAGATATCGGTCGGCCAGGCCCCTCGTTTCTGCCCATACACGAGCCGATAAGCTGTCGAATGGGTCCAAGGGACCGATATCGGCAGCTACAATCAGCCAGTGTATGGGGACCTTAACAGGGCCCCAGGCACAGTAGGATCGCTAAAGCACCAATCCGATGGAGAAAACAAATAGATGTAACACAGTAATATATACAAACTGCGGCCGCCCAGCTCTTTTTGGCCTGCAGCTCACAGCAACTGATCAACATTTTTTGAAGGCTAGGGGTAAGGTTGACATCTTTTTTTAATTAGAATGCTGGCCTTCAGGTTGGGGGAGGGCAGTGACATGACTTGGGTGCATGGAAATGGGCAGGCTAGGTGGGGGAATGGGTAGATAGGGCAAGGGAAATGGGCGCAGCAGGGGCTGGCCTCGATTTACAAGGGGGTGATTGGTCATGGAGAAAGTCAGGGAAGGGAGGGGTTTATAGGTAGGGTTGCCACCCTTACAAATTTACCAGCAGATATATTTCTGGTAAATTTGTAATACCGGCAAATACTGGCTGGGTGGCAACCCTAGGGGGCTGCTGGGGGTGTAGCACAACAACAGCTGGAGTGCTGCAGATGAAACATCCCTAATGGATATAGATATCTAAAATCTATAATTGTTGATACAAAATAAAATATACGCTTTTCAATGGTAAATCACTTTTTGCCAGAAAACAGCATGGCATCCTGCCCCAGTTATTTTGGTAATTCTACTAATTCCACTGTCTCCACCATATGCATTCATCAAACCAAAAACAGATAAATCTCCCCAGTTTCTCGGTATGCATATAATTTTGGAAGAATTTTTTCAACATTGCTAACAACCTTAATAAAAACTGAATATGCACAAGCAGAGGCAAATAAACAGAGCACAGGGCAGTCATTTAAAGAATCACTAACAGGAAAAGCCAAATGGCAGTTTCATACAAAGACAAGTTAGTTTCACGTCCATTTAGATGCCTTCAAGTTGAAGTTTAAATGAACATCCGGTAGATGAATTTCAAACAAACATATAACACTGGTGTAGTCTCTTTTTCAGGTTAAGGAGTTCTCAGGAACTTTTGGAAGAACAAATACATGAGTTTGTCCATTTGAGTGAATATTTCATGCATACATACACAGTAATTTATACCTTGGACTACCCCCTGTAGGGCCATACATTCTATTTCTAATATGTGTCTTGCTGGGTTCCGAAGACTAATGACATAAGGCAGCCTTTTATGGATAGAATTATCACCCATTTGGGGTTGTTTCGCCACAGCAAATGCAACATTCTGTTTTGATGAGTCATTGGAACCATAAAATGGCAAGTACCTTATAGTTTCCAAGTAAAATATATTGGAGGTAGATACACTAAAAGAAGGAATAGGTTCCCAAGTGATCTTCTTTGGCAGAAAACCATCAAAATGGCAATTGGAAAAGGCTGCCCTAGATGCACCAAGGTAGGCTGCACTAACCAGTCCAAGGTTTGTATTTCTTGCATTGTTAGAACTGTAAAGAAAGTATGGTGGTGTAGTTTTGCCATGATTTTAATGGAGACAACAAATAAAGAATATAATTTTTACTGAAAAGCAATCCTGGCGTGCTCCATCCAACAACATACTTTCTTTGCATTCCAATTACGCCTGGATCAGGGGCGGTACCGGATGTGCTAGCACGGGATACTTGGAAGGCTTCTGGTTTCTGGTGAGTGCTCCCCGTTCTATGTTTTTCATTGTTAGAACTGTCCCTGGTTAAAAGGATGATCTGCTCAACTAACTCCTTGGTATGCTCCCTATGTGAACAGATTATTGCCCAAGGTCCGCGAGTTAAATCTTTTTATATAAAAACAAGAGTCATGGATATTTTCAAAGTTAAGCAGACAGAACATGTTTAGTAGAATGTTAAGTAGAAACCCTGTTTAACTGACTTCAACATGTATTTTGCTCCTTTGTCTCTACTCATGAACCTGTTTCAACACGAGTCCAGTATACAAGGTCTGTGTTGGAAATGCATTCTTCCTATTGATTTTGTTAAAACATACTGATTGCTTTTGTTATTTTTTGCACTAAACAAAGAAACAGTAAGGGGCAGATTTATCAAAATGGGAGATTAAAGCTCAACACAGAAAAAATCACCCACTTTCTATTCATTCCTATGGGATTTTGAGAATCCATTTGCTAAGCCTACTCTGGGTATGTTATTTCAAAGAACTGAGGGTCTCTTTACAACTCCTCCTCAAGATGGGAACTTAAGTTGATCCTCCAGCTGAATATTCTCTTTAGGAAGAAGGTCTCTCGGGGTGTCTCACAATGAAACTTTTACTACAGCATGGATTTAGGGGTATTTAACAGAGCAGCCCTCTTGTACACCCTCCTCGCAATTTTCTCCCCTGCAATTTGTATTCTTCTCAAGCCCCTAGGATCCATCAGACACCTATTCCACTGGCCTTAAAGCCAAGAGCAAAGCAACCAATCAAAAACCAACATGGTAGCACTCATCAGAAGGACAAGAGCACCATCTATCCAGGGTACCATACCAGTGACGGAGGAATAAGTGTGGGCAGGTGCCACCCCTCCCCTGAAGACTGTTTATAGAGATGTCCTGCTGTCGTACAAGAACAGATGGACAGCTGAAGAGCTATCCATGGAAGAAGAACAACGGTGGGAACAAAAGGTAGAAGGATGAAGCTAAAGCAGTGATTAGTAGCAAAACTAAGTACACAATAAAATGAACTTGTGCTAGAATTATAAATACTAAGGAAAGTGGCCAGGACTTGCTAGATCCTCTTTAAGACCATGAAAGCCAATAATTTTGATCAAGTATGTTGCCACTCTTTTTCTGACTGAGGGTTTCTTTACAACTCCACTTTAAAACTCCTCTCCAACTTAAGCTGATCCTCCAGCCGAATATTTTCTTTAGGAAGAAGGTTCCTCGGGCTGTCTCACAATGAAGCTGTTACTCCAGCATGAATTTAGGGGTATTTAACAGAGAAGCCCACTTGTACACCCTCCTCGCTCTCCCGTAACTACCAGTCACGTTCTCCAGGCGGCACTGGAGAGCTACCCTGCAATTTGTATTCTTCTCAAGCCCCTAGGATCCATCAGAGCTATCTACATCTATTCCACTGGCCCTAAAGCCAAGAGCCAAGCAACCAATCAAAAAGCAACATTGTAGTACTCATCAGAAGAACAAGAGCACCATCTATCCAGGGAACCAGTGACAGAGGAATAAGTGTGGACAGTTGCCACCCCTCCCCTGAAGACTCTTTATAGAGATGTCCTGCTTACAAGAACAGATGGACAGCTGAAGAGCTATCCATGAAAGAAGGAAAGATGGTGGGAACAAAATGTAGAAGGATGTAGCTAAAGCAGTGATTAGCAGCAAAACTTAATACACAATAAAATGAACTCGTGCTAGAATTATAAATACTAAGGAAAGTGGCCAGGACTTGCTAGATCCTCGTTAAGACCATGAAAGCCAATAATTTTGATCTAGTATGTTGGCTGCCACTCTTTTGCTGACTAATAAGCTTTAAGCTCCATCATTTATGCAACATAAGTACGAGAGCACTAAAGCTACTCTCAGTTCATAGGCATTTAAATGTTCCCATAATTTCTTTTATGTGCACTAAATACATGGCAAATTTACTAATAAAACATCTTTATTGTTTGCGATGTGGCTTCTCTTCAAAGGGCAGGATAACCGGGGTGGATAGGATGTGACTTATCTTGTCGGTGCACATACTGATTAGCCTACGTTGAAAAGCAATTACTTGATTGCATAACACTTTATATTTATTTTATCTTCTCGACACTGTATGCGGAACACGTTCCAAACCTGGAGGCTGCTGGTTGCCTAGCAACGCAGACTGATTTATAGGGGAGAATGGTAACTAATAGCCAAAGAGAGGAATAAAAAAAATATGTAATTTCTCTGTGCAGATTATGTGTTGGTTTGGTCCTGAATGTTGTGCTTTTAAGGTCCAAACAAGACAGAAAAGAAGTCCATATAGAGGCAAGAGAAGGCCTTGGGGGCACAATAGTGTATTTAGCTTAGTGGATACTGGTTTGTTATAAAGCAGAGCAAGGTTTACTTATTTATTTCCTGTTATTTATACAGAAAGGGTCATTGTAGGGCCTCCCTTTGGAGAAAAAAAGTATATACAACAGGGAGGTCTAACCTAAGCCAACCAACTGTTGTTATATTAACACTTAACCATCATTACAGCAACAGGTAATAACAGTCCAGTTGTCCAACCAGCTAAAGGTTCACAGGCTGGAGAACCGCAACGTTATATAATCCCTCATCAGATATCGGGCAGTGAAGCACAAGTAAGCAAGAGATGGTAACAAACAGCAATCTTATCTTGCTTTATGACAGGGCTGCTATAAAAGACCTCAATCAGATTTAAAGGAAAAGTAGACCCTCAAAACAAATGAATGAAAGTGGTCAGAACTCTAGCGTTCACTTTTGCAACTTATCACCTCACCACCTGTACCTGGCTACAGTCAGCTGAAAATTAATTTTGTAAGGAAAGGAAAGTCTTGTGACATTGTGCTGCTCAAACAATGAAGTTGCAGAGAAGGGAAATATGACATTTCTAAGCAACTTCGCTAGACTTCTCCTCTTCTAATGAAATTATTTGAATGAAATGAAAAGCAGGCAGTGCTGCTGTTTCGAATTCATTCTATTAACAGTTTTAAAACTGCAAATATCTTAAAAACTAGAAAAATAAATCCATAAGGTCAATTCCAAAAGTGCATAGAAGAGCGCTCTGAGCCATTTGACATTGATTTTTGTGTTTCCTGGCAACACATGACCAGGTTTGGTTCCATTTTGCCCAGCAAAGTGGATATGTGTGTGAGCCCAGGGGTTGGTTTGGACAATCCTGCCAGATTCCAGTTGATCCAGTTGGTCTAAACTGGGTGCGTGATGTATTGAGGATGAAGAAACGAAGAAGACCGGCAGTAAATGATGGAAGAATCCAAAGTACAGGGCATGCAACTAATGAGCTACATGGTGCTCATCGCATAAGCGTTCCAATCAAGCCTTAACTGATCAAGAACAAGCCAATGTAAGCTGTCCTGCACACACACAACTAACACAAGTTGGACTGGGAGTGATGCAAGGGGGAAACAAGACGTGCCGACATCTAGCAAATGCTACCAATCATTATTTCTGTAAGTGAAATAATAACGGCACAAAGTAACCCCTCCATAATCTGTATTTGTCTCTTGTCCCCACCTTCTCTGGACCTCCTAGGCACTCACTAGTGAGATGGTAAATGCCCAATCTTTGCCCGCTTTTTATCTCTATTTTGGGAAATAACAAAAAAAGAAACAAGCATCACTTCTTCTAAAGAAAAGCAACAGGAAAAGATGAGGAGGATTAGAGGTTTGTTTTTGGCACAGTGGAGAAAACATCAGAACTAGGATCCATCAGACCAGTTTCAAAAAATCCACAGAAAACTAGTTAGATAACTGTTAAGACATAGCTAAGGATTTTATGTTGTAACGGTTAATAAAACAGACTCCAAATAGATTAAATCTTCAACCACCTACCAAGAAAGTTGTTTACTTTACTAACGTTAGTGGTAAACTGCATTTGTGCTCTTACCCATAGCAACTCATCAGATTTTTGCTTTTGTCTTCTAATTTTTCTAATATGCCTTTATCAAGCGGTTCCTATCCAATTGGTTATAACAGAATTACGAGCCTTGTGGAACGTAGGGAGTGACTCCCTTTGATTTAATGAATATTCTAGTTTTGCTATGTAATATTGTTCCCTAGGCAGATATAACACCAGAAAATTAAATTGGGCTCAGACCTTATTGAGATCTTTGAGTTCTTTGAGCAAATAGCATTGCAGCTTAAATTAGACACTAGATATTACTGTGATGTATGCAATGACATGGACCAGAAGCAATGTTGGAAATATGCCACAAGATGGCAGGCAAAATAGCAAAATGCAGAAAGATAATGTTAAAATTCTCATTTTGAAATCTCCAGTTTGCAACCTAGCATTTCACACAGTCTTTTTTTGTTAATTTTCGTCCACTTTATCTTTCTTTATTTACCAATGAGGCCAATAAAATGCCAGGTGGCAACCTCAGCACAAGTGACATCATAAGAAACCAATCATAAATAATGACACAGCTAAGGGTTGTTTATATAATAATATATCCTCAATTGTACCTTTTAAATACCTTTATATGCTCAAAAAAAACCCTCTATCATACACAAGAGCCATGAATAGTTCTGTACCCCATTGTAAAATATAGGGATAAAATATTAGGGATATCATTAGGGGAAAAAAAATGAAAAAACTTAACATGGGGCTTTTGGGTTAGAAATTTTGCATGTTTTTTCCCAGGTTCTTTAGAATTTAAAAACATATACTTACCATCAGATTTTACTCAGTACCAGAAGATCTTGTGATGATCCCAGGCTCTACTTGGCCCCAACTTAGGTCAATTCCCACCAGCCTTTTTAATAACCAATATAGGTCTATATAATGCTTATAATATTTGGATGTCATGTTCGCTGGTGGGCCTTAGGAATCCTAGTTTGACCCTAGTTTTGAACACAGTGTTTTTAACACAGATTGAATAAAAGCCTTTGGAACTTGAGGCCAATGTCACTTTATAGGACATCACAGTGACAGACCAATCAGAGAAGTCAGACCTGTTTCCCTTACCATCCAGCCTTTGCCGACCTACATGTTCCGTTACCTTCCACAGCCATCATATGATGCTCTCTGGTACCAGGGCACCATTAAGCCTACACGGAGTGCTTTGTACACAGCCAGATTGACACTGAGACAAAAGACCATCAACTGCAACAGTTTAAAAAAACAAGACTCGACGTACAAGACTGAGTTTCTATTCACAACGAGCAACATAAAAATTACCTCATACAGTTCAAGTGGGAAATTGCATGCCTGTAATAAAAGAGGAAAATCAAAAGTGTGGGACTGTAAAGAGTTCTCTGGTTACAGAAAGTCAGATAGACGGACAGAGAAGGACTTAATAACCCCAGTGGGCCTCGCAGACCCCAGTCCGGCCCTGTTTATTAGTAAGCAAAGCATCTCAGTGGGTCTACCCAACCCATCCACTGAATGGGCAAAAAGGTTTTATAGCTTCCCTACAGCCTGCTGGAAAGGATAACATGTAGTACCTTGCTCAATACCTAGGGAACATTTATCTTCATAGATACTGTCTGTGTGTTAATGTTACACAATTGATCATTTTTAAAAATTGCTTTTAGCTCTACTTTCCCCTATTTAATCATGACAGTAATAATGGCACAAAAGATCCTATAAACTGACGGATAAATACGATCTATTAGGTAGCAGGAAAATGGAGATGGCAGAAAAATAGAACTATTATATCAACTACCAATAATTTTGTGATCCTTTTTACACATTGTATGGTTCCTCAGACTACTATAAATAATAATTCAGCTAAAATGTCTTTATACAAGGATAATCTTCTATAAATCTTAAAGGGGAACTTCAGCTTTCAAGACCACAGAAACCCCTAATATACATATCACTGTAATCTGTTCCTTCAAAAAGTATGAATAAATACCATTTGTATATGCTGAAATCCAGCTGCAAAACAGTTCTTCTCTTTCTGCATCATTTGAAATCCTGGCAGGGGAGGAGGGACTAAAACATTGATGTTACAAATTGTAACAACTTCTCCACAGCTTACAGACAGCATGCAGGAACTACATAACCCACAATGCATTGCATTGTGATGTTCCTTTCCTTATTGACATCACGTGTGCAGGGGATTGTGGGATTGGGAGGATGCAGGCTGAAGGCAGGCTGAGGGACAGGCGACTACTGTTACATTTTATTTGAGTCACAAAGTAGTCAGCCAGATCAGCAGGGGAACAGGGGGCGGGGCTTAGGGAACTGTTCCAAACCATATTATTACATTAAACATCATGAAAAGACTGCATAGGTTTTAATTGATGTTTATTGCAAAGTGCTTGAAATTATGTTTACTTTTTAAAAAGTTGAAGTCGTGTTAGGGTGGCGTTCCCCTTTAAATAATTGATAGGCAGAAAGCAATCTAGCATCTGGCTTCATTTGGGTAGGGATCACAGGTTCGCCCTAATGCAGATAAATGCCAGCAGATGGCAGCAGATGGCTGACAGAGCTGCGTGTTCCTTAGAAGATCCCACGACTTCAGGGATCATTTAAGAACACGACGAACAAGGACGGAGCAAAAAATTGTGCTTCTTGCATTCTAAGTTGGCATTTAGCATATTTAATTTTATATATATTTCCTGACTTGGCCACCCCATGACTCCAGCCAATGTCTGGATAATTAGTCCCCCAGGATAATAACGTGACTCAGTTGTGAATCCTCCTCCATTTGCAATACTAGCTGGGCCTCATCCTCCTCACTTATACCAGCATGCAGTGGAGATTACTACTTCTCCCTCTAATATTTACATTAAGTAACGGAGAGTTAGATCTATGGTTACTATTGGGATATTTCCTTTGTAACAGAGGAATCTCCTTAGCTGTTAAACTCTATGTCCCCCTATCTCCTTCCCCATGACCCCTTGCTAATGCCACTGCCAGGTCTACACTAGCTTTCCCATAAAATTCTAGCTCACCCAACAGCTCCCCCCTTGCCTAATTTAAACACTCCTCCAGTCTCTTAGCCATTCTTTCATCTAGCACAGTGGATTCTCTTCCATTGAGGTGAAATCCGTCATGGCTATATTGATTGTATTAATGAAACACATTATTCAGTGAAATACACAACCATTTATTGGCTCAGAATTTAAACACAAAATTCAAAAAAACAAAACATACTATATCAAATGGAAAGGTACATCCCAATGCCACATGGCACCCTCTCTCCTTCCTAACGCGTTTCGCACACTAGGTGCTTCCTCTGATTAAGCACCTAGTGTGCGAAACGCGTTAAGAAGGAGAGAGGGTGCCATGTGGCATTGGGATGTACCTTTCCATTTGATATAGTATGTTTTGTTTTTTTGAATTTTGTGTTTAAATTCTGAGCCAATAAATGGTTGTGTATTTCACTGAATATGTGTTTCATTAATACAATCAATATAGCCATGACCGATTGCACCTCAATGGAAGAGAATCCGCTGTGCTAGATGAAAGAATGGCTAAGAGACTGGAGGAGTGTTTAAATTGTGTGTTAATGTGTTTCATTAATGGTGTGTTATTTCAGGACCTTTCAGTGAGATACATCTTAAGTTTTCTTTCTCAATCTTATTAACTATATTGATTGTACCCCAAGGAAAAGTCAGCCCAGTGCTCTAGGAATCCAACTCGTTCCTTTCTACACCAAGACTTTAGCCAGAACATTTAGCTACCTAAGCTCCGACTGTTTCCCTAAACTTGCACGTGGCACAGGCAAAACTTAAAAAAAATGACATTGGAGGACCTTTCCTTAATCTCAGAGCCTAGATCCTTGAACTTACTCTTTATGGTCCTCCACCTACCATTAATTATGTGATTAGTACCAATATGTACCAAGACAGTTGGGTCATGCCCAATTTTGTATTACCAGCCCTGGACAGTATTTTACCAGCTAGACCGGTAAAAATCAAGCCAGGTGGCAACCCTAACCATGAATTGTATGATCCAGAGAGTGTCCCTTAGAACTCAAAATGGCAATTTTCTACTTAGGATTACCCAGTGCAACATAATACTAATAAAGTATATTTTGTTATGAAAAAAGTTTAGATTAATGAAGCTCCGTTTCACATATGAGCTGTTTATGCAATATATTTTATAGAGACCTACATTGTTTAGGGGTATAGTTTTGTTTTTAATAAGTGGTGGAACGCACACTTTAGGTTTAGTGTCTAACCATCATCCATCTTGTTCTCTAACAGTGTTAAGATGAAAAAGAATAAATTGTACCATGGGATTGTTTGCTAAGGCATCTCACTCCAGTCTCCCTAACCTATCAGCCAATCATCAGCCGTTCTGCTGCACAATTAGCACATTACCCTCTGTTTATAAATCCCTTCAGCATAAGTTACATTTACATATATAACTGACTATTTTTAAACGATAGTATCTAACAAAACAAAAGGTAGAGACAATTCCGAAAAGGCCTGACACGCTGAACAGATTAGCACATGGGTGTGTGGGTACGACAGCCTGGAACTGTAGGTTTGACTGCTGAGGAACGAGGAAATACATTTCCACACATCACGTGTTTATTTCAGAGAGAGAAACGGCTTTCTGAATTTTTGTTGTGCCTATCCATCTGTCGCTTCTTTGTACGTTCTAATTAGGCAAGAGCAATATCCTCATTAACGTTGCATTTCTGCAAAGAGCAGAAATTAAGTCGTTACAAAGAACCTTTAAATACGGCACGTGTGGCACACTTCTGATCACTGCTGCTAACTGATTCACTGACAAACCACTTAATAACTTGTCATGCTGTGACTAACCTGTTTCATTTTCCGTTAAAGATAACTTTTGAGACTACACAAAGAGGACCAATATATCTATTTTGGCACAATCCAAAGAAGACCAATGTATTTATTCCTGGCACAAATGTGTCTTCTCCCATGGCCTTCTACAGTGGACCTTTGACAGCACTCATGAACATCTACACTGCCTTGATTTGTCTTTACAAAACACTTCACCCTTAACTATTCACAATATCCCCTTTCCTGCTCTCCAACCATCATCTAATCTCATTCTCCCTCATGACATGACTACAGCTCCCACCACTAAAAGAGTAATGAGGAGAAAGCTACATCCAGCTATACTGCCATCCCTACCATCTATATTCAATTTTCATTCTCCTCAAACACTTCCTTCTCTGACCCTTACTATCTTCTCCGCAAATACAATACTGCTCTGCCATCCTTCCTGGATCTTCATGCACCTCTCTTCCCACGGTGACAATGAGCTTCTAATCCTAGACTCTCTAAACTAGACTAGACTTCTCTAAACTCAATAACACAAAGTTTTTTCTCTGTTCAGTTCACTAATCAAACTGCAGATACAGCATAATCACTTCCTGTTCTCTCACCACAACAAATTACAAGCCGCTTTAAATCCAAAGTTGACCTGATACACCAAATCATCACCTCTGTCTCTTCACATGCCTCTCTGCCCATCCATACAAAGCTTCCTAGAGCATCCCTTAATTCCTTCCATCTAGTCAATGAAGATGAAGTTGCAAAGCTGCTCTCCCCCTTCCCAGTCACCACTTGTCACCACCGATCCCATTCCATCACTTCCTAAAAGATCTGTTCTGCTCTGTTGTTCCTGCACATCTCCTTGTCACACATGTATTCCTCTGTTCTAACTTGCCCTGATAACTACAGGCCAATCTCACTCTTGCCTTTCCCCTTCAAGCTCTTTAAATGGATTGTCTCCAGCTGTTTGCTGAACTTTCTGCCTACCAACCATCTTCTTGACCCCTTTCTGCACGAAGGCCTTCAATGATATCCATGCTGCTAAGGACCAGTGACACACTTCCATACTCATATTCCTGGATCTCTCTGCTGCTAAGGACCAGTGACTTTCATACTCATATTCCTGGATCTCTCTGCTGCTAAGGACCAGTGACACACTTCCATACTCATATTCCTGGATCTCTCTGCTGCTAAGGACCAGTGACACACTTCCATACTCATATTCCTGGATCTCTCTGCTGCTAAGGACCAGTGACACACTTCCATGCTCATATTCCTGGATCTCTCTGCTGCTAAGGACCAGTGACTTCCATACTCATATTCCTGGATCTCTCTGCTGCTAAGGACCAGTAACTTCCATACTCATATTCCTGGATCTCTCTGCTGCTAAGGACCAGTGACACACTTCCATGCTCATATTCCTGGATCTCTCTGCTGCTAAGGACCAGTGACTTTCATACTCATATTCCTGGATCTCTCTGCTGCTAAGGACCAGTGACACACTTCCATACTCATATTCCTGGATCTCTCTGCTGCTAAGGACCAGTGACACACTTCCATACTCATATTCCTGGATCTCTCTGCTGCTAAGGACCAGTGGCACACTTCCATGCTCATATTCCTGGATCTCTCTGCTGCTAAGAACCAGTGACACACTTCCATACTCATATTCCTGGATCTCTCTGCTGCTAAGGACCAGTGATACACTTCCATACTCATATTCCTGGATCTCTCTGCTGCTAAGGACCAGTGATACACTTCCATACTCATATTCCTGGATCTCTCTGCTGCTAAGGACCAGTGACTTCCATGCTCATATTCCTGGGTCTCTCTGCTGCTAAGGACCAGTGACTTCCATGCTCATATTCCTGGATCTCTCTGCTGCTAAGGACCAGTGATACACTTCCATACTCATATTCCTGGATCTCTCTGCTGCTAAGGACCAGTGACTTCCATGCTCATATTCCTGGATCTCTCTGCTGCTAAGGACCAGTGACTTCCATGCTCATATTCCTGGATCTCTCTGCTGCTAAGGACCAGTGACACACTTCCATACTCATATTCCTGGATCTCTCTGCTGCTAAGGACCAGTGACTTCCATGCTCATATTCCTGGATCTCTCTGCTGCTAAGGACCAGTGACTTCCATGCTCATATTCCTGGATCTCTCTGCTGCTAAGGACCAGTGACTTCCATGCTCATATTCCTGGATCTCTCTGCTGCTAAGGACCAGTGACACACTTCCATACTCATATTCCTGGATCTCTCTGCTGCTAAGGACCAGTGACTTCCATGCTCATATTCCTGGATCTCTCTGCTGCTAAGGACCAGTGACTTCCATGCTCATATTCCTGGATCTCTCTGCTGCTAAGGACCAGTGACTTCCATACTCATATTCCTGGATCTCTCTGCTGCTAAGGACCAGTGACACACTTCCATGCTCATATTCCTGGATCTCTCTGCTGCTAAGGACCAGTGACTTCCATACTCATATTCCTGGATCTCTCTGCTGCTAAGGACCAGTGACACACTTCCATACTCATATACCTGGATCTCTCTGCTGCTAAGGACCAGTGACACACTTCCATACTCATATTTCTGGATCTCACTGCAGCATTCAATATTATTGACCCCTGTCTTCTTTTAAAACATCTCCAAATGCTTGGTATAAGAGGCTATTATAGTGTCATCCTATCTCTCTACGTGCACCTTCAGTGTATCAGTTTTTATATTACATCTCCACCTGTTGATCTATATGTTGAGGTGCCCCAAGGATCTGTGTTAGGGTGAAAATTCATCCCTTCCTCTGCCCATCCAATACTAAAACACTGTTCCAAGCCCTCATACTCTCCAAGATAGATTACTGTAACATATTACTTGCTGGTCTCCCTGAATCACATCTCCACCCACTAAATTCACTCCTCAATGCTGCTGCCTGCATGATCTCACCCACATCCAAATGTCTCCCTCACTACTAAAATCTGGGTCCTGGCTTTTTGTCTATTATGTCAAGTGACATTAAATAAAAAAATCTTATCCTGTGTTTCATAGCCTTTCATTCTTCTGCTCCTCTCTATATATCAGTATAATCTCCCCATACGCTCTCTCCTGGACCTTCACTCACCTCAGGACAATCTACAGACCATACCAAAACACCAAAACAGCATAAAACCTTTTTCACTGATTGCTCCATGCCTCTTGAATGCTCTGCCATCTTGCTTCAGGAATACACCCACACTAACATCTTTATCTAAGCTCATTAAAAATCATCTTCCTCTGCACCAACACATATATAAAAACATACATACATACAATCCAAAGTGGCCAAATATAAGTAGAGTAGGAAAGTAGAGGTCCCCATGTAAAGGGAGGAAAATGGGCTCTGTGACTGATGTGGCTTACATGTTTCATGCTTAATAAAATTAGTTCTTGGCTATGACTGTACATGATGTACATATTGTTGGCAAATCCAGAGAGGACCAATGTATATATTCCTGACAATAAGTACCAATGTAAATATTCTTGGACCAATCCAAAGAATACCAATCTCTATATTCTTGGCAAAATCCAAAGAGGACCTACAGTATAAATATTACTGGCACAATCCAAAGAGTACCAATGTATATATTCTTATCAAAATCTAAAGTGAAGCAATGATCAAGGTAGTCATGTTAAAGGCACTGTTCACCTTAAAATGTACTTTATGTATGTTGTAGACAGTGGTATCCTGAGACAATTTATAATTAGTTGGCAATTAATTGGAATTAGAAAGAAATGTATTATAAGGTTTTTAGGGCTTAATTATCCCAGCCACAAGGGTATCATGTGGTAAATCAGGATGAAAGGTAAGTAGTAGTAGGGTTCTTGAATAGAAAGCTAAGCAATATGAAACAAGAATAACTTGAAAAAAGGCAGAATAGAAATAATAGTTACAAACCATATAAAAGAAATAACCAAAGGTGCCAAGAAGAGGCCCATCTATAACGTACTAGAAGTTAATTTAAAGGTGAACTTTCACTGATTTCTTGATTTTCCAATGAATTATAAACAGGGGAAGAGTACAAATAAAACACTTTTAAACAGTAAAACAGTACTTATTAATGTTAATTCCCCAGCTACAAGCCATAGCCCACTATAAACGAAGGTACTGGCACCTAAGCTGCTGTCCCGGTGTGCACTTGGGCAAGGCCTGTACCTCAAACTTTTGCCGGAGTCCAAAGTCATCTTCGTCATCAGCTACTGGGACATTGTAATACTCGCCTTCTTCTTGGTTCAGTAACTTGTACCTGAGAGACATGGGGCAGAGAGACAACCAGGACCAAAAGAGAGGAGAAGGACAGCAGAACGGTGCAAAGTAAAAGAAAGAAAGATGGTAGGAGGTACAGGACACAGGGAGGGGGGAATCAAGCAATGATATACAGTATTGATGCAAAGAAGGATAAAAAATATGAACGTAAAACATGAACCAAGAAGTAATGAGGAAGAATACAGAAAAAAGCAAACGGACAAATGAAAATAAATTTTCAAAATGGACAGAACAATGAAGATGAAACATTCAATGACCAAAGGAAAAAAGAGAAAGAAAGATAAGAACAAGAAAGCAAAGTAAGGTAGGTAATCCCACAAGGCACAAAGCTCAATTCTGGTTGATGTTCCAAACAATGGCTACAGTTCAGTTGGCAGCAAAGTGCATAATGAAGTACTAACTAATATTATCAGACGGATCATATCATAGGAGCATGGTGTTAAAATAGCTAACGTCCGATCATTAATTACCAGCCATCCACAGCGTTCTTCATGATTTCTGACACACCAAAAGACATGGAGCCCATGAAGTCATTTCGAGAGGTGCGGTCCCAGTCCCAGACTTCTACAGAGAGCCTCCTGTCCTCATCCCCCGATTTCAAGGAACTTGAGAAACCAAAAGAATAGAATAAGAGATTAGTGCTGATAGGTTTGGCTGAAGCAACCTGTTTGTTTATGCCCTACCTTACTGTAATAATACATGGCCAATGCAATAAAAATACAGTACCTACCTACTTCATGTCAAAACATATTTAAAATGGATCAACTCTCATCAACATATGGTTAAATAAGAACAATGAAATCGATATACTTCTTTTTATACAGAAATATGAGTCAATAAAACAGCTGACTATTTACCTCTTCATTTTTGGATGTAACACCCAATTATTGCCTGCAGAGGGCTTCTCCTACCCACAGTATAATTATAGGTTATATGGTCAACTGTACTGTACTCTTTTTACTCATCTACTCTTCTGTTAAATATGGGAATAGCATCTAATAACACGTAGAGTTACTCACAAAATAAAAGCTTCGTTCCAGACTGGGTTCAGCGTAGACTTGACAGTTCTGGTTTTCTGCTTGGTCATGTTCTTTGGATCCGGTATCAGCTTTAGCTTTACATAAGGATCTGATAATCCATTTGGGTCCATGGGAATTAGATTTCGTGCTTCGCCCACTATCAAAACAAGAAACCCAGTTTTCACCTTAGGACAAAAGGGGTTTTGGATTTGGAATCAAAATGATGATTATATGGGTGAATAGTGGGTTCATGAGAGTAGACTCTAACGTTTATGTCACATTTGGTCACTATGAGAATGTTTCCAATACATTTGGCTGAGCCTTCCATTGCCACAGCAAGACAACCAATTTACATTGAGTGGTACTGAACTGCCAAATTCCTAGAAACTAGATACTGATCAGATGGGTTGCACCATGGTAGTTAGGGTGCTGCCTATTGAACTAGCTGGGAAGTCAGCTATGCTACCCTAAAGTCTTCATACCTCTGGCTCAATCCAAATCCTTGAATGCAGCTCCTTGAAGTCCTGCGTATTGTGTCCATTTAATGTTTTTAATTAATTCTGCCGATCTGATAATAGTCTACATAAATGTTTATATACAGTGGTGAGAAGGCTGCCGGCTGCTAAAGCAGTCCAAAAACAAGCATCTGTTGAAGACAGAGGGATGTAAACAAGCCCAGTGTTTATGGCAACTCAGTAGCAGTCCCATAGTCCCTACGGCCAGGGGCCACTTCACTGCTAGATGGGTTTATGTGCTAGTAAGTGTTTATACTCCAACTAGAAGGCATACCGGTAGACTAAGAGTAGTATCGACTACCACTTATGGCTTAATTACTGATCCTGGGAGCACGTTAGTACCCCTGCATATCAACTTCAACCGGCACAGGGGAAAAGACTGAGCAGCTGTTTTACCGTTCGCACAACAGGAGCTAATTCCAAGTATAGCAGGAAAGGTTATTTTTAACAGCCGCTCGTTGCTAAGGGAAATCTCGGCGAAGGTTTGAGGAATGAAAAATGATAAATACAACATTAAGGTGCCACTAACGAGTACGGAACGTTTAACCGCTTTGCAGCAGATTCCTCGTCATACTGCAAGTGCAAAAAAATAAACATTTTAATGCACCTTTGGTTTAGATAAAGGTTTCCATATTTTGATTAGATACAGGTATAGGACCCGTTATCCAGAATGTTCGGGACCAAGGGTATTCCGGATAAGGGGTCTTTCTGTAATTTGGATCTCCATACCTTAAGTCTAGGTACTGTTTTATTATTACAGAGAAAAGGGAATCATTTAACCATGAAATAAACCCAATAGGGCTGTTCTGCCCCAATAAGGGGTAATTATATCTTAGTTGGGATCAAGTACAGGTACTGTTTTATTATTACAGAGAAAAGGGAATCATTTAACCATTAAATAAACCCAATAGGGCTGTTCTGCCCCCAATAAGGGGTAATTATATCTTAGTTGGGATCAAGTACAGGTACTGTTTTATTATTACAGAGAAAAGGGAATCATTTAACCATTAAATAAACCCAATAGGGCTGTTCTGCCCCCAATAAGGGGTAATTATATCTTAGTTGGGATCAAGTACAGGTACTGTTTTATTATTACAGAGAAAAGGGAATCATTTAACCATTAAATAAACCCAATAGGGCTGTTTTGCCCCCAATAAGGGGTAACTATATCTTAGTTGGGATCAATTACAAGGTACTGTTTTATTACTACAGAGAAAAAGGAAATCAGTTTTAAAATTCTGAATTATTTGATTAAAATGGTGTCTATGGGAGATGGGCTTTCCGTAATTCGGAGCTTTCTGGATAATGGGTTTCCAGATAAGGGATCCCATACCTGTACTTTAGGTTATTAATTTAAACAAGAAGAAATTTTGCCAAATGGAATCTGAGTTTATTCCCTTTGTATAAACTAGAAATGTCCTTGATACAGGGCTATCAGATGAAGCAGGACTTCTACAGCCCACAGTTTGGACCCCCCCAGGGTCAAGCCAACAAAATGGGAGTGCAAATATATAAGGCACCCCCACTGACCCCATTCTCTAACCTCTTCTTTACTGGCCCTGGCCCTGCTCTTTAGAGGTGTGGTGGCACCATCTTATCTGCTCTCCCAAGCGTTCAGCATGGCAGTGTTGCCCAATCTGAAGAAGTGATGGCATTTGCCAAGTCTCATTGTCTCCTTTACCTCGCATTAAAAATGGGGTCACCATACAATAAAAGAACAGTACCACGGTCAGTGTGTTTTACAAGTTTAGTAAACTGGGAACACTGGGAGTGCCTCACAAACTGCTACCTCCTTGTTGTTGCCATGTCCTTGTCCTTTAAAGATGGAGGTTTTTGACCCCTTTTGAGGAAAATGGAGAGAGCTTGCACAGGCAAAATGAACATGTCGACCATAAGGTGTCTCACCGACCTGTGACTTGGAACTCTTCATCGTTTATAGCCTCCACTCTTATGTGCAACCTCCCCCGGCGCTCAGTGTGGTCCACTCCGCAGAGACTGGGCACGTTTTGAACACATCGCTTATGTACATTCATCTCACAGCCTAGAAAAATATTGTAGAAAAACAAATATATTAAGGTATACAGGTGTCCCAGTTTTCTAGAAGGCAAACTAATTCCATTAGGTTGCACATTTTTTGTTTAACCATCTCTCCCTACTATACCTGCTATCCCACAGCCCCAGTCCCTTCCCAGAGGTTATTATCCCACTGCTACTATAGGCACCATCTCTCCCTACTATACCTGCTATCCCACAGCCCCAGTCCCTTCCCAGAGGCTATTATCCCACTGCTACTATAGGCACCATCTCTCCTTACTATACCTGCTATCCCACAGCCACAGTCCCTTCCCAGAGGCTATTATCCCCCCACTGCTACTATAGGCACCATCTCTCCCTACTATACCTGCTGTCCCACAGCCCCAGTCCCTTCCCAGAGGCTATTATCCCCCCACTGCTACTATAGGCACCATCTCTCCCTACTATACCTGCTGTCCCACAGCCCCAGTCCCTTCCCAGAGGCTATTATCCCCCCACTGCTACTATAGGCACCATCTCTCCCTACTATACCTGCTGTCCCACAGCCCCAGTCCCTTCCCAGAGGCTATTATCCCCCCACTGCTACTATAGGCACCATCTCTCCCTACTATACCTGCTATCCCACAGCCCCAGTCCCTTCCCAGAGGCTATTATCCCCCCACTGCTACTATAGGCACCATCTCTCCCTACTATACCTGCTATCCCACAGCCCCAGTCCCTTCCCAGAGGCTATTATCCCCCCACTGCTACTATAGGCACCATCTCTCCCTACTATACCTGCTATCCCACAGCTCCAGTCCCTTCCCAGAGGCTATTATCCCACTGCTACTATAGGCACCATCCCTCCCTACTATACCTGCTATCCCACAGCCCCAGTCCCTTCCCAGAGGCTATTATTCCCCCACTGCTACTATAGGCACCATCTCTCCCTACTATACCTGCTATCCCACAGCCCCAGTCCCTTCCCAGAGGCTATTATCCCCCCACTGCTACTATAGGCACCATCTCTCCCTACTATACCTGCTATCCCACAGCCCCAGTCCCTTTCCAGAGGCTATTATCCCCCCACTGCTACTATAGGCACCATCCCTCCCTACTATACCTGCTATCCCACAGCCCCAGTCCCTTCCCAGAGGCTATTATCCCCCCACTGCTACTATAGGCACCATCCCTCCCTACTATACCTGCTATCCCACAGCCCCAGTCCCTTCCCAGAGGCTATTATCCCCCCACTGCTACTATAGGCTCCATCTCTCCCTACTATACCTGCTATCCCACAGCCCCAGTCCCTTCCCAGAGGCTATTATCCCCCCACTGCTACTATAGGCACCATCTCTCCCTACTATTCCTGCTATCCCACAGCCCCAGTCCCTTCCCAGAGGCTATTATCCCCCCACTGCTACTATAGGCACCATCTCTCCCTACTATACCTGCTATCCCACAGCCACAGTCCCTTCCCAGAGGCTATTATCCCACTGCTACTATAGGCACCATCTCTCCCTACTATACCTGCTATCCCACAGCCCCAGTCCCCTCCCAGAGGCTATTATCCCCCCACTGCTACTATAGGCACCATCTCTCCCTACTATACCTGCTATCCCACAGCCACAGTCCCTTCCCAGAGGCTATTATCCCACTGCTACTATAGGCACCATCTGTGTCTACTATATCTGCTACACTTACTGCTACATGCACCAACTGCAACTACCCACTTTCCCATAAACCCTGTCCACAGGCTATTATCTCTAATGTTAATGTAGAGGATGCTGTGTTGCCGCCACATTAAAGAAGTGAATAAACAGTATGTAATTTTCCACATTCCTCCAACCTACAACTGCTTCTATGAACAGCTCTGGATTCATCTGCACTGAGTTAGAAAGCAAACATTAACTTGCACATATTGTCATAAATGAATATTTGCAAATGCTTTTAGGAGAAGTCATTACACTGTTTCTTTGACCAGTAAACTGCAAAGTCAATTTCTATGAAATGCCTTCAGAAAGGGTCAGATTGTCATCATCAGTTTTCTCTATGGGTTTAAAAGAAAAATGACACAGCAGCCTGCGAGGCGATGCACCATATTCTCGTGCCGAGCCATCCATCATCTCTAAAGGTATTCTGCCAAAGAGCAAAGCCATTTATAGCTCTCCTGAAGAGCTGTCTAGGGCAACATGAAGATCTATCACATTAATCTTCAGGGAGGTTATGCCCTGTCACTCTAGTCTTGCTACTTACAAGCACATTTCATTCCCTGATGGACCATTCCATAAAGAAGGGAGCCGCAATGGTCGCAGAAGGTGGGGCTGCTGTAGCTGTGCACCTTGAACTTGTGTCTGCTGCGAGGATCCTGGAACAACAATTTGGACTGATGTTAATTTTGAAGTTCTTACAGTATAAAGGGATCAAGAAACAGAAAGCTGTTCAAGGGATATAAAGATTTTTTTCCCAGCTACTAAAGCATGAAATGAAGGTGCCAGATGGCTCTGTCACCCCTGACTTTTGCTAGAAGCCCGAGGGCATGTAACAGCACCATGTTTTGCCGAAGTGCACACTGATATTATATAAATATGTGCACGGCTAGATCTCTTGGCAGGTAAGGTTGACCTGCGAGCGTCACTTGAGCTACATAATGGATTTAAATATGGAGTTAGAAATACTCAGCAGTTACAATGCTTTGTAAGTGCCCAGCAACAAGAGTATTCATTACTCTTTCTTAACGGCCACTGAAATTATGTTGTTGGTTACATATGTCCTAACAATAACAGAAGCTTCAGTATATGACCCGGCCAAATCCATTTGTACATCCAGACCACTAGAAAGAAGCAGCAAGTGATACTACAGAGGTAGGAACACAGAGCAGAAGAGGGCCATCTATCAGGCCCGGACTGGCAATCTGTGGTTTGAGGCAGTGAGGCTGCTGTAAGGTGCCATAGACAGTCACTATTTATTGGGCTGTTTTGGCCCCTATGTACTCAAAATGTCAGGGCCAATTTTAAATTCCAGTCCAGATCTGCCATAAATCCCAATACTGGGGAAGCCATGGGAAAGTGTCTTTTCTATTAAAAAAAAACCTGCCTCTTTACCAGTACTTAATGTAATGAATGCATTCTCCTCAACTAACTGCCAGTTCTCAATCAGGTTTCATTTCCAAAGCCAATTCCTTATGTGCCTGAAGAGCTTATATGAAGCAACTAGGGCTGGTTTGAGGTACCAGTGGCCCCAGACCAAAGATTGGTCCAATAAATGTATTATAGAACTGCCCTCCAACTGGAGAATTTGAGTGCAATAAGGCAAGAAATACAGAAAAAAGTCTATTCTGTACCAACTGAAATAGACATGAGGCCCAGGCCTGCCAGCCTCTACCAACAGTGGTGGGATCACAAATACAAGCTTTTTATTCAACTATATCCTTCAGGTACATTTCTCTTAATAGAAAACAAAAGTTTTAATAGAAAGTTAATAGTTACATTGAGCTCTTTCAGCTGATTTAAATGAGGGGTCTGCCATTTTTGGGGGATGCTTTTTACTGGAAAACACTATATTCAACTACGGATATACCTGATGTTACACATTATGCAATACCCATGAGTTCAGACCTTTAATAAACACAAACACATACAGGTATGGGATCCCTTATCCAGAAACCCCCGAATTATGGAAAGCCTGTCTCCCATAGACTCCATTTTAATGAAATAATTCAGGTTTTTAAAACTGATTTCCTTTTTCTCTGTAATAATAAAACAGTACCTGTACTTGATCCCAACTAAGATATAATTACCCCTTATTGGGGCAGAACAGCCCTATTGGGTTTATTTAATGGTTAAATGATTCCCTTTTCTCTGTAATAATAAAACAGTACCTGTACTTGATCCCAACTAAGATATAATTACCCCTTATTGGGGGCAGAACAGCCCTATTGGGTTTATTTAATGGTTAAATGATTCCCTTTTCTCTGTAATAATAAAACACTACCTGTACTTGATCCCAACTAAGATATAATTACCCCTTATTGGGGGCAGAACAGCCCTATTGGGTTTATTTAATGGTTAAATGATTCCCTTTTCTCTGTAATAATAAAACAGTACCTGTACTTGATCCCAACTAAGATATAAATAATCCTTATTGGATGCAAAACAATCCTATTGGGTTTAATTAATGTTTAATTGATTTTTTAGTAGACTTAAGGTATGAAGATCCAAATTACGGAAAGGCCCCTTATCCGGAATACCCTTGGCCCCAAGCATTCTGGATAACGGGTCCTATACCTGTACTATATAGAACCTATAAATCTGCAGGACCTATGGAAATACACCAGTTTCTCTTTACATACTAAACAACTATACCTCTATATACAACGCTAACTTTTCTGGGGCCCCATAAAAGGGTAGGGCCCAAATCCAACATCAGTGACATAGAGACAAACATCCCTTGCTAACTATGCTGTATGAATCCATATTTATAGTAAAAGAATCCTGTTGGGTTTATTTAAAGCTTAAATCATTTTTAGCCGACTAAGATGGAAATCCAGTGATGTGTTGGTTGTAAATAATGGGGAAGAGGAGTCTGTAGTGAAAAGCCTTTGGCTAGCTACAGGTTGATTCTCCATAAGGACCATCTAGTGACAACAAAAATAAGTAGCTATTTTCTACCCTGAATAATACCAGCTCCTGATATGGGAGATGAATTATGCAATGAATACTGCTGACTGTTTTACAATATAACATGACCTCCGTGGCTGAAAAAGCAGCTATAAACTGCTGACATAGACTGAATGTTGCTGGATAAAATCCCCAGATGGACTACTGAAAGAGAAAATAAGAAACCAAAGGCTTAGCAGTCGTTCTGTAACCGCATAAGGGCCACAGTTAGCACCACTCTTATATAAAGCAGTACAGGTATCGGACCCCATATCCGGAAACCCGTTACCAAGAATGTTCCGAATTACAGAAAGGCCATCTCCCATAGACTCCATTTTAATCAAATAATTCACATTCACATTTTTCACATGGTTTCCTTTTTCTCTGTAATAATAAAGCAGAACCTTGTACTTGATCCCAACTAAGATATAATTACCCCTTATTGGGGGCAGAACAGCCCTATTGGGTTTATTTAATGGTTAAATGATTCCCTTTTCTCTGTAATAATAAAACAGTACCTGTACTTGATCCCAACTAAGATATAATTATCCCTTATTGGGGGCAGAACAGCCCTATTGGGTTTATTTAATGCTTAAATGATTCCCTTTTCTCTGTAATAATAAAACAGTACCTGTACTTGATCCCAACTAAGATATAATTACCCCTTATTGGGGGCAGAACAGCCCTATTGGGTTTATTTAATAGTTAAATGATTCCCTTTTCTCTGTAATAATAAAACAGTACCTGTACTTGATCCCAACTAAGATATAATTACCCCTTATTGGGGGCAGAACAGCCCTATTGGGTTTATTTCATGGTTAAATGATTCCCTTTTCTCTGTAATAATAAAACAGTACCTGTACTTGATCCCAACTAAGATATAATTAATCCTTATTGGAGCCAAAACAATCCAATTGTATTTAATTACTGTTTCAATATTTTTTTTTGTAGATCTTGTAGATACTGATGCCATCTTGCTTTACTACAATTGCTCTCCCTGTTTGCAGCCCCTCTGTGCTATTACTATCAGTGATTTACAGGTACCTCTTACTGCTTTTTGCTTACAATAATAAATTCATAGTATTAATAGCCGGGATTCTCTGATTACCTCCAGGATGCTCTTTAGCATGAGCACCACGGCTATAATAAATGTTCTGGATTTACTGCATGCCCAAACAGCAGAATAATCTCTTCTTAGCATAAAATTATATAAAAGGCTCTGGCAGACATTATAGAAGTTAGTAGAAGTGTGTGCTGCATGCAATGTACTGTACCTTTGACACTATAAGACTAGGGATGACTCCCTGCAACCTCCGGTAAATATACCGTACCTTCTCACTCGCTAGACCGCTGGGGAAAAGATCAACCAACATGAGTATCTGTTAAATGGGGTGCTAAGAACTTCTTCACAAAGAATGAGCTTCTTTATTGATCTCAGTCATATGTCTTCTGCTGCTAGTAATGTCTGACTCAAGAACACAATGGCTCATACTAAACAGGATAAATGCTTTTCAGTCAATGGTAAATTACAAGTTTTACTCACACTCATTGATCTGCCCCCTCCAGAGGTGGAATTGCTTGCCTTAGTGCACCAATACTCAGCATAGTCAACCTTCAAAGCAGTCCCTGGTTCCAAGGATCTCACTCCTAATTTGGAAAACCGGGCAGGACTTTCCTAGATTGAAGCGGTGATCGGCAATTGCTGATCGCTGCGCCATAGTCCCACCCCCGTGACATCACTGTCCCAACCAGTGATGTCACTGTTTGTGCCCACCCCGCTTGGCTTTTGGCAGGGGAAATGGTGGCAACACTACCCTATACGTGTGGATTGGTCATTGCAGGGTACTAACCCAAAGAACCTCCTTGTTGGAGCCTCTAGCTGCTCTGCTAGCTATCCGGATCCTGTCTTTCACTCCTAGAGTGACCATTTTAGAAATAACCTAACATTAGCTTTGCCTAACCTGCCCAGGACCAATCATGTACCCACCTCCCAACAAGGTGAGGTCCCTGGAAAAAGACCCTGAGCACATGGGTGCCCTCCCTTTTATACAAAATTCCATTGCTATCATCTGGAAAAGTAAAAATAAAACCACCACATAGAGTTTACAAAGGACAACCTAGGGTGTCCAAACTATAGAAGGGCTGTCTGAGTAAAGTGCAGCTGAATTCTTGCAATTCTTAACATAAGGAACTGGTAAGGAGCCCATAAACAAGCTGATAAAAGCTTTCAGACAGTGCCTGCGGCTTATTGACCCACGTATGTGAAAATAAGCCATTTCCATTTTGACCTAAGGGTCAAAGGATCGGATCAGCCAGCTATCGCCAAGCTCAAGGTGGCCATATTGGGGAAAGGTCGCCAAATGATTTATGATATTTATGATGCTGATTATAATAGCAAAATGAGCTTTTACAAGGGACAATAAAAAAGATTGCAACCAAACTGGCCTTGAATACACACACACATCTATGTATGTGTGTATATATATATACTACTGTTGGGCTTTAAATTATTGTGCTATATATAGATGGCTAATTATATATATATATATACACAAGTATGGGACCCATTATCCAGAATGCTCGGGACCTGGGGTTTTCCGAAAGGGATCTTTCTGTAATTTGGATCTCCATACCTTAAGTCTACTACAAGATTATTTAAACATTTCCAACAGGATTGTTTTGCTTCCAATAAGGGGTAATTATATCTTAGTTGGGATCAAGTACAGGTACTGTTTTATTATTACAGAGAAAAGGGAATCATTTAACCATTAAATAAACCCAATAGGGCTGTTCTGCCCCAATAAGGGGTAATTATATCTTAGTTAGGATCAAGTACAGGTACTGTTTTATTATTACAGAGAAAAGGGAATCATTTAACCATTAAATAAACCCAATAGGGCTGTTCTGCCCCCAATAAGGGGTAATTATATCTTAGTTGGGATCAAGTACAGGTACTGTTTTATTATTACAGAGAAAAGGGAATCATTTAACCATTAAATAAACCCAATAGGGCTGTTCTGCCCCCAATAAGGGGTAATTATATCTTAGTTGGGATCAAGTACAGGTACTGTTTTATTATTACAGAAAAAAGGGAATCATTTAACCATGAAATAAACCCAATAGGGCTGTTCTGCCCCCAATAAGGGGTAATTATATCTTAGTTGGGATCAAGTACATGTACTGTTTTATTATTACAGAGAAAAGGGAATCATTTAACCATTAAATAAACCCAATAGGGCTGTTCTGCCCCCAATAAGGGGTAATTATATCTTAGTTGGGATCAAGTACAGGTACTGTTTTATTATTACAGAGAAAAGGGAATCATTTAACCATTAAATAAACCCAATAGGGCTGTTCTGCCCCCAATAAGGGGTAATTATACCTTAGTTGGGATCAAGTACAGGTACTGTTTTATTATTACAGAGAAAACGGAATCATTTTTAAAAAGCAAAATTTTTTTGCTTATAATGAAGTCTATGGGAGATTGTCTTCCCGTAATTTGGAATTTTCTGGTTAACGGGTTTCCGCATAACGGATCCCAAACCTGTATATGAAACAATATAATTTAAAGCCCAGCAGAAACTATTTATAAGGAATGAATCTGTCACACTGTGCCAGAGTGCCAGTTGGCTGTACAGACTGTAACAATATATTCCAGCACAGTGAGAGCAATTTGACTCCATTCTCTGCTCCGCTTGTAGGTTCAATCCCACCGAAGATAGATTCCTTTTCTTAATAAAGCAGACAAAGGCAGCATTCTTTCTAGTCAGTCTCTAACTAAGGATAATTTCTAATTGCTATTTTTAGTAAACTTCCAGTAGAGAGAAAATACGGACAGAGAAAATACAGGGCAACAAAACAAAATATTAAGGAACATGAACAAAATGGGAGGATTTCCCCTGATGGAAATGATTGTAATGTTCATACGTTCCCTTCTCAGATACAACCTAGGCCGGCAATCATGGAATCCATACGGCAGACAGATATATATCATTTCTGCTCTCACTGACAGCCACAAGGATCTGTACTATACAAAGTCACCTTCAGGTTCTTAATGAGACATATACAATGTATTATTCTCTCAATATGGTAGAAGATTGTGACTTTAAAACTTACATTATATATATATATATATAACTGATTATATACCACTGATTGCAGTGCTGGGCTCATGAGTCCATTGCCCACAAGGTTTGTTTTCCTTGTGCGCTTACATGATTTTAATGGAACTCCAGTTTCTCCCACAATCCAAACACATATGGGGTTACGTAAGGTGTTAACTTTGCCCAGGAGCAGGTGCCCATAGTAACCAATTAGCAGGTAGCATTTACTAGTCACCTGTTTAAAAACAATTATCTTATAGGTTGCTATGGGTTACTGGTCCTGGGCAAAATTTTAATTACATATGAAGGGGTACAGTCAGGTACATTGGCTACTGAAGAAACTGACTAAAGTCAGGGCCTTGTAGATTGTAAGCTCTTCTTGTAGATTGTAAGCTCTTTTGGGCAGGGCTCCCTTCACCTCTTGTATCGGTTACTGATTGCTTTATATGTTACTCTGTATGTCCAGTGTATGAAACCCACTTATTGTACAGCGCTGCGGAATATGTTGGCGCTTTATAAATAAATGTTAATGTAATGTAATGTAATGTAATAAATGCCTATATATCAAATTATTTTTTTTTAAATCAATTTCCCTTTGATCTCCTGCACTGCAATGAGACAAAGTTTCTCAAACTTAATTAGATAAGTAGCTTTTGGCAGAGCCCAAATTACTCTGCCCTGAGTTACAATTGTAACTAATAAGATAAACAGGTCTCTTGGGGGAACTGGGCAATTACACTTTTAGCAAAAGTAATATAACGCATAAAACAAGACCCCTAAACGCACAAAAATGTGTTTAAACTTTAAATTACCAGCTAAATGTTGTAAAGTGGGAGTGGTATTTGGGGGGGGGGGTGGTCACAAAAATGGGCATTGTCAAAAGTTTTCACTCCACTACCCCCAGAATTGCTTTTTGTCTGTATTTGCATTTTTAAAATGTTGGGAGATATGCGGAAGTGACATCACTCATGACAGGAAGTGACATCTTGCGTGTCTGGAAATTACATCACACACACAGCACTTCTACACACAGGGCTCTGGACCTAATACAGCACTGACCCTAGTGTGTGAATGTGATAGGGACCTTGAATTGTAAGCTCCAATGTGGGAGGGACTGAAATGGATGATAGTCGATCTATGTAAAGCACCATGTTCCATTCTATAAAAATATAAAATGATATATACTTGTCTGCCGTATGAATTGCATGATTGTCAGCTTAGGTTGCAATATAAAATTCAAAATACAAAGCTTACTGGCCATTTAGATTCAGGGCTGTGGAGTCGGTAGATAAATTCTCCGACTCTGACTCCTCAGTTTCTGATATTTCTGACTCCGACTACGACTCCACGACTCCGACTCCTCTGTTTCTGATACTTCCGACTACGACTCCAGGACTCCGACTCCTCTGTTTTTACTATGCTAATGTATTGGGACATTTAAACTTGCTTTATATTTTTTTTTATTCTCATTTAAATTTAGTCGGAGTCGGTTCATTTTTTGCAGACTCCGACTCCAGGTACTCAAAATTGCCTCCGACTCCGACTCCTCGACTCCACAGCCCTGTTTAGATTTACATTATATGGATTTACATTACATGGCACCATACCTCAGTCAGAATTGATCAAGAATCAATCCTAGAACTTCAGTTTCTATAACCAATGTAATGTCACTTTCTGATAATGTTTTCATGATCTCCCATGACTCCTACTCTGGCCCTTAACATCAAAAGATGTTCTAACAAGATCAGAAAATGGGGACCTACTGAGGACGACTGTAAAGACGTGATTGGGTTATCGGAGGGGGGTACAGTGCCTTCAGTATAGTAAAGAGCTCACTTAAGTTTGTCCACAAGTCTTCTAAACAGATGCCACGGGGATTAACTATTTAATGGCTTAAATTAATAACAAGGCCAAATGTGGCATCAACTGCTGTTAGAAATGGGATTAAAAAAGAGTGGATAAGTTTTAGGCTGAGCTCTGAACAATGTTCAGCATCTTGTAAACTGCCTTCAGCATCTGGTGGGAGTCGTTATATGTGCGCTGACAATATTGCCTGTGGGCTCAACAGGAAACATTATTACTGCATGCTGACCACACATTGAATGCTTTGGCAGCCATAATGGTATCCTTACTCCAAACTAACCGGTCATTGTTCAGCAGCAGTGATTAGTGATGGGCATGGATTCATGGCGAATTTCCGTGTTTCTCCATTGGCGGTTGTTTCACGAAACGGATGAAAAAAGTTCGCCGCAGAAAAATTCGGCGTGCGTCCAAAAATTGTCGCGGGCGACGAAACAATAGCCGTGGGTGACGAAATAATAGTCGTGGGCGACGAAATAATAGCCGTGGGCGACGAAACAATAGCCGCGCGACGAAACAATAGCCGTAGGTGACGAAACAATAGCCGCAGGTGACGAAACAATAGCCGCGGGCGACGAAATAATAGCCGCGGGCGACGAAATAATAGCCGCGGGAGACGAAATAATAGCCGTGCGACGAAATAATAGCCGCGGGCGACGAAACGATAGCTGCGGCCAACGAAACAATAGCCACGGGCGATGAAATAATAGGCACGCAATGAAATAATAGCCGCGGGCGAAAACATTTTTTGACGCGCAACATTTTCGCCGTTTCGCGACTCTTTTGAAAGATTCGCAAATATTTCGGCGAAGCGAAACGGGACAGATTCGCTCATCACTAGCAGTGATTATATTCTTGTTGGAATGTGAGCATGTTCATTGGTCAGCCAGTCTTTCCACAAAGGGGTCAAATAATGTAACTATATGTTATTTTCCGGATTAGGGATTTTTCTGTAATTTAGATCTCCATAACTTAAAAATCATTTTAATATTGAATAAACCCAATAGGCTTGTTTTGCTTCCAATAAGGGGTAATTATATCTTAGTTGGGATCAAGTACAGGTACTGTTTTATTATTACAGAGAAAAGGGAATCATTTAACCATGAAATAAACCCAATAGGGCTGTTCTGCCCCCAATAAGGGGTAATTATATCTTAGTTGGGATCAAGTACAGGTACTGTTTTATTATTACAGAGAAAAGGGAATCATTTAACCATTAAATAAACCCAATAGGGCTGTTCTGCCCCCAATAAGGGGTAATTATATCTTAGTTGGGATCAAGTACAGGTACTGTTTTATTATTACAGAGAAAAGGGAATCATTTAACCATGAAATAAACCCAATAGGGCTGTTCTGCCCCCAATAAGGGGTAATTATATCTTAGTTGGGATCAAGTACAAGGTACTGTTTTATTATTACAGAGAAAAAGGGAATCATTTTTAAAAATTAGAATTATTTGCTTATAATGGAGTCTATGGGAGATGACTTTTCCGTAATTAGGAACTTTCTGGATAACAGGTTTCCGGATAAGGGATCCCATACCTGTATATAATAGATGGAATTGCTAGGAATGATGCATGAATCATAAATACCATAAATCCTCACAAATCTGCCCTTGGGGTAATTTTTTTCTTCACATTTTTACCAAAATTTAACATTTCCTATGGAATCTCCTCGCTTTAGCCCCTGATTATTTCTGTATCCTGTATAAATGATGGCTCTCTCAAATTTACCTCTGGGAGTTAAATCACACCAAAATTGCCATTAAGTCCCTTTGAATTAATTTTTAATGTGTGTCCTGCATTAAAGGAGCCATCTGTTCCCAGAGTGTTCCCTGAGTCTCGGATCTGCAGAAGGCACAAAGTACAGGCTGCTCCCATCCCCAGCCTTCCAAGGACTCCGAGCTGAGCCGTAGACTTTCCACTTCAAAACCGTAGGCAGGAGACATCTTTATATGACCTTGTGCCGCGCTTCTCTTTGTCAGAAGTGAGGAACCTCTAGAACTGAAACTGCTGCGCTCTTCAGAGTTACAGAAAGTCAGATCTGCAGCAAAGTGTCAGTTTGAGACTGTTTGGTGACATTTACATATATATAAGGGAAAATGCACACTATGTACTTGTAACAATATATTGTATAAGTTCCTTCTGGATCTATGCTTTTCCCTTGAGGGTTGGTACAGTGACACCTAAAGCTGAATAACAGTGGGAAAGCCACATATTAAATATATTTCCATAACTAAACTCTTATAGGGCCTTCCTTTACTTAGTTCCTACCCAGCTTCTAGCTGATTTGCAGGGAGACAAAAAGATAAAAATAATTTAGTTCTCATTTGTGACTGTACCCACAGCTAGGGTTGCCACCTTGGCGGTATTTGACCAGCCTAGCCTGTAAATCCCTCCCCATATGTCATAGCCCTGCCCCTAGTGGTGTCATAGCTCGTCCCCCAACCCGAAGGTCAGTATTAGGAATAAAAAGGGAGGCAACCCTAGCAACCGTTGTGCAAAAATGTACAAAGTCTTTGGGACAGATTTACTAAGACACGAATGCTCCAAGCGTATTTTCGCTAAATTTTTTGCGTATTGCACGACTGTTTAGACGCCTGTGCGACTTTTTAATACGCATGTGCGACTTTTTCATACGCTTGTGTGAAAAAATCGAAAAAGGTATTCCCGCTGTTTACAATCGTTCGGTATGAAAATTCCGGGACTGTTGGATCGCCAATACGATATTATCGTGACTAATACGATTTTTTCGTAAGTATTTTTCGTGATATTTGTGATCTTCAGAAAGTTTCGGATCCAATCCGAATTTGTCCCATTGTTCCTCTTGTGCCTAAACACACTCCCTGTGCTTATTTGTGCCAAATGCTATTGTGCTTTTTTTGCAGTCTGGTTGGACTCAGTTTGCACTAGCTTATAAATAACATAGGGGAAGCTTGGCGCTATCACCACCTCAAAGGTACAGTAATTCCAGAGTTCCCGCTGTGGGCTGTACCAATAGGGGTAGTATCTTCCCCAAGGTGTGGTAGGCTGGGGTAGCTCATTTTACTGCCAAGCCCTGTCACATATACTTAGACCCCAAACCCTACTGAAATGACCTGCCTTCTAGTAAAACTGGTAACGAGTAGTAGCTCCATAGCTATCAATATTATCAGGCTACTACAATAATTTAGGAAGAAGTATCTCTGAGAAATCGTAGTCCCAAGGGTCATTTACAGATGATGGGGTCAGGACACAAAGTGACTAAAACAGTCACCATGTATTTGCATGTTGCACCCTGCCCTACCAACACTGCTTGTGGGCACTCCAAGATGGACCTGTGCCTCCCCTATAAATATAGCACTGCCTATGGTTCCTTGTGATCCTCAATTACATGGAAAGCCTAACTTTGTGTTTGGCAGCACTCTATTTATGCATCATCCTACATGCCTCAATGATGCACAAGTTAAGTTGGCCATACACGCACCGTTAATATCGTACAAAACCTCGTTTCATACGATATTCGGTGCGTGTATGGCAAGTCGGCGAGTCGACTGGTATCGCAGGAGGCTGCTGATATCGGTCGACTCACAGATCGGGCCAGGTTAAAAGATTTTGATTGGGCGCCATAGAAGGTGCCTAATCAAAATCTGCCTTCAGGGCTGAATCGGCAGAAGGAGGTAGAAATCTTATTGTTTCTACCTCCTTATCTGCCCTGAACGGTTTGTGGCTGATTGTACGATCTTTCGTGCGACCAAATCGCCACGTGTGTGGCCACCTTTAGGCAATGCCAGGGGGCCTGTCCCAATCTTCTGCATCTTCTACAGCTAGGAACCTTTCTCCCATCAGAACTAGGCTCTGCAGATTTTTTTTATCCGTGGTGAGGGCCAAATTGAAGTATTTCCCCAGATGCATTAACAAATGACCCTCCATCAAAGATGCCAGTGAAGGCATAAAAAGCAAATTGATAGTATGAATACACAGCAAAGATGTATAATACACTGCGGGCTGCATTACTAACATGGGGGCTAAAGTGCCCTAGCCCAGTTACCCATAGAGCTTTGCTTTCAAGTTCTAATTCATAGACGTCGAGGCAGAGCTGATTGGATGAGACTCTTAACTGCACTTACTGTATGTTAGTAATGCAGCTCAGCTGAGATTTAGGCATTAAGGTCATTGTTGGATTTTGACTCTTTATCATCAGGCATTTTCCTAAACTACAAATACAAAATTAATATTAGAACCGTCAACCCCCCCCCCCTCCATTTTTTTTTGGAGTTACCTGATTTTGCCTTTTCACCCCAATATGCTTGCGCGGGTAACGTTTGTTTGGCTTAAACTGGGCATTTGGGCCTGCCCAAAAGAGCTAACAATCTTATTATTAAATAGAATAGCCGGATTGCCTTTCCAACTAATGAGCCTTTCAATTTTTACCGTTGTGTTTTTTTTTTCTGTTTATGATCAGTGAAACGGAAGTGTTTTGAGTGATTTGCTGTAATTATCATAGCAAGTAAACAAACTGATGCTCTGGCTCTGAACCTTATCATTACAGTGATCAGTACGTGCTCTCTTGCACAAGTAATAAGTCGACCGCCCAACCACGCACACTGGCTGCCTATCAATGACTCCCCCGCTCTGCAGCCCCTGATGGTTGGCCCCCACTCGGGAAGGCTCCCTTCTCGCAGCATTTGTGTGGGAAAGTCCTCTCTAAACAATAGATGCCGCTGCCTTGAAGTCATTATTTTGCAGGGAGATCCAGTTGCCAAGACAGACTGCGAATTAAACTGATCACCGTCAATAGAAAACAAATGTCACCAACTCTGTAATTGGGTTTTAATCCTCATTTATTCCCTCTACAAGACTCAGCCTTTATGGCAGAATGTATTTTACCTTCGTTCAGTAAAACTCAAACAGGAACCATCAGGCTTAAACCTTAGCACAGTCACATACTATTAAGGGGGGTCCCTCACCTTCAAATTAATTTTTAGCATGATATAGAGTGTTTTTTGAGGCAATAAGCCATTGACTTTCATATTTTACTTTGTGTTTTTTAATGATTTCATTAATTGGCCAGGTTGCCTAGGGCGCTCAGCCAGCTTTGCCTGACCCTGCTGGAAAGAGGCAGAAAAGCAAGGAAAATACTTAAAAAATAAATTAAAAAAATGAAGACTAGCGATGAGCGAATCTGTCCTGGCGAAAATGTAACAAAACGGCAAAAAAATTTGTCACCCGCAACTATTCTTTTGTCGCCCCCGGGGCTATTCTTTTGTCGCCCCCGGGGCTATTCTTTTGTCGCCCCCACGGCTATTCTTTTGTCACCCACGGCTATTCTTTTCTCGCCTGCGACTATTCTTTTCTCGCCCCCCGGGGCTATTCTTTTGTTGCACGGCTATTCTTTTCTCGCCCGTGGCTATTCTTTTGTGGTGCGACTATTCTTTTGATGCGCTACAAATTTTTCTGCGCCAAATTTTTTCATCTGTTTCGAGAAACAATCCGCCAATGGCGCAATGCGGAAATTCGTCGCAAATCCATGCCTGCCGAAACATTTCGCCCATCACTACTGAAGACCAGTTGAAAAGTTGCTAAGAATATGCCATTCTATAACATAATAAAAGTGAACAACCCCTTTAATCACAGGTGTGGGTTTCGTTATACGGAAACCCGTTATCCAGAAAGCTCTGAATTAAGGAAAGCCTGTCTCCCATAGACTCACTTATAGACTTGTACCACCCACAAACCCATAGATGTTCTTCTGTAGACCATTCCTCTTATTTTTTTGTTTTAATTAATTCTAACCCAACTAGAGTTGTATGAATATTGCCCTTTTTCAGCCTTGATTTGAATGGAATGCCCTTGGTCCCGAGCATTCTGGATAAGGGGTCCTATACCTGTAAAGGTATAGGACCTGTTATCCAGAATGCTCGGGACCAAGGGTATCCGCTGCTCGTACATCACTTACATGTGTATGGGGGGCGAGCCAGGAGACTTGCTCCTTATGTACATGTATGGCACCAAACATGGCGGCCAGCCCCAGGGGTTTCCCCCAAGTGCAGGGGACATGGCACGTGCTACGAGCATTTTCTGGGCAAATGAATGCCCTTTAATATAACCAGAGATTTGAGCTATAGAGAAAATGAACCTCTCTAATGAGCACTGGGAGTTTTGTAAAACTGAAAAACACCTACTGCATTTAGAAATTCTAATTCTGGAACAGGAAAGTGACAAGGCATATTTTAACTGTAACTTGCTAGAAATTCATTTATTTTCCTTGGGCAGCAACACCCAACCCGCTGGCTTCCTTTAAATGATGAAACTTTAGCCGCAAATAGAATCTACCACTTAAGGTAGAGCCTTTATACCTCAGAGGAAGCTCTCTTACCTACAGTTCATACACATTTCAGCTTTCAAAGACAAGAGCATTTATTTAGGTATATAGTTCATTACCTGAAGCAATTAAGAAACGCTCAGAAGAAGCCTTCTAATTAATTAGGTCTTTGAAATTAAATATATCTCAAGAGGCAGTAGATGCTGTTGAACTCCAAATGCCAAATGTTCAATAGCAGAAGGGTCATTATCTGGAAAAGTTTCATCAAGGAGGCACCATAATCTGTTTTGAATTCAGTTATATACAATCCTCCTCAGAAGATATGGGCAAGTACCGAACTGAATCTAAACCTTGATTTAGCTCCTAAAACAACAAAACTGCATCACCTTTGAACCATGATTTGCCACCATAGTTGACAACTACTTTAATGTTTCATCGTATTAAGAGTTCCGATTCTTCAATGCATCTTGACTTCAACTCATCATAAATCACCAACTGTTTTCATCTGCAGTGTCAATATAGCCAACTCCTCCTTACCCAACTCTCATATATTTCCAGCTCCCTATCTTCATTTTTACCAGCCAGTCCCTCCCACGCCCTTAAAAGAGACAATAAACCATGGTGGGATTTAAACAGGCCACAGCTTTGGTTAAACAGACAGTAAGTTAAGATACCAACTAATGGAATGTTTGCCAATTAAGAGAACACACCAACAATGGCTGCCTGCCATGCCGGGCACCTACCCAAGCTGTGTGAGGTGGGCAAGTGAGAGCAGGCAAACCATTGTGCCAGGAGATTACCATCCACCTTTGACCAAACACTGGGGCCTAGCCCCCCACCCTCTACCAAGCATTCCTGAGCAAACTGTAACTGCATAACCATTATCCCAACCCACTTTGCCCCGTAGTTCTCCAGGGAAAGGGCATGTGGGATGCACTCTTCTCCAAGGTAAAGAGACCTCCTCTTTTGTCCTACTAATATCTCCACTATCCTGACCTCAGAGTGATTGAAACCCTCAACTTCCAATCCCCTTCTTCCCTATTAACCCTCCACTTTATGGCCTGCCAAGCACAGTCAAAACTCCTTCCTTATGTTTCAAAGGTACTTTTCCCTTTAGAGTGTAAGCTTTTCAGAGTAGGTCTCTCTGATGCTATTTTTTACTCTATAACCTTTATTTGTTAAATTATTGTAAGATGTAAGTTCCTGGTGCTTTATAAATAAACCATGATGTTCAGTAGAATATCAATAAATATGAGTTTTTGTTTTTGTATATTTTTTATAGTTTTTGTATATTTGGGAAAAATTTAAGTTGCAAAACTGTAACTGCTTTGAAAATCGCATTATTCTATTCATTGTAGGAAAATAAAATTTCTTTACATTGCAAATTCTTTACATTGCTCTGAGAAACACCTTAAGGGCAGTGGCACACAGGGAGATTAGTTGCCCGCAATAAATATTTGTTACTGCGGGCAACTAATCTCCCCGACATGCCATCCCACCGGCAAGAATGTAAATCGCTGGTGGGATGGTATACACATCGCTTCAGTTTCCCCAAAGTACCCCAAAGTTTCCTTGCCAGGCAACTTTGGGCAACCAAAGCGATGAATATACCACCCCATTGGCGATTTACATTCTTGCCGGTAGGATGGCATGTCGGGGAGATTAGTCGCCCGCAATACTGAAGACTTATCGTGGGCGACTAATCTCCCTGTGTGACACTGCCCAAAAAGACTGTGTAGTCAGTCTCTTCATTTGTTAAAGAGTATGTTTAGCAATGTACATTCATTTTGGAAAGAATATCATTTTTTAAATATTTGAAATGTAAAGGGCAACTATACTAACGTTAGTCAAAAGCCTGAACTCTTTTTCCCCAGTGCAACATAAAATAATTTGTCTCACAATTTTATATTATTAGTAGCGATGAACAAAACTGCCCCATTATGCAAAACAAAATTGCGAACTGTTAACATTTTGCCATATGCATTGGATTTGAGTTTTTCCTCTCACCAAATGCATTGATCCCTACTAAGATATAATTACCCCTTATTGGATGCAAAACAATCCTAGTGGGTTTATTTCATGGTTAAATGATTCCCTTTTCTCTGTAATAATAAAACAGTACCTGTACTTGATCCCAACTAAGATATAATTACCCCTTATTGGGGGCAGAACAGCCCTATTGGGTTTATTTAATGGTTAAATGATTCCCTTTTCTCTGTAATAATAAAACAGTACCTGTACTTGATCCCAACTAAGATATAATTACCCCTTATTGGGGGCAGAACAGCCCTATTGGGTTTATTTCATGGTTAAATGATTCCCTTTTCTCTGTAATAATAAAACAGTACCTGTACTTGATCCCAACTAAGGTATAATTACCCCTTATTGGGGGCAGAACAGTCCTATTGGGTTTATTTAATGGTTAATGGTTTAATTTGTATTAATTAAATAAATATTTATATTAATGCAAATGTTACCAAACTACAGGTTCCAGTTCTGCATGTTAATGGCCAATTGAATAACGGGTATACAGGTATAGGACCCATTATCCAGAATGCTCGGGACCAAGGGTATTCCGGATAAGGGTTTTTTCCGTAATTTGGATCTCCATACCTTAAGTCTACTAAAAAATCAATAAAACATTAATTAAACCCAACAGGATTGTTTTGCATCCAATAAGGATTATTTATATCTTAGTTGGGATCAAGTACAGGTACTGTTTTATTATTACAGAGAAAAGGGAATCATTTAACCATTAAATAAACCCAATAGGGCTGTTCTGCCCCCAATAAGGGGTAATTATATCTTAGTTGGGATCAAGTACAGGTACTGTTTTATTATTACAGAGAAAAGGGAATCATTTAACCATTAAATAAACCCAATAGGGCTGTTCTGCCCCCAATAAGGGTAATTATATCTTAGTTGGGATCAAGTACAGGTACTGTTTTATTATTACAGAGAAAAGGGAATCATTTAACCATTAAATAAACCCAATAGGGCTGTTCTGCCCCCAATAAGGGTAATTATATCTTAGTTGGGATCAAGTACAGGTACTGTTTTATTATTACAGAGAAAAGGGAATCATTTAACCATGAAATAAACCCAATAGGGCTGTTCTGCCCCCAATAAGGGGTAATTATATCTTAGTTGGGATCAAGTACAGGTACTGTTTTATTATTACAGAGAAAAGGGAATCATTTAACCATTAAATAAACCCAATAGGACTGTTCTGCCCCCAATAAGGGGTAATTATATCTTAGTTGGGATCAAGTACAGGTACTGTTTTATTATTACAGAGAAAAAGGAAATTGGTTTTAAAATTCTGAATTATTTGATTAAAATGGAGTCTATGGGAGACAGGCTTTCCGTTATTCGGAGTTTTCTGGATAACGGGTTTCCAGATAAGGGGTCCAATACCTGTAATTGTAAATGTATAAATCTGTTAAAATAGAATCTTAAAAAACAATTGCCATGTAATTCTTTCAGTCAAAAGTTTAGCACAGTGTAAAGTATGGTGTAAAAACTGGTGTTAAATGGAAACAAAAAGTGTCAAATCCAGCAAAGGCTGCTCTGATCCTTAGACAGCTTTTGGCACTATATTTTAACAGAGACAAGATGAGTAAAACATTAACCCTTGAACCCATTACTGACTGAAGAGTTTAACTGGGTCCAGAGTGGGGCAGAATAATATTGTAATCATAGGGGGCAGTCTAGAGTAAAGATAAATGCAAATCTTTAAAAATGTAGATTTGCTCTTTGTAAGGGATTTGCGCCAAAATGTGTATTTTCCCCAGTGGGGGAAATCTTCATGCATACGCACTAGAATTTCACCATGAGTTAAGAAAATAATTGTATTTTTTTCGCAGGGAAAAAGTCCATTAACATTAATTCCTTTGTTGCAAAAAAAACAGTAGAGAAAACACCCACTGACTCCAATAAATTTGAGGGGAGAAAAAAACACAGCAAAAACCCCCCATTGACTTATTTGGTGCAAGAAAAAAGCAAAAACAAAAAATAAACAAGAAAAATGACCACTGACTCCAATGCATTTGGTGCAAGAAAAAAAAAACACCGATGGACTCCGACTTATTTGTGCAAGAAAAAAAACAAAAACAAGAAAAATACCCACTGACTCCAATGCATTTGGTGCAAGAAAAAAACAAAAACACACAAAACACAACAAAAAAAACCCATTGACTCCAATTTATTTGGTGCAAGAAAAAAACAAAAAACACACCCACTGACTCCAATGTATTTGGTGCAAGAAAAAAACAAAAGCACAACAAAAAACACCCATTGACTCCAACTTATTTGGTGCAAGAAAAAAAAACAAAACAAAAAAACACCCACTGACTCCAATGCATTTGGTGCAAGAAAAAAACAAAAACACACAAAACACAACAAAAAAAACCCACTGACTCCAATGTATTTGGTGCAAGAAAAAAAACAACAAAAACACCCATTGACTCCAACTTATTTGGAGCAAGGAAAAAACAAAAAACACCCGCTGACTCCAATGTATTTGGTGCAAGAAAAAAACAAAAACACACAAAACACAACAAAAAACACCCATTGACTCCAATTTATTTGGTGCAAGAAAAAAACAAGAAAACACACCCACTGACTCCAATGCATTTGGTGCAAGAAAAAAGCTAAAACAAAAAAACACCCATTGACTCCACCTTATTTGGTGCAAGAAAAAAAAACAACAAAAAACACCCGCTGACTCCAATGTATTTGGTGCAAGAAAAAATGCCTGTTGAGTTCAATGCATTTGGCACAAGAAAACACATCCATTGACCCCTTTGCACATGGCATGAGGAAAATGCAGAGAAAAATACCCATTGATTTCAATGCAATTGGCCCAAGAAAATCGCGGCACAAAATGCCTATTGACTCCAATGTGTCTGACAACATTTTGGAAATAATGTTGCCATCTTGCAAATTGAATATTTCAGAGATTGCTGCACTGGGCATTAGTTTAGACATAAGGGCTACAATGGTGCACTTTAAATATTCCAGTATTTTACACCAGATTTTACTTTGCTTTGGTTTTTGTACCACTAAATACTTTGTACAGCTTTACAAATATGTGCTTACATAAGAAAACAAATGGCATCCTCTCACGATGCTCTATATATTAGACACAAGGCATCATTGAGCTGCCCCCCATGTTTCTTGGACACAGCATAGGGGCTAAATGATGTTCTAACAGAAAGGCTGGATCAAAGACACAGATGCAGAGACTCTTTCCCTGTGATGTGTAGGATCAAACAAAAGCTCGCATGAATTTCATTTGAATAAGTACAGAATCAATCAACAGTTGTTGGACAATGGAAATGAACAACATTTCAACATCAAGCCATTGTTTTCAAGCAGAAAATGTGCATAAATCGTTCTTGCGTGCACCACAGAGATAACTAAGAGCTAAACGGTAAGTGTGTTTCCTTCCTGGAGACTCAAACAGAAGGTCCTTCCTAAACACGTAGGGTTGTGCTGGTTTTAGCTATTTATGGATTTAACAGAATTCTTTGGCACAGGTATGGGACCTGTTATCCAGAATGCTCGGGACCTGGGGTTTTCCGGATAAGGGATCTTTCCGTAATTTGGCTCTTCATAACTTAAGTCTGCTAAAAATCATTCAAATATTGAATGAACCCAATAGGATTGTTTTGCCTCCAATAAGGATTAACTATATTTTAGTAGGGATCAAGTACAGGTACTGTTTTATTATTACAGAGAAAAGGGAATCATTTAACCATTAAATAAACCCAATAGGACTGTTCTGCCCATGGGCGTCCACAGAAGGGGGCAAGAGGGGGCACTTGCCCCCCCCCTGGAAAAGTAGCAAAAAAAACAAAAACCTTACTCCGTTTCTGCAGTCCCCTCAAGCCCGTTTTTGCTGTGCTCCGATTGGATCTTTCTTCTTGTGGATTCTCCAATCAGAGCACAGCTTCCTTGACAGACAGTAAAATTGACCAATCAGAGCACACATGCACACAGGGATCGGGAGATTTTGCAAACTGGAAACAGAAATAAAGACTGAAAAGAAGAATCTGCCCCTGTAACTTTACCTAAGAACCAACTCTCAACTTTTGCTGCAGTTTTCATCCCACAGGTACTATACCCAGGTACTATACCCAGGTACTATACCCAGGTACTATACCCAGGTACTATACCCAGGCACTATACCCAGGCACTATACCCAGGCACTATACCCAGGCACTATACCCAGGCACTATACACAGGCACTATACCCAGGTACTATACCCAGGCACTATACACAGGCACTATACCCAGGCACTATACCCAGGTACTATACCCAGGTACTATACCCAGGTACTATACCCAGGTACTATACCCAGGCACTATACCCAGGCACTATACACAGGCACTATACCCAGGTACTATACCCAGGCACTATACACAGGCACTATACCCAGGCACTATACCCAGGTACTATACCCAGGTACTATACACAGGTACTATACACAGGCACTATACCCAGGCACTATACCCAGGTACTATACCCAGGTACTATACCCAGGTACTATACCCAGGTACTATACCCAGGCACTATACCCAGGTACTATACCCAGGCACTATACCCAGGCACTATACACAGGCACTATACCCAGGCACTATACCCAGGCACTATACCCAGGCACTATACCCAGGCACTATACCCAGGTACTATACCCAGGCACTATACCCAGGTACTATACCCAGGCACTATACCCAGGCACTATACCCAGGCACTATACACAGGTACTATACCCAGGCACTATACCCAGGCACTATACCCAGGCACTATACCCAGGCACTATACCCAGGCACTATACCCAGGCACTATACACAGGTACTATACCCAGGCACTATACCCAGGCACTATACACAGGCACTATACACAGGCACTATACCCAGGCACTATACACAGGTACTATACCCAGGCACTATACACAGGCACTATACCCAGGTACTATACCCAGGTACTATACCCAGGCACTATACACAGGCACTATACACAGGCACTATACCCAGGCACTATACCCAGGCACTATACACAGGCACTATACACAGGTACTATACACAGGCACTATACCCAGGCACTATACCCAGGCACTATACCCAGGCACTATACCCAGGCACTATACACAGGCACTATACCCAGGCACTATACCCAGGCACTATACCCAGGTACTATACCCAGGCACTATACCCAGGTACTATACAGTTCTAAAGAATCACTAGCTGACATTAAATTGTTTTTTGCCTGACCTGACATCTATAATAATATATAATCTATCCCCTACCCTAACACATGGAGGGTAAGTTAACTCTTTCCCTCTGAAAAAGCTCATTGTGTGTTTATATATGTGTTGTTGTTTTTGCACTTACTATTTTTTTTTTTTTTGTCATTGTTTTGTTCATTTATAGTAAGTTACAGTGGGGCCAATGTTGTGTATCAGTGCCAGTGTTATAGTGCCAGGGCCTGAATATCTGCCATCTGTACCCACTGCTTCTCACTGTATATAATGTGCTGGGTTTGTAAATACAGACTGCGTCTCACTGTATATAATGGGGAGTCAATACCCACTGCCTTTCTTGCTATAAAACTAACATAAACACATCTAAAGGGGTGGTTCACTTTTAAGTTAACCTTTAGTATGTTATAAAATGGCCTATTCCTAGCAACTTTGCAATTGGTCTTCCTAATTAATTTTTTTGAATAATTTGCCTTTCTCTTCTGCCTCTATACAGATTTCAAATGGGGGCCAAAAAATATTGCTCTGCGAGGCTACAATTTTATTATTATTATAATTTTGTATTACTTATTTTTCCAAGTAGGCCCCTTAACTATTCATATTCCCATCTCTTGTTTAAATCACTACCTGGTTGCTAGGGTAAATAAGACCCTAGCAACCAGATAGCTGCTGAAATACCAAATGGAGAGCTGCTGAACAAAAAGCTAAATAACTGAAAAACCATTAAAAATAAAAGTGAATTCGAATGCGAACTACCCCTTTAAGCTAACTGATCACAAACACAAATGTTTGCAGATCCCCTAACAGAAGTGCGCGTATGAATACTTTTACTACTAATACTAAACATTTTAGGGTAAAAAAAAAAAGCACCCCCACCCGCACTTTTGTACAGTATCCCTGGAAGTCAGTGGGAACGGCAAGAGGTAGTTGGGAGGTTAACTTTTTACGTCAGCAGCGAATCCACTAAGTGTCACATTAGCTGTAGGTCAGTCTGTGTATGGGCCATATTTAGCCTCCCCTAGTATCATCCTGCAAAAAAAAAAAAAATATATATTTATCTGTTGCAGGATGATGCTAGCTTACTTGCCCCCCCTTGGAAAATTTTCTGCGGACGCCCATGGTTCTGCCCCCAATAAGGGGTAATTATATCTTAGTTGGGATCAAGTACAGGTACTGTTTTATTATTACAGAGAAAAGGGAATCATTTAACCATTAAATAAACCCAATAGGGCTGTTCTGCCCCCAATAAGGGGTAATTATATCTTAGTTGGGATCAAGTACAGGTACTGTTTTATTATTACAGAGAAAAGGGAATCATTTAACCATTAAATAAACCCAATAGGGCTGTTCTGCCCCCAATAAGGGGTAATTATATCTTAGTTGGGATCAAGTACAGGTACTTTTTTATTATTACAGAGAAAAGGGAATCATTTAACCATTAAATAAACCCAATAGGGCTGTTCTGCCCCCAATAAGGGGTAATTATATCTTAGTTGGGATCAAGTACAGGTACTGTTTTATTATTACAGAGAAAAGGGAATCATTTAACCATGAAATAAACCCAATAGGGCTGTTCTGCCCCCAATAAGGGGTAATTATATCTTAGTTGGGATCAAGTACAGGCACTGTTTTATTATTACAGAGAAAAGGGAATCATTTAACCATTAAATAAACCCAATAGGGCTGTTCTGCCCCCAATAAGGGGTAAGTATATCTTAGTTGGGATCAAGTACAGGTACTGTTTTATTATCAGACTGGGGGTGAAGGGCCCAACGGGGCTCCCACCCCAGGGGCCCTGCAGGTGCCCCCACTGGCCGTGTCCGCCAGGGCCCCCCTAACCCCCCTCACAGGGCCCCCCACCCGACATCCTCTCCCAAGTGCGCGTAAATATAACGTGTCGGGGAGGAACAGACGGGCCGGGGGAGCGCCGGCATTTTTCCTGGTGTCCAGTCTGACCCTGGGTGTCCCTTTGAAAGAGATTAAAATGAAATTAAATTTGGCAGGGACATGGCATATGAAGTGCACATTTTAGTACATTCCAAAATAGTAATGTCCTTCCAGGAACATTTCTACATCCCTCCAGAACCCAGCACGGTATCACTAGAGGAGCTTCAGAGAATGTTCCTCATGGGAGAAAATATAATGATAATAAATTGCAAAAGTGCTTAGGGGAGAGTTTATGCTCGCCTTTCCGTATGGTTGCTTGGAAGGCAGTCATTAAAAAGTACTTTTCTATTCTAGAAATCCCTGGCATAATAGATTTATGGGCCAGTTATTATGCTTTTCTGTATTGATAAAATGCTATTAATTTTTGGCAGGGATCCCTATAACATAAGGTAACATTTGCTGTTGCTGCCAAGGCACAGTACCTTCGGCTCGGAAAATAGGAAATGAACAGGGATGAGCGAATTGATCGGCCTGCATCAAGATTGGGTTCAAATGGCAATACGTGACGCAAATAGATATGAAAACATTTGGGTTCTGATCGGGAACTTTATTGGAATCAATGCAACTGGTGTGATTCATGGTTCCCAAAAGAATCCGCTCAAATTCCTAGAAACAGGGGGCATCATTTGTTAATTAATGAGACAAAATGGCTTCCCACAAAAACATCATGCCTTGCCTTAATGGAGCTCTTTCTGACCCAAACTCAGCTATTATATATGAAAAGGTCTTGCAGCATTAATCACATATAATGGGCTCTATGGTGTTTACAGTAGACAATGACAAATACACCTTGATTTCCTTTAGATTTTCTCTTTGTATTGTCTTATAGAGATTTAGGCAGTGAATGGGGAATTATTTTCCTTTTGCCTTTGGCTCAGGCTGAAGGGTCCCAGTGACATGGCCTGGTCGAACTGTAGAATAGGCTGGTGATGGAATAGAAGTAGAGTAGCAGTAGCATAGCAATAGTCACTCAACCTACAACCTAAATTAAAGATTTCAAGTTTAAGGTACATGTTAGACCAATAGTGTTGCTTAATAATATAGAATTTGTACGTTACTTTCCATTATATATTCATTTTACATTGGTCCATTACCCCTTCAAGGGCTTCGGCCCTGTTCATTTTAAAGCATATTTATGGACCTGCAACTGTCCTTGACAGTGCAAAAATACAAGAATTATATGAGTGTGGGTAATGGTATGCCTGAACATATCTGGGGGTGGGGCCTAAATCATCCTTTGATTTGAACTGTTAGTACTTATGTGGGGTTTTTTATGTGGGTTTATTTTATCACTACTGCTAGTACTACCTACTTACTCATTTTTACATAGTTACATAGAGTTGAAAAAAGACCAGACTCTATCAAGTTCAACCCTTCCAAGTAAACCCAGCACACACAAACCCATACTTACCAATCTATACACTCACATACATAAACTATATATACAAACACTAATACTAACTGTAGATATTAGTATCACAATAGCCTTGGATACTATGCTTGTCCATAAACTCATCTGCCATTACAACATCACTAGGAAGGGCATTCCCCAACCTCACTGCCCTCACCGTGAGGAACCCCCTACCCAACATCCCCCGGCAGGGCATTCCCCAACCTCACTGCCCTCACCGTGAGGAACCCCCTACCCAACATCCCCCGGCAGGGCATTCCCCAACCTCACTGCCCTCACCGTGAGGAACCCCCTACGCTGCTTCAAATGGAAGCTCCGTTCCTCTAATCTAAAGGGGGGGGCCTCTGGTGCGCTGATTGTTTTTATGGGAAAAAAGAACACCCCCTATCTGCCTATAATCCCCTTTTTAGTGTTTATTGTATCCTGATCTTCCTTTTCTCGCTGTAATTAAATAACTGATAACACATGCAGGTTTATTATATGTTTTCTAATGTAGGACAGTAATAATAATAATAGTTATAATATTGGACCAGTGCTGTCAACTAAATCAACCAATCAAACCTCAGCTTTCACTCTCTAAGTTACAGTCAGTAGTTACTAACTGCAATAGTTAGCATTGTAGATTCTACAGTAGATTCCAAAATAATCTTTAAAAACCTAAATTAACCCTAATCAACCTGACTTATTATTGGTATAGGTACCATTTTGTCCCAGACGGTTGTAAAGTTTCCACCTGTAACCCTTCCCTTTATATCACACCTTCCCAAAACAAGGCCAAGGGTAGAATAAAATTGGGGCAGGGAACCAGCATTCAGTAAGCGGCAGTCCCACCATTAATAATAGAATTCATAAATGGGACAGCAGCCACTAGGGAAAGTTTAGAGAAAGGTTTAAAATGAAAGAGTGCAAGGAAATAGCAGAGATTAACATGAGACAAGGAGGCATCTTGGGGCAGGGCCGATATTACAGTATAAATTCCAGAAGTAAATGTGGGTTACCTGGCAGAACATTTTAGCCGGTTACATAAAACATATAATCATATGTTTTTAATATACTGCTGGAATTTAATTCAGATGGTCTCCTTCATGAAACACATTCGGCATCTAATTATGTACAAATAAGCAATAAATGTAATCCTTAAATATGATAGGTGGGGGTGTGTGGCTATAGCCATAGTGACTGGCAACTAATCAGGCAAATCATGCACATTCATTTCTATGGATTCGTATCTGTGCTCATTGTAGAGCATATTATTCATTCTCTAAGGATCTAGTACAAAGGCAATACAAGGGTTTTAGATAAAGGATAAAAAATACAGGCAGTCATGTCTACAGATGGATGCAAGATAGTATGCCCTTTATCAGCTGGGGTAGCCTCAGCTCTAATTACTAAAACACTAGTACAGGTATGGGACCCGTTATAAAAAATGCTTGGGACCTGGGGTTTTCCGGATAAGGGATCTTTCCGTAATTTGGATCGCCTACCTTAAGTCTACTAAGAAAATTATTTAAATAGTATTTAAAGCAAACAGTATTGTTTTGGCTCTAATAAGGATTAATTATGTCCTAGTTGGGATCAAGTACAGGTACTGTTTTATTATTACAGAGAAAAGGGAATCATTTAACCATTAAATAAATCCAATAGGGCTGTTCTGCCCCCAATAAGGGGTAATTATATCTTAGTTGGGATCAAGTACAGGTACTGTTTTATTATTACAGAGAAAAGGGAATCATTTAACCATTAAATAAACCCAATAGGGCTGTTCTGCCCCCAATAAGAGGTAATTATATCCTAGTTGGGATCAAATACAAGGTACTGTTTTATTATTACAGAGAAAAGGGAAATTGTTTTTAAAAATGTGAATTATTTGATTAAAATGGAGTCTATGGGGGATGGCCTTTCTGTAATTCGGAACTTTCTGGATAATGGGTTTCTGGATAAGGGGTCCGATACCTGTAATGACTACCACTGAATACCTACATTTCTTGCCACTCGAAGCCAGGTTTGCTGTTAGTATCCCTGTATATTACATACATTGTACATCCCAAAATGCAGCATAAAAAGTCATAACTCTATACTGCCACTTCAAACAGTTGGACATTTTACACCATACTCTGCCTGGATACAAATATGTAAATAATGGCAGCCAACCACAAAGCCCCCCCCCACTTTTCTTTTCTTATATATTTGTTTAAGGGGGTGAAATATTTCCTGTCTCGCTCACACAAAAATGAAAGTGTATAAAAGTAACTAAAATATAATGTGCTGCTGCCCTGCACTGGTAAAAGTTGTGTGTTTACTTCAGAAAGTCTACTATAATTTATATAAATAAGCTGCTATGTAGCCATGGGGGCAGCCATTCAAAGGAGAAAAGGCACAGGCACATAGCAGATAACAGATAAAACACTGTTGTATTCTACAGAACTTGTCTGTTATCTGCTATGTAACCTGTGCCTTTTCTCCTTTTTTCCAGCTTAAATGGCTGCCCCCGTGGCTACACAGCAGCTTATTATATAAATTATAGTAGTGTTACTGTAGCAAACACACCAGTTTTACCAGTGCAGGGCAACAGTGCATTATTACTTTAAAGCTCTTTCATTTTTTAGTGTTACTGTTCCTTTAAGAGTGCTTTATCAAAGGTTGGGATGCAAATTAATTCATTCTTAATGGAAAATAGAAATCTTTTAGATCAATTTTTCTTTTCTATTCACCAATTTTTCCTATCTATGTTTTTTTTTTTACTGAATTTAGGTGCTTAAACCTTCTAAGATCAATTCAAACCACTGGGCACATTAGTGTTTATCTGAATGAAAATCTCATTTACACAATACTTTAGTTGCTTTACCAATAACCACACTAGGGGTAATTTCCGAACACACTGCTGGCACTCTAAAATGGCCACAATTGAGAGTGCATTTTATTGAAATTCATTGGCCGATTTGTCCATCCTGCCTCTTCTGATAAATGGGGCACAACTGCCCTACTAACACTGGGGAACCCTGATGTTACCACCACTCTTTATCTGGAAGTAGCTCCGGGGTTTGTATCACCAGACTTGTGCCCAGTAAATCGGATGCAAATGCTGTTTGAATGTGCAACTTGCACCCAATTTGTTTCAATGCACAAGTACAAATGTCTCTGGCAGCAGGACTACTGAAACTGCTATGGCCGAATGTGCTTTAGCTGCACAATGGCCCTATAAATCAATATAAATCACTTTGGAAAAATTATCATTTTTATTGTTTAAGACAAATCTGACATATCTACATTCATCTGTCTAATGAATATATAATATATACATATAATACATATATAAGCTTCATACTTACATCTGAATGTGGGCCTTTACCAGCACCAGGACATTCAAAGGTGACAAATTCATGGCATCGCTTATGAACCACAAAACTGCAAACTGAGAAGAAGAAGAAGAGTAAACACGGTTACAGGATGACCCAATTTAGTACAAATGGCACAGAAATAACCAGAAGCAAAAGATAATATCGGCCACTGCACAAAGCAGCAGCCAATGGGAAAGAGTCTCTCTGCAGTGCCAGATATCCCTATGCATTTCATATTGGCTGCAACTGGAATCAGAAGAGAGAAACTTGGACCCTCTAGCAAGAACATTGGGAAACCTTTCTCATTTATGAATGCAGGGAGAGAACACGGTGTTCCATTTTAACGGTATAGAGAAAACTGCAAATTTTTTCTTTTTAGCTATAGGTCCCTTTTAAAATGCATCTCTGTATTCATAGTTGTAGCCGTAGCCATAAATATTACAAATGGATTTCCTTTGAAACTTTGAAAAATATTGGATTTTGTTCAGGTACAGAGGATATTTGAATCCTCTATAGTAGTGATCCCCAACCAGTGGCTCTTGAGCAACATTTTTCTCACCGCCCCTTTTGATGTTGCTCCCCGTGGCCTCAAAGTAGGTGCCCATTTTTATATTTCTGGAATGGAGACAAGTTTTGGAAGCACAGAGACACAGTTTTACCCCAAGCAGAGCCTTCTGCAGACCAACAGTCCCCATGGGGCTGCCTAATAGCCAATCAACGCCCTTATTTGGCATCCCCAAAGAACTTTATTCATGCTTGTGTGGCTCCCCAACACATTTTACATCTCAGTGTAGCTCAAGAGCCAATAGATTTGCCACATTAGTGCCACCTAGAAAACTTTATTTATTCTGCAGAAAGCATCACCATATAAGGCTCATTCAAGAACATTGTTTAGATTTCACCATTCCTATTGCTGCCCAGGGGAAACAGGGCAATGGAGGCCCACCATCAGACATTTCATCTGCTATAGCTTTCAGTTATTGACATAACAATCAAGGGTCTAAAGATACTGGCAGAAGCATATAACCACCTCCACAATTATATATAAGTTTTGGTTTGGATATTTTTACTCACGTTATGTGTTGAGAGCCTGGGCAAAGCATGCCCCAGGACAGTACAAGTAAAGATAGGGGAACAAATAAATGAGGATTCCCCAATGCAGACCAAGGTCAGTTACTAGAAGAGAATTAGGCAGATAGGGATTAGTAAATGAGCCAATGAGGAGTTGTAAAGGGACCCCAAATAAAAGGATAGGTTAAGTTTTCATAATATGACCCAGGATTGCCTCTGAGAGTAATATAGTTCTGCTATTAAATTACACTGAGCTACAGTGTATGTTTGAATTTTAATGATTTGTTTACTTAGAACTACTGGCATCCAAAGTTCTTGTGTCCTGAGAGAACAGTAATGAACCACATAGTAATATAGTACCATGCTCCAATATAAATGCCATAAATGCAAACCATAACTAATGCCTTACTGAATAGCTAGCCAGTGGGAATAATAACAGCCTGCTGTTAGCAAAGGCATAAGGCTAGGAAAACAGGCCAAAATTTGCCCAGGGGCCCTAATTATGCCATTGTTACCAGTGTACCCTGGAATATTGCTAATACATCAGATATACCCTACGCTTGCTGCTCTACACTAAGAACACAGAGTTATCATTTCCATCATTTTGCACAAAGCTTTTCCAGGTAAAGCCGACATGCCATTTTTCCATTTTTGTGTTCATTATGTGACTTTCTGATTCGTTTCTGGCTACAGCCGCGCTTAAGGCTACAGGATGCTCAGGGCATGAAACGAGCGTGCTCCTAATTAACATTCTTTCATGCTGGATGCAGCCAAAACCATTTGCAATTTCATCTCGGCTTTCTCAATAGAGGTGTATGAGTTCCCAGTGTAAGGGCATGCATGAATAGGCACACATTCAAACATAACACTGTAGTAATGACTTCATTTTGTAATAAATCTGTGTTATACGGGAACAACTTGCCAACACATGAAATAGAAACCTCAGCAAGAAGCTGGGCTTGTTCTTCTCGGGGTTATGCTACCTCCCAAACTGATATTTTAGCACCAATTTGCAGGAAACCTGTCTAAAGATATTAACAGTCAGTGGCAAAATGCTATTCACTACAAATGGACCTCCTCAACATACTCCTCAGCACATCATCCAAGACTTAACTCCAGTCCCCCCTGCGGCTTGTCCCAGCCCTCGTTAATTGGCACATCAGGCTAATAACCCATCTCTGCGGGGGATGATGCTATGTATATGATGCCAATGTCTGACTGTTTGTACCAACTAGCGCACTACAACGGGATGCATAATCCTTCTGCCAAACGCTTTGATCCAAGAAAACACTTTATTGCCAAGGCTTTGATGTGCACGTTTAGTAAGAAAGGAACATTATTAATCATACCCAAGGCGCTGGAACTGGGAAGAGATATAAAGACGATATTCCCACTTACAAAGCTTGCCCAAGGACTAACGATAAGAGAAGGAAGATGTAAAACTGTCAGTATGTATTAATGCTCGTAGGCAGTTCTTTACATGATACAGATGAAATAAAATTAGCTCCTGAACTATCACACATTTTACATCCTGGTATGTGGTGGAAGAAGCCTCTCAGTAATTACGTTCATGTTGGAGACATAACCAGGTGTCTGTATTGAATCAGTTTCTGTAAGATACAATATCCTTAAAAATAACTGCCCTATAAGATCTGCTTTCAAAGTGGTTTTGCATTTGTCCCACAGTCACCCAGCAATGTCACTATGTGCTCTGCTCATATCTACTAACAGGTGACAACTGAAATCTAGCAAGCTGGAGCACTCGACATGATGGAGAAGAAACAGTTGAATGTTTAGGACATATGTGCTTATGCATTTGTTTCATTTTCAATCACAGGGTTGTTAGTCTAACCATCAGTATCCTAACTATCGTCATGTTCTGGCCAAAGAGCACTACAGCAAAATCATGTTCTATAGTTTTATGTATCAAGGATTATGTGATGACACAGGCAAGAGTTAGCAATAGTCCAGTGATATAGCTAGAATCATTGGTGGAAGGTGTAGGAGTCGTCATTTCTTTCATTGCCTCATTGCCTTCATCAATGCAATTCCTGACAAACAGCGGCTTTTTGATTCTGAGTTTGACTTTTGACTTTACTGCATATATGTACAGCACATATTGGCCACCACAAGTGATCCCTAGAAGAGTGAAGAAGATGGCAACGTGGCAAACTTACAGTAGTACCTCTGGCCAGTGCTGTTTTTAGCAAACATGGTCACCAGTCTAGGGTCTCAGTTAAAGAAGAAGGAAAGGCATTTTGGCATTTTAATGCCAATTGGTTAGTCACAATAATGCAAGCTATAACCCTATACTGTATTTATTATGCAGAATGCTTTACCATACTGAGTAAACAGCCATAGAAGCTCCCCCTGCTTGAGATAGCAGCTGCCATTTTAGTTTGGTCTGACTTCACTTTTGTACCTGCACACAGCTACTGGAGCAGTTCTAAGCTCAGATTACACAGCAGAGAGGAGAGGGAGAGGTAGATGAGATGGGGGGAGGAGGAGAAGGGAGGGTGAGAGAGGAAAAAACACCCCTGAAAGTTTTTTCTGAGTGCAGGAAGTCTGACACAGAAGATCATGTATACGGAATACAAGGAAATGTGGTGCTTCTTTTCACTGTGTTTATATAGACCTTTCTGATAAAGCTTACTTTACTTACTAACGCGCAACATTTTTGTCGTTTCGAGGATTTTTCGTCATTTTGCGAATCTTTTCAAAGTTTTGCAAATTTTTCAGTGAAATGAAATGGGACAGATTCACTCATCACTGCACTATACCAAATAACCCCTGTTACTTGCCCACCTTCTTTATATGCTTGGGGCACATAGAAGGAGTTTTAGTGTTCTGATTTAAAAAACTGCTGCCCAGCCTTTAGTCAGTCTTGCACAACACCCCCCAGTCCATCTTTATGAAGACAATTTTCAAGTCATTGCACTTTGGAAATGTTCATGAACATCAAGTAAATACATACACTAACAAGCTGACACTAACCTAATACATTTCTGCATTTCCTTGTGTACAAGAATACAGTTTAATATGGCTGTCATGTTTAGGGGATGTTCATGTTTTTGTGATAGCAACCGAACAGAAGCAAACAGCCCTCATGGCTGCCAGCCAGTCAACATGTGCCAGACAGGCAGCCCATACAACTGCTAGCCAAAGAAAACATGCACCAGCCATGAAGCAGCTGCCAATGGAACCCTTAAATATGTAGAAAATTGTATGGTAGTGGAATCCTAACTTCACATTATTTTTATTGGAAATCCATAAGGACAATTCCAAGAAAATGGTGTTGCTCCTTAATTTTTCTGTTGCAGTTGGATCTGTTAAAATTTAGTTATGAATATTGTAATTTTCTCATTGGCTACATGTTTTTCTAACTGGTGAACATTCCAAGGCTTTGATTGACTACAGATCTAACTGGTGGACATTACAAGGCTTTGATTGACTACAGATCTAACTGGTGGACATTCCAAGGCTTTGATTGACTACAGATCTAACTAGTGGACATTACAAGGCTTTGATTGACTACAGATCTAACTGGTGGACATTACAAGGCTTTGATTGACTACAGATCTAACTGGTGGACATTCCAAGGCTTTGATTGACTACAGATCTAACTGGTGGACATTACAAGGCTTTGATTGACTACAGATCTAACTGGTGGACATTCCAAGGCTTTGATTGATTACAGATCTAACTGGTGGACATTCCAAGGCTTTGATTGACTACAGATCTAACTGGTGGACATTCCAAGGCTTTGATTGACTACAGATCTAACTGGTGGACATTCCAAGGCTTTGATTGACTACAGATCTAACTGGTGGACATTACAAGGCTTTGATTGACTACAGATCTAACTGGTGGACATTCCAAGGCTTTGATTGACTACAGATCTAACTGGTGGACATTCCAAGGCTTTGATTGACTACAGATCTAACTGGTGGACATTCCAAGGCTTTGATTGACTACAGATCTAACTGGTGGACATTACAAGGCTTTGATTGACTACAGATCTAACTGGTGGACATTACAAGGCTTGATTGATTACAGATCTAACTGGTGGACATTCCAAGGCTTTGATTGACTACAGATCTAACTGGTGGACATTCCAAGGCTTTGATTGACTACAGATCTAACTGGTGGACATTCCAAGGCTTTGATTGACTACAGATCTAACTGGTGGACATTACAAGGCTTTGATTGACTACAGATCTAACTGGTGGACATTCCAAGGCTTTGATTGATTACAGATCTAACTGGTGGACATTCCAAGGCTTTGATTGACTACAGATCTAACTGGTGGACATTACAAGGCTTTGATTGACTACAGATCTAACTGGTGGACATTCCAAGGCTTTGATTGACTACAGATCTAACTGGTGGACATTCCAAGGCTTTGATTGACTACAGATCTAACTGGTGGACATTCCAAGGCTTTGATTGACTACAGATCTAACTGGTGGACATTACAAGGCTTTGATTGACTACAGATCTAACTGGTGGACATTCCAAGGCTTTGATTGATTACAGATCTAACTGGTGGACATTCCAAGGCTTTGATTGACTACAGATCTAACTGGTGGACATTACAAGGCTTTGATTGACTACAGATCTAACTGGTGGACATTCCAAGGCTTTGATTGACTACAGATCTAACTGGTGGACATTACAAGGCTTTGATTGACTACAGATCTAACTGGTGGACATTCCAATGCTTTAATTGACAACAGCTCTAACTGGTGGATATTCCAAGGCTTTGATTGACTACAGATCTAACTGGTGGACATTCCAATGCTTTGATTGACTACAGATTTAACTGATGGACATTGCAAGGCTTTGATTGACTACAGATCTAACTGGTGGACATTACAAGGCATTGATTGACTACAGATCTAACTGGTGGACATTCCAAGGCTTTGATTGACAACAGATCTAACTGGTGGACATTCCAAGGCCTTGATTTACAACAAATCTTACTGGTGGACATTCCAAGGCTTTGATTGACTACAGATCTAACTGGTGGACATTCCAATGCTTTGATTGACTACAGATCTAACTGGTGGACATTCCAATGCTTTGATTGACTACAGGTTGACTCTTCCACTCCCCTTAACCTCAGAGTAATATTTCCAGGACCCTGACCCTTTGTGGTTTATGCTAACCAAGTCCTATGCCACTATAGATCTATCTCCAGACAGGACTTATCAATTTGAGCTTGGAAAGACAAACTGCTAATCAGGTCCCAAGCAATTTATCTGGGTCATGTAAATCAAATATTGATTTCTATAAAATGAGAGACTGATTCATATTTAATGCTTTACTGCAGCTCTTTATGCACTAAAGAGGAAAACACCTTGATAATGACATTTTACAGGGGAATTGTGTCCTTTGAGGGTGGCTTTGGTGTAATGGCTGTCATGGGGAGATTTGGGCTCCACCATGGGATTTCCTTCCATTCCTTCCTCAATTTACAACTCCATGGGAATACACAAAACAGTGGAGTTGTGCGGTGAAAGAGCTTGAGAACATATTTATATCCAGCGTTGCCATGGAAACGTGTGGCAGATTCCAAAAGTGGTTTAAGAGGGACTGTCACCTTTGTACAAACTAGAAATCAGCAGAGAGAAAACTGCTAAATAAAGGAACTGAGGAGGAGGAGGAGGGAAGCAGAAAAATGGACCACAGATGGGGAGGGGGGTATAAAGAAGCTGTACAACCTATATTTATACATCATGTGTTATGAAAATGGAATAATCAGTACCAATGCTGTTCAGCATATGTAATGTGAATGGTGAAAAATGACAATGCATAAAACCTAGGTTGTATCAGGTAATGACTGTATAATCAATTCATTAACACTTAAAGGATATATCCCAACCCAAGAAATAATTGTTTTTGCCCTGTAAAAGAAAACATATTTCTAAGCAACTTTCCGATATGAATTTATTAGAAAATATCAGTGCTTGTAAATGTAATTGCTACTGAAAGCAGCATTTGCTGAACTCCTGGTTGTGACTTTTTAAACATTGTTGGAAAAGTCAGTCTCCTCCAGCGAGTCAGGTCTGTCAGGTTACTGCCTTGTGTTACATTGTTTCAAGAGTCTGAGACTACACTAGGCAAATCCATAATGGAGAAGGAGCTTGGAGTCCTTGTAGATAATAAACTTGGCTGTAGCAAGCAATGCCAGGCAGCAGCTGCAAGGGCAAACAGGGTATTGAGCTGTATTAAAAGGGGTATAGATTCACGGGGGGCGGGGGTTATTCTTCCCCTTTACAGAGCGCTGGTAAGGCCCCATCTAGAATATGCTGTTCAGTTTTGGTCTCCAGTGCTCAAATGGGACATTATTGAGTTAGAATCCAAAACTTTCGTACTCGTTGCATCAAAAACAATTTTGCCACACAAATTGTTGCACAAAATGTCGCAAAGTACGAAAAAGTCGCACAAATTAATGAAAATATCGTAGGAAATACGCAAAAGTTGTAAACTTTAGAAAAAAATAAAAAATTTTTTGTAATCGGACCTGACGTATTTTAATGAATGTGCTCCTAAGACATTCTGTGCATTAAGCTACCACCCCTTTAAGCAAAACAGGAATTGTTTGCCCATATATTGCAATATATTCAAGCTGGCCGATTAAGTCACAGTCATCCCCGGTCTGGCCAGGAGTGATAAGGCTTGAATGTGCTGGCTTGTTCTGCATTTCGGCATTTTTTTCGTGAAACTGCTGTAAAAATGTGCAGAGAATTCGTCAAGAGAAGAAAAGGTCAGGTCACGTAAAAAAGGTCAAGCAGCTGCCATTTTAGTTTGGTCTGACTTCACTTTTGTGCCTGCACACAGCTACTGGAGCAGTTCTAAGCTCAGATTACACAGCAGAGAGGAGAGGGAGAGGTAGATGAGGTGGGGGGAAAAGGAGAAGGGAGGGTGAGAGAGGAAAAAACGCCCCTAAAACTGCTGTAAAAATGTGCAGAGAATTCGTCAAGAGAAGAAAAGGTCAGGTCACGTAAAAAAGGTCAAGGTTGTGTGTTGAGCACAACTTTCCCTTGTTTGCTATAGTGTATATAAATATACAGGATATTATTATTATTACTAACATTTATTTATAAAGCGCCAACATATTCCGCAGCGCTGTACAATAAGTGGGTTTCATACATTGGACATACAGAGTAACATATAAAGCAATCTATAACCGATACAAGAGGTGAAGAGAGCCCTGCCCAAAAGAGCTTACAATCTACAAGATATTACCTTTTTATGTTTCGTCTGTCGGCCAGGCAAACAAGACAATACAAACAAGAATTTTTTTTGTTTGTTAAGCCTATTGCTTTTCACAATCTTTATAAACTTGTGTAATACTATTGTGTAGCACTTTATGTGACAGACAGGCCGGGCCAAGGTTCTACGGCTAGCGATACCAGTAGCTTTACTAATGCCAATGAGCCTGCATTATGCTTCACCAACTCTCTTTTTGAATCCTGTTATCTCAGAATGCACATGTCCTCAATGTGTCTTGTCGGATGGGAGCCTACAATGCTAACCCAAGCTTCCATGCAAAGATATTGTAAAGCAGGGCTTACTGAGGATCCTTATCTATTCATGAACTGCAAATGGATCCCAAAATGTTATATATTTTGCATAAAAATGTTAAATGCATCACCTTTAGAAAAGATGAAACAAATTAAAGGAAAGGTAAAAACTAAGTAAGCTTTATCAGAAAGGTCTATGTAAATACAGCCACAAGCACTCACAGTAATGTTGCACTGAGTCCTCTATCAAAAGAAACACAGGATTTCTTGTCTCTTTTTTGTAAACATGTTCTTTGGGTGTCTGACTTCCTCTCTCAGAAAAATCCTTTATTACCGGGGCCAGACTCTGCACAGTTCTCTCCCCTCTCCTGCTCCCCCTCCCAGAAGAATTCAAAAATCTAACTCCCCCCTCCCTTAGGAATGTGTGATCTGAACTACCAACGGCTAGAGCTGTAGCAGGAAGCTATGAAGACCAAGCTAAAATGGCAGCTGCTATCTTAAACAAACAGAGGGAGCTTCTAGGGCTGTTACTAATGTGGCCAATCTATTGGCAGTAACATGACAAAATGACCTTCCTTCTCCTTTATAAACTACTGGGTAAATGCCAATTTGGTTTGCATCACTTAGAGCCTATTAAACAGAGATTCCCTTGGTTCAGACAGCAATGGGCACACAGCTGTCTGGCTTTTAGGAAGCCTCTAGCAATGCCTGTCCACATGGCTGCGTAGCTAGTTTAATGGCAGGCAAGTTAATGGCAGCTAAAACAAAGCCATCCTCTAGTTAATGCTTGTCTCTAGGATGAGTTTGCCAGCAATGGAAATCAAACAGATGCAGACAGAAAACCATTCCATTACTTGTTGGTTCAATCCATAAGCAGCGACATCAGATGGCCTTCCCTGCACCGAGCCCATTTGGTAGGAACTATAAGCATGGGCCTTCTTGTGCAGGTAAGGAGAGAAAACACAATTCAAGAGGAAAATTTGCCAGTTCATAAGATGAGTACACATAGGGGCTGATTTACTAATCCACGAATCCGAATGGATTAGTAAATGTGCCCCATAGACTTACTTTAGTCCAAACCTGCTGATGTTCCTAACTATACTCACAGATGGATCCCTGGGCTGGTGCAACCCAAAAAGAAAAGCAGTTGTTGGTTAGGATTTAACTAATTGGTCTAAATGATTCCCCAGTGACCAAATAAAGAAGATTCTGACTAAAGAGAGCAGTGCATACAAAGTCTGATATATATATTTTATTTTGGTTCACCAGGTTCCAAAGTAAACTGATCTTTGCATGTTTCTTCTATATAAGCTGAGTGTCTAAGCCAACTGTTCCCAGGCCAATGATCATATTAAATTAGGGGGCTATTAGGGCACATGTACGTCATCAAGTTCAGTGAGCAAAGTGCAATTTCAAGCACAGCTGCCATGTTTTTTCCCCACAATGCAGTATTTTCACAAAGCAAAACATAAATAAATAGGAGTGGTAGTAAATGGGACGTTTTTTAAATGCACCAGTGTGGTTAGTGGGGTACCGCAGGGGTCAGTCCTTGGTCCTTTGCTTTTTAACTTGTTTATTAATGACCTGGAGGTGGGCATAGACAGTACTGTTTCTGTTTTTGCTGACGACGTTAAATTGTGCAAAACTCGAAAACTGGGCAGCAAACTGGAAAATTAGGGTTAATGTTGATAAGTGCAAAGTTATGCACTTTAATATTAATGTGAGTTAAATGTTAGTGTGTTGGGGGGATCCTTAACTGAGAAGGATTTGGAACTTTTTGTAGATAATAACTTGGTTAATTCCAGGCAGTGTCATTCTGTGGCTACTAAAGCAAATAAAGTGCTGTCTTGTATAAAAAGGGCATTGACTCAAGGGATGAGAACATAATTTTGCCCCTTTATAGGTCCCTGGTAAGGCCCCACCTTGAGTATGGGGGGCAGTTTTGGGCTTCAGTCCTTAAGAAGGATATTAATGAGCTGGAGAGAGTGCAGAGACGTGCAACTAAACTGGTAAAGGGGATGTCAAGGTTGGGGTTGTTTTCTCTGGAAAAACATTTGCGCCCAATTTTTTAGGCACAAGTGAGCTGCATCTGTTGGTGCTGGGGAATGTTGGAGCTATTGCTTGGCCAGAAGGTGATGGTAGCTCCAGGGTTCCCCTGCATTAATAGGCACAGCAGCACTTAATTCAGAATGAAGGGCAGGAAGGACTGAGCAGAGCCAAGTGCAACTATATGAAAAGTTCAAGGAGCGCATTTTGACGCAAGTACCTATAATGAAAGTGGTGTAACTGACAGCAGGAAAATTGCGGACCACAACTGTACTTGCAAACATAAATGGGCCCTATTGATTTTAAACCCCAAAAGAAGCAGGATGCAAGTATCCCCTCAGTGGGCCAATCTTTAAGTAAATGACCCCTGTATCAGATAATAATTGGAAAAGGAATTACACTGGTAGCACATATAGGCCAAGGCACTGCTGACTGAAGAGAAGCCAAGTCAGCCGGTGTATGGCCACGTATACTGCTGTTCATTTAAATTTGTGCTATAAAACTATATCAATAACTGGTTTCTCTTTATGCCGTTGCTTCTCAAATATATCTCTATGCTCAGTAAAGTGATGTATTGCTTGTCTCCACTGAACATGAACTCAGCATAAATACATACAGATGAAACAAGCTGTAACGGCGATATACATCTTAACATGGCGCAACTTACTGTATATCTGTGGAACACTACGGAATACCATGTGCAAAATGAGGTGTCACATTGCTGAGCTGATTATATGGTGAAAGCCTCCTAGATATCTGCTTTTACAGGACCTTTTCAGCACCCTTACTTGCATCTGCAATTCCTAATCTACAGCAATGGGAAATCCTGTGTATATACATATTACTAGTGCTTGACAAACAAAATCTGAGGATTAGGACTTGCCACCCGTTTCCTATTAAAAAGAAGGGGAGAGAGAAGTGGCCAAATCTTCTCTGATGGCCAAAAGTGCTTGTATAGAATATGACTTGTGTGCCATAGCAATAAGAGTCCCTCCATTGTTTTCAACGATACAGGCTTTAATTAAATCTTCCAACAATGCCATGCCAATAATTCAATCATATATTCTTTGTTGTTGAATTTCAAACCACATTTTTTCTAATTACTGTTTGTAAACTACACATCCTTATGAATTGCAATTGCACTTGCAAAGGTGTTTTGCCACCATGTTTTTTTATAATTCTCCCTAAACACACAGCATCAAAAGAACATGCATCAGTGCCTTTCAGGGGCCAGTGGAGGAAAGCAATTCTCATAGAGGCCAATGGAGGAAAACGATTCTTATACGAGCCAATGGAGAAAGGCAATTCTCATAGGGGCCAATGGAGGAAAACAATTCTCATAAGAGCCAATGGAGAAAGACAATTCTCATAGGGGCCAAGGGAGGAAAGCGATTCTCATAAGAGCCAATGGGGAAAGGCAATTCACATAGGGGCCAATGGAAGAAGGCAATTCTCAAAGGGGTTAATTGTGGATGATTTTGCCCATTTTGAAAAATAGTTTCGGCAATTAGAAATTGTGGCAGGCAAAATACCTGAAATCATCTCTGGGCCGGTTGAAGAGATAACGCATCTCTAAACTTTTTTGTGCTTTTTTTTTGTTACTAGACAGAGGTGTGTATGTTGTCATGATATCACATGTTCTGTGCCATAAAATTCTGTGGGTGCTGTCATGATATCATTATGACGTATATTGCTGGTGTTATGAAATGCTGCAATGTTACAAACAGCATATTTTTTTCCCCACTTATACAATACATCCCTTATTCCCAAAATTCCAGCATTGTTGCAGATGCAAACAGCGATTCTTTTGACACAATTGTGCTGCGCTTACCTCAGTTGTGCCCGATTTGCCAAACTGCAAGTGTGCTTCATTGCATATCCTATACAATTGTGTTAATTGTTTTCATAGTCTGTCTTGCGTCATTTCCAGTGTTTACTGACATCATTTCTACAGTTCACGTGTGAGTGACATCTGCACCCCATACTTTTAGCACAACAGAACTGTGCCAATCGACACAGGGCACTAAGGGAACCCTGGAAATACCATGTGGTCTGTAGGTGGAGATAGCTCCAGAGTTCCCCTGAGTTAATAGGCACAGCAGAGCCCAATTCGGAACAGAGGGCAGGAAGGCTAAGCACCACCAAGAGCAACTATAGGGAGGAGTAAGGAGCACATTCTGAAGTAAATACCTTTAAAAACATGATTTTACATGCAAGTGACTGCAGGAAAAAGTCGCCCACTGCACTGAGACTAGTGATGAGCCAGGCCTTAATTCTCAATGAAATTCCGCATATTGCCATAGCAATTTTTTTTTCGTGAAATGGCCTCAAAATTTAGCAGTTGAAAATTTGCGGTTGCGTCAAAAAAAGTCACAGACGCATCAAAAAAGTTGCAGTCCCATTAAAAAAGTTGTGGTTGCACCTAAAAAGTTGCGGCCGTGTCAAAAAAGTTGCCATTTTGCCAATTTTTCCGAAGTATCCCAAATTTTTCAATGGGACAGATTCACTCATCACTAAATGAGACAAATAATATAATCTGTCAGAGGCAATCTGGGGCTGAATTGACTAGATATTATGATTTTTTCCAGCAAGCACATTAGCTGGTATTTTACTATTTTACCGACTAGGCCAGTGAAATACCGGCCAGGTGGCAACACTACTTTGTGGCTTTGCAACAAATCTGGGCCTGTACTTAAGTGTTCCTAACCCCTAGTAACACGTACATATTACACACATACACATACATATTTGAAGCCCACTGGAAAAAAACCATGGCCCAGTCTTCAATGTATCTAATTATACACAAAGGGACAGAAATACAACATGAGCATAATTAGGTGTTACAAAGACATGAAAATTACCCAGAGAAAAACGGCATACCTTCAATGTTAGAACAAAACTATCATGAGAAAATTCTAGGAATAAGTAGGCCAGTGATAGCAAGTTAAAAATAGCAAGGTGCGAGGAGGAAAACAAAGAATAGTTTCCTACAGATAAATCACTGAAATGATTCCATACATCACTCCCAGCAAAGAGATTCTCCTTGGAATAAGGTGGAACACAAGGGGGGCAAAGGCAACTTTCTAACCTTAGTGGTGCCACAAAGAACAGGACTGAGGGCACAAACGACTGTATCAATATATATAGAGGCAATTATAACAATTAAAAAGGTGCTGTCATCCAGGGTGGGACTGGGCCGCCGGGACACTGGGAAAAAACCTGGTGGGCCCCAGCCCTAGTGGGCCCCAACCCGACAGTGTTTTTGCCCTGACGCATTAAACTTACACGCGCTCAGGGAAGGATGTTGGGCGGGGGCCCCTGCAGGGGGGGGTTAGGGAGGCTCAGCGAGGGGTCAGGGGGTGCAGGGGGCGCGGCCGGCAGGGGCAACTTCTGGGTCCCGGTGGGCCCTGCACCCCCCAGTCCGAACCTGCTGTCATCCCATAGAATTCCCTTTGCAACACCAACATATAATTTATCTGGAAACTTAGTTCTCTGCAGTTTTCTATAGCTTTAGAATTGTAAACTGAAATCCACAGAAATGAATTGGGTTTAAAAAAGCATCCAAAAATGTAATGTCTCATTTATCATTGCCCTGGGGGCAAGTTCTAGAGCACTAAGGGGCACAAAATGCTGCTGTGTGCATAATAAACTCAAGAAGTGGATTTGTGACTGTAATTAGTTAGGTTGTTCATGTTTATAATAACCTGATGATGCCTTCTACTGCTCCAAAGCAGTGATCTTCAGTCTTTGGTTCTCAAATTTCAATAGTCAAAACTTTTACTTACTTTGTTAACCCCCCATCTTGGCCCAGACAGCTGCAAGTGATCTTGGGAAATGACTGGAGATGGTGGTGCAGAACTCAGCAGAAAAAGTATACTGAGCCTGTGCATCTTTTACAGAAAGAAAAATGGTCAAGGGTATAAAGTAAGGGATAGTATTTACTGGTGGATGGAGGAGTGTGGCCTTCTCCTTATATCCCACTAATTATGCACAATTTTCCTGGTACCCATTACTTATGTACCTCAGGCACCAAAAGTTAAACGTTACATTAATGTTCTAGTTTTTTGTGGATATTAGCAGTTTTAGACAGTTTTTCACTGCTATTATCAGGCTTTTGGCTTAGCAGCTTTCTCTGAAGGTGAGAGTGTCAGCCCCCCTAGCGGCCCAGGCATAGTGACAAGTGAATCTGCTTCCTTTCACCAAATTAATTCACGAAACTGTTGAAAAATCCACACAATTTGCTGAAATTTCATCTTTGGAGTTAGTGGGCAATTTTTTCCGCTGTATTTTTAATTGCGCCAAATGCATTGAAATCAGTGGTCATTTTTTCTTAAGTGAAATTCATCAAAGTCAATGGGGGTTTTTTTTTTTTGCGCCAAAATACATTGGAATGGAAGGGGAATTTTTCTTGCTTTTTTTTATTGCTACAAATGCACTGGAATCAATAGACCATTTTTTCTCTTGCCAAATGCATTGGAATCCTTAGGCTTTTTTTTTTGCTGTGTGTTTTTTCTACCATCACATGCACTGGAGTCAATGGGCATTTTTTCATGTGAGAGATGCATCGAAATAAATAGGCAATTTTTTTCTTGCCAAATACATTGAAGTTATTGTTTTTTTCTTGTACCAAAATGCATTGGAGTCAATGGATGTTATTTCTCTCACTAATGAGTCAATGAGAATTTTTTCTCTCACCAAATATATTGAAGTGAAAAGGCGTTTTTCTCATGCACCAAATGCAAAATGAGTCAGTGGGGTGCTTTCCTGTGTATGAATAAAACTAGATTTTTTTTCTTGCAAAACAAAACTCACAGTGAAATTTTACTGTACAGAAAGACCCCTTATACAGAAAAACCCAAGGTCCCAAGCATTTTGGATAACATGTCTCATACCTATACATAAGTATTATCTTGTATTTGTAATGTATTTATAAATGCTTTACAGAAATGTAATCTCTACTGTGCTTATTCCTTGCGTCCCTTCCTGACTAGCAAGACTGTAGGTGGGAAGAAGTGGGAACGATAAACAACAGGAAGAGATGCACAAATGCTCTGAGAATCTGTCTTATGCTCCCTGAAGGGAAATGTTCTGTAACTAACATTGACGGGATATGTCCGATGCAAAAGACAAAACCTAATAATCTAAATGAGAAAATATGATGTACAATTGTACTGGTATGAGATCCATTATCTGGAAACCCATTAAACAGAAAGTTCAGAGTAACGGGGAAGTCCATTTTCATCAAATAATTCAGATTTTAAAAAAATGTTTCCCTTTTCTTTGTAATAATAAAACAGTACCTGTACTTGATCCCAACTAAGATATAATTACCCCTTATTGGGGGCAGAACAGCCCTATTGGGTTTATTTAATGGTTAAATGATTCCCTTTTCTCTGTAATAATAAAACAGTACCTGTACTTGATCCCAACTAAGATATAATTACCCCTTATTGGGGGCAGAACAGCCCTATTGGGTTTATTTAATGGTTAAATGATTCCCTTTTCTCTGTAATAATAAAACAGTACCTGTTCTTGATCCCAACTAAGATATAATTACCCCTTATTGGGGTCAGAACAACCCTATTGGGTTTATTTCATGGTTAAATGATTCCCTTTTCTCTGTAATAATAAAACAGTACCTGTACTTGATCCCAACTAAGATATAATTACCCCTTATTGGGGGCAGAACAGCCCTATTGGGTTTATTTAATGGTTAAATGATTCCCTTTTCTCTGTAATAATAAAACAGTACCTGTACTTGATCCCAACTAAGATATAATTACCCCTTTTTGGGGGCAGAACAGTCCTATTGGGTTTATTTAATGATCTTTAGTAGACTTAAAAATAAGATATTAATCCTTATCTGGAAAACTCCATTATAAAGGCATTTAAAAATCCCAGCTGCCAATCATATATTGCCTGCCCCGCCTCTATGCCTTAGGCAGAGGCGGGGTAGACAACTATTTTCACTTTCCATTCAGCACTTTCTAGATGTCACTGTCCTCCTTACTTCCTTCTATCCGGAATACCCTTGGTCCCGAGCATTCTGGATAACGGGTCCTATACCTGTAGTAGCCTTTTTGTGGTTGTTTGTAACATTGCTTATTATCCAATTAAGAAATAGTATGACATAAAATTTTATCAATGGATAAGCCACAGAACTCCCCAAATGAAAGGAATCTGGCAGATACCTTTTAACATAAACATACAGAGGCTAAAATCCATTTTACATCGTTATAGTTAATGGTACCCAAATCCCAAAACGCACCTTTTAGCCCACAAAAATGCAAAACAAGTTGTACAAACCTGGCCACATAACTGATTAACTTTACTGGATAATCACAAAACACAAGCTCTCAGAGACACTGACCAACCCTGTGTCATTAGGAGATGATGATGGTCCATTCCAGGCATATTTAAGAAATTTCTTTTATGTTTCCTTTTTGAGTGAAGAGGTATTACTTTTTAAATAATGCAGAATTGGATCACTGTGACCCTAGTCACATGGGGTTAGTTGGCATTTCTGTGCTTCTGATGAAACTGAACCTGCTGTGTGTTGTGTAAATGGTAAATGTACTAGGTACCATAAATATTATTGAAACCCTTAGAAATAAGTTGAAGAAATAAAAATTGGGGGGCGGGGGAATCAGGTGAACAAATCTACATGCAGTGTAACAATATGATGAAAATTGATAGTTACTAGCTCTGATATAATTAATGGTCAAATGAATCCACTCCTGATAACCGTAATGAAGATTCTGTCTGTTCTTAAATAAAGTGCTGGTTAAAGAAATGAACTATTTATATAGGGCCCCCCATTAACACACGTGCGCAGTACAAAAAATGTTGGCAGGCCCCTTTTTGTGTGTAATATAACCAGCTGACGTTCATTTATAATAAGCAGCTCAATGATTTAATGTGTTAATTAAAAGTCAGTGCATTGGGTGTCAGTGGAATTTGCCCCTGCCCTCACGCAAGAATATTCTTTATTGGGTCCAGCTTGGATGGGCACACAAGCCACTGCTTTCAGGTCAAACGTTTTTCAAACAGATTTTTTTTTGCCTATTTTGATGTTAAACATAGAGCTGCGCACAAACTCTCTACTTATGAGACAGTCCCCCTAGTTACACAGGCTTTAAGCCGGCATGTTTCATTTACACAGAAGATACCAACTGCTCTTCTGTAACGGACAACACACTAGGACAACAGACTAAAAAGCACCTATTACAGTTAGGAGGAAGGATAGCCTACTGGTTAGGGAGTCGGCCCTGGGGCTGGCGGGCTGGGTTGGATAACCAGGGTTCGACTCCCTTAGGAGTTTCCTTCCTCAAAATTTTTTTATTACCCCTTATTGGGGGCAGAACAGCCCTATTGGGTTTATTTAATGGTTAAATGATTCCCTTTTCTCTGTAATAATAAAACAGTACCTGTACTTGATCCAAACTAAGATATAATTACCCCTTATTGGGGGCAGAACAGCCCTATTGGGTTTATTTAATGGTTAAATGATTCCCTTTTCTCTGTAATAATAAAACAGTACCTGTACTTGATCACAACTAAGATATAATTACCCCTTATTGGGGGCAGAACAGCCCTATTGGGTTTATTTAATGGTTAAATGATTCCCTTTTCTCTGTAATAATAAAACAGTACCTGTACTTGATCACAACTAAGATATATTTACCCCTTATTGGGGGCAGAACAGCCCTATTGGGTTTATTTAATGGTTAAATGATTCCCTTTTCTCTGTAATAATAAAACAGTACCTGTACTTGATCCCAACTAAGATATAATTACCCCTTATTGGGGGCAGAACAGCCCTATTGGGTTTATTTAATGGTTAAATGATTCCCTTTTCTCTGTAATAATAAAACAGTACCTGTACTTGATCCCAACTAAGATATAATTATCCCTTATTGGGGGCAGAACAGCCCTATTGGGTTTATTTAATGGTTAAATGATTCCCTTTTCTCTGTAATAATAAAACAGTACCTGTACTTGATCCCAACTAAGATATAATTACCCCTTATTGGGGGCAGAACAGCCCTATTGGGTTTATTTAATGATCTTTAGTAGACTTAAAAATAAGATATTAATCCTTATCTGGAAAACTCCATTATAAAGGCATTTAAAAATCCCAGCTGCCAATCATATATTGCCAGCCCCGCCTCTATGCCTTAGGCAGAGGCGGGGTAGACAACTATTTTCACTTTCCATTCAGCACTTTCTAGATGTCACTGTCCTCCTTACTTCCTTCTATCCGGAATACCCTTGGTCCCGAGCATTCTGGATAACGGGTCCTATACCTGTAGTAGCATTTTTGTGGTTGTTTGTAACATTGCTTATTATCCAATTAAGAAATAGTATGACATAAAATTTTATCAATGGATAAGCCACAGAACTCCCCAAATGAAAGGAATCTGGCAAATACCTTTTAACATAAACATACAGAGGCTAAAATCCATTTTACATCGTTATAGTTAATGGTACCCAAATCCCAAAACGCACCTTTTAGCCCACAAAAATGCAAAACAAGTTGTACAAACCTGGCCACATAACTGATTAACTTTACTGGATAATCACAAAACACAAGCTCTCAGAGACACTGACCAACCCTGTGTCATTAGGAGATGATGATGGTCCATTCCAGGCATATTTAAGAAATTTCTTTTATGTTTCCTTTTTGAGTGAAGAGGTATTACTTTTTAAATAATGCAGAATTGGATCACTGTGACCCTAGTCACATGGGGTTAGTTGGCATTTCTGTGCTTCTGATGAAACTGAACCTGCTGTGTGTTGTGTAAATGGTAAATGTACTAGGTACCATAAATATTATTGAAACCCTTAGAAATAAGTTGAAGAAATAAAAATTGGGGGGCGGGGGAATCAGGTGAACAAATCTACATGCAGTGTAACAATATGATGAAAATTGATAGTTACTAGCTCTGATATAATTAATGGTCAAATGAATCCACTCTTGATAACCGTAATGAAGATTCTGTCTGTTCTTAAATAAAGTGCTGGTTAAAGAAATGAACTATTTATATAGGGCCCCCCATTAACACACGTGCGCAGTACAAAAAATGTTGGCAGGCCCCTTTTTGTGTGTAATATAACCAGCTGACGTTCATTTATAATAAGCAGCTCAATGATTTAATGTGTTAATTAAAAGTCAGTGCATTGGGTGTCAGTGGAATTTGCCCCTGCCCTCACGCAAGAATATTCTTTATTGGGTCCAGCTTGGATGGGCACACAAGCCACTGCTTTCAGGTCAAACGTTTTTCAAACAGATTTTTTTTTGCCTATTTTGATGTTAAACATAGAGCTGCGCACAAACTCTCTACTTATGAGACAGTCCCCCTAGTTACACAGGCTTTAAGCCGGCATGTTTCATTTACACAGAAGATACCAACTGCTCTTCTGTAACGGACAACACACTAGGACAACAGACTAAAAAGCACCTATTACAGTTAGGAGGAAGGATAGCCTACTGGTTAGGGAGTCGGCCCTGGGGCTGGCGGGCTGGGTTGGATAACCAGGGTTCGACTCCCTTAGGAGTTTCCTTCCTCAAAATTTTTTTTTTTTTTTTTGCTCAATGTGTTGTTTTTATTGAACATTTTGCAAGGTACATACAGTAAAGAAAATTGTAGATCAGGGGTAAACAAGCATTTGGAGTTGTAAGATTTACATTCATTCGTTTTCCCAGTGGGGGAGATTCTTGCCCCCTCCTTAGTTTTTGGACTCTCCCATGACCCCCAGTCCCAGTACATGGAAGTGTGTCTGTCAGACACGCTCGGGTGCTGTTTTGACTTTTTCACTGGCTGCATTCACATTTCCCCACCAATCCTCTTTCTGCAATTTTAAAGGGCAGCTAATGATTTATGATACCAAGCTATCAAATTGCCCATTATGGTTGCTTGTGCCTGTGACAGTGGAAGTGTGCTGTCAGTACAATTGTGCGCTATTATCATTCGGGGGCCATGGATGCCACCTGCTTTGGTCTATCTGTGCATATTGGGCATCATGTCACCCCATCACGTGTGAGTTAAATGCGCCAAATCATAACATTTTATAGGCAATTTTTAGAAATGGCATAAATACCTTCCAATTTGTGCCTGTATGTTACCCAACCACTTAGATTGTAAGCTCTACGGGGCAGGGACCTCCGTCCTACTATGTCTCATACCTCATGGCACTTATTCCCTGTGCATTTATATATATTTATTGTATTTATTTATTATATCACTTGTCTTCCTTGTGTGTAATTTTGTATTCTGTAAGATTGTACAGCGCTGCGTAGCCTTGTGGCGCTTTATAAATAAAGTTATACATACATACATACATCTAATTGTTTAGCCAGAGTATGGGTATGGGCACCAGGTCCCCCATTCTGGAACATAAAAAGATACTGGGATGATGCGAAGCTTGCCTTAATAACAGTGTCTACTATGATTTATATCATTTATATTGTGGAAGTGAAGTTTATTATGCCTGACAAACACCATAGAAAGGAATCTGGAATTATTTCTAAGGGTGACAGGTCGAGGCCCAGTATAGTGGGTCAGTACCCTTATACAAGTCCAGTGTAGAAAAACGATGGCAGAGTTTTTGCAAGCGGGGAAACCCCTGCTAGTTTATTACATAAACTGCAATGTAACAGGGGCGAACACCCCCTTATTCTCACTATGCCAGAATTGTTTTTACACTGTAACCCATGGGAGCCAATTGAATGATTGCTTTCATTGTTTTACTTGCAGCTGACTGAACAAACTGATTGGTTACCATGAGTTACTGCCTAGGTGCAGGTTTACCCGGCGTTGGTAAAATAAGCCCCTCTGTGATCTTTAGATAGAGGCTTCAGCTTTAGTTGCCCGTTGTAACTGCACATAAATAGGGTTGTGTGCACTTAATATTAAATACAGATGAAGCACCCAGGCGCAGAACAACATTCATTTCAGAAGGGATAATTATGATATTTTTAAATCTATGAAGGAAGCTATATATTTAACTTAAGTTTCCTCTATATCATTTATCTTAGCATAATTAGTATGTACAGGTATGGGACCTGTTATCCAGAATGCTCGGGACCAAGGGTATTCTGGATAAGGGGGTCTTTCCGTAATTTGGATCTCCATACCTTAAGTCTACTAAAAAATCAATAAAACATTAATTAAACCCAATAGGGCTGTTCTGCCCCCAATAAGGGGTAATTATATCTTAGTTGGGATCAAGTACAGGTACTGTTTTATTATTACAGAGAAAAGGGAATCATTTAACCATTAAATAAACCCAATAGGGCTGTTCTGCCCCCAATAAGGGGTAATTATATCTTAGTTGGGATCAAGTACAGGTACTGTTTTATTATTACAGAGAAAAGGGAATCATTTAACCATGAAATAAACCCAATAGGGTTGTTCTGCCCCCAATAAGGGGTAATTATATCTTAGTTGGATCAAGTACAGGTACTGTTTTATTATTACAGAGAAAAGGGAATAATTTAACCATGAAATAAACCCAATAGGATTGTTCTGCCCCAATAAGGGGTAATTATATGTCAGTTGGGATCAAGTACAGGTACTGTTTTATTATTACAGAGAAAAGGGAATCATTTAACCATGAAATAAACCCAATAGGACTGTTCTGCCCCAATAAGGGGTAATTATATCTTAGTTGGGATCAAGTACAGGAAACCCATTAAACAGAAAGTTCAGAGTAACGGGGAAGTCCATTTTCATCAAATAATTCAGATTTTAAAAAAATGTTTCCCTTTTCTTTGTAATAATAAAACAGTACCTGTACTTGATCCCAACTAAGATATAATTACCCCTTATTGGGGGCAGAACAGCCCTATCGGGTTTATTTAATGGTTAAATGATTCCCTTTTCTCTGTAATAATAAAACAGTACCTGTTCTTGATCCCAACTAAGATATAATTACCCCTTATTGGGGTCAGAACAACCCTATTGGGTTTATTTCATGGTTAAATGATTCCCTTTTCTCTGTAATAATAAAACAGTACCTGTACTTGATCCCAACTAAGATATAATTACCCCTTATTGGGGGCAGAACAGCCCTATTGGGTTTATTTAATGGTTAAATGATTCCCTTTTCTCTGTAATAATAAAACAGTACCTGTACTTGATCCCAACTAAGATATAATTACCCCTTATTGGGGGCAGAACAGCCCTATTGGGTTTATTTCATGGTTAAATGATTCCCTTTTCTCTGTAATAATAAAACAGTACCTGTACTTGATCCCAACTAAGATATAATTACCCCTTATTGGGGGCAGAACAGCCCTATTGGGTTTATTTAATGGTTAAATGATTCCCTTTTCTCTGTAATAATAAAACAGTACCTGTACTTGATCCCAACTAAGATATAATTACCCCTTTTTGGAGGAAGAACAGTCCTATTGGGTTTATTTAATGATCTTTAGTAGACTTAAAATAAGATATTAATCCTTATCTGGAAAACTCCATTATAAAGGCATTTAAAAATCCCAGCTGCCAATCATATATTGCCTGCCCCGCCTCTATGCCTTAGGCAGAGGCGGGGTAGACAACTATTTTCACTTTCCATTCAGCACTTTCTAGATGTCACTGTCCTCCTTACTTCCTTCTATCCGGAATACCCTTGGTCCCGAGCATTCTGGATAACTGGTCCTATACCTGTAGTAGCATTTTTGTGGTTGTTTGTAACATTGCTTATTATCCAATTAAGAAATAGTATGACATAAAATTTTATCAATGGATAAGCCACAGAACTCCCCAAATGAAAGGAATCTGGCAAATACCTTTTAACATAAACATACAGAGGCTAAAATCCATTTTACATCGTTATAGTTAATGGTACCCAAATCCCAAAACGCACCTTTTAGCCCACAAAAATGCAAAACAAGTTGTACAAACCTGGCCACATAACTGATTAACTTTACTGGATAATCACAACACAAGCTCTCAGAGACACTGACCAACCCTGTGTCATTAGGAGATGATGATGGTCCATTCCAGGCATATTTAAGAAATTTCTTTTATGTTTCCTTTTTAAGTGAAGAGGTATTACTTTTTAAATAATGCAGAATTGGATCACTGTGACCCTAGTCACATGGGGTTAGTTGGCATTTCTGTGCTTCTGATGAAACTGAACCTGCTGTGTGTTGTGTAAATGGTAAATGTACTAGGTACCATAAATATTATTGAAACCCTTAGAAATAAGTTGAAGAAATAAAAATTGGGGGGCGGGGGAATCAGGTGAACAAATCTACATGCAGTGTAACAATATGATGAAAATTGATAGTTACTAGCTCTGATATAATTAATGGTCAAATGAATCCACTCTTGATAACCGGAATGAAGATTCTGTCTGTTCTTAAATAAAGTGCTGGTTAAAGAAATGAACTATTTATATAGGGCCCCCCATTAACACACGTGCGCAGTACAAAAAATGTTGGCAGGCCCCTTTTTGTGTGTAATATAACCAGCTGACGTTCATTTATAATAAGCAGCTCATTGATTTAATGTGTTAATTAAAAGTCAGTGCATTGGGTGTCAGTGGAATTTGCCCCTGCCCTCACGCAAGAATATTCTTTATTGGGTCCAGCTTGGATGGGCACACAAGCCACTGCTTTCAGGTCAAACGTTTTTCAAACAGATTTTTTCTTGCCTATTTTGATGTTAAACATAGAGCTGCGCACAAACTCTCTACTTATGAGACAGTCCCCCTAGTTACACAGGCTTTAAGCCGGCATGTTTCATTTACACAGAAGATACCAACTGCTCTTCTGTAACGGACAACACACTAGGACAACAGACTAAAAAGCACCTATTACAGTTAGGAGGAAGGATAGCCTACTGGTTAGGGAGTCGGCCCTGGGGCTGGCGGGCTGGGTTGGATAACCAGGGTTCGACTCCCTTAGGAGTTTCCTTCCTCAAAATTTTTTTTTTTTTTTTTGCTCAATGTGTTGTTTTTATTGAACATTTTGCAAGGTACATACAGTAAAGAAAATTGTAGATCAGGGGTAAACAAGCATTTGGAGTTGTAAGATTTACATTCATTCGTTTTCCCAGTGGGGGAGATTCTTGCCCCCTCCTTAGTTTTTGGACTCTCCCATGACCCCCAGTCCCAGTACATGGAAGTGTGTCTGTCAGACACGCTCGGGTGCTGTTTTGACTTTTTCACTGGCTGCATTCACATTTCCCCACCAATCCTCTTTCTGCAATTTTAAAGGGCAGCTAATGATTTATGATACCAAGCTATCAAATTGCCCATTATGGTTGCTTGTGCCTGTGACAGTGGAAGTGTGCTGTCAGTACAATTGTGCGCTATTATCATTCGGGGGCCATGGATGCCACCTGCTTTGGTCTATCTGTGCATATTGGGCATCATGTCACCCCATCACGTGTGAGTTAAATGCGCCAAATCATAACATTTTATAGGCAATTTTTAGAAATGGCATAAATACCTTCCAATTTGTGCCTGTATGTTACCCAACCACTTAGATTGTAAGCTCTACGGGGCAAGGACCTCCGTCCTACTATGTCTCATACCTCATGGCACTTATTCCCTGTGCATTTATATATATTTATTGTATTTATTTATTATATCACTTGTCTTCCTTGTGTGTAATTTTGTATTCTGTAAGATTGTACAGCGCTGCGTAGCCTTGTGGCGCTTTATAAATAAAGTTATACATACATACATACATACATACATCTAATTGTTTAGCCAGAGTATGGGTATGGGCACCAGGTCCCCCATTCTGGAACATAAAAAGATACTGGGATGATGCGAAGCTTGCCTTAATAACAGTGTCTACTATGATTTATATCATTTATATAGTGGAAGTGAAGTTTATTATGCCTGACAAACACCATAGAAAGGAATCTGGAATTATTTCTAAGGGTGACAGGTCGAGGCCCAGTATAGTGGGTCAGTACCCTTATACAAGTCCAGTGTAGAAAAACGATGGCAGAGTTTTTGCAAGCGGGGAAACCCCTGCTAGTTTATTACATAAACTGCAATGTAACAGGGGCGAACACCCCCTTATTCTCACTATGCCAGAATTGTTTTTACACTGTAACCCATGGGAGCCAATTGAATGATTGCTTTCATTGTTTTACTTGCAGCTGACTGAACAAACTGATTGGTTACCATGAGTTACTGCCTAGGTGCAGGTTTACCCGGCGTTGGTAAAATAAGCCCCTCTGTGATCTTTAGATAGAGGCTTCAGCTTTAGTTGCCCGTTGTAACTGCACATAAATAGGGTTGTGTGCACTTAATATTAAATACAGATGAAGCACCCAGGCGCAGAACAACATTCATTTCAGAAGGGATAATTATGATATTTTTAAATCTATGAAGGAAGCTATATATTTAACTTAAGTTTCCTCTATATCATTTATCTTAGCATAATTAGTATGTACAGGTATGGGACCTGTTATCCAGAATGCTCGGGACCAAGGGTATTCTGGATAAGGGGGTCTTTCCGTAATTTGGATCTCCATACCTTAAGTCTACTAAAAAATCAATAAAACATTAATTAAACCCAATAGGGCTGTTCTGCCCCCAATAAGGGGTAATTATATCTTAGTTGGGATCAAGTACAGGTACTGTTTTATTATTACAGAGAAAAGGGAATCATTTAACCATTAAATAAACCCAATAGGGCTGTTCTGCCCCCAATAAGGGGTAATTATATCTTAGTTGGGATCAAGTACAGGTACTGTTTTATTATTACAGAGAAAAGGGAATCATTTAACCATGAAATAAACCCAATAGGGTTGTTCTGCCCCCAATAAGGGGTAATTATATCTTAGTTGGATCAAGTACAGGTACTGTTTTATTATTACAGAGAAAAGGGAATAATTTAACCATGAAATAAACCCAATAGGATTGTTCTGCCCCAATAAGGGGTAATTATATGTCAGTTGGGATCAAGTACAGGTACTGTTTTATTATTACAGAGAAAAGGGAATCATTTAACCATGAAATAAACCCAATAGGACTGTTCTGCCCCAATAAGGGGTAATTATATCTTAGTTGGGATCAAGTACAGGAAACCCATTAAACAGAAAGTTCAGAGTAACGGGGAAGTCCATTTTCATCAAATAATTCAGATTTTAAAAAAATGTTTCCCTTTTCTTTGTAATAATAAAACAGTACCTGTACTTGATCCCAACTAAGATATAATTACCCCTTATTGGGGGCAGAACAGCCCTATCGGGTTTATTTAATGGTTAAATGATTCCCTTTTCTCTGTAATAATAAAACAGTACCTGTTCTTGATCCCAACTAAGATATAATTACCCCTTATTGGGGTCAGAACAACCCTATTGGGTTTATTTCATGGTTAAATGATTCCCTTTTCTCTGTAATAATAAAACAGTACCTGTACTTGATCCCAACTAAGATATAATTACCCCTTATTGGGGGCAGAACAGCCCTATTGGGTTTATTTAATGGTTAAATGATTCCCTTTTCTCTGTAATAATAAAACAGTACCTGTACTTGATCCCAACTAAGATATAATTACCCCTTATTGGGGGCAGAACAGCCCTATTGGGTTTATTTCATGGTTAAATGATTCCCTTTTCTCTGTAATAATAAAACAGTACCTGTACTTGATCCCAACTAAGATATAATTACCCCTTATTGGGGGCAGAACAGCCCTATTGGGTTTATTTAATGGTTAAATGATTCCCTTTTCTCTGTAATAATAAAACAGTACCTGTACTTGATCCCAACTAAGATATAATTACCCCTTTTTGGAGGAAGAACAGTCCTATTGGGTTTATTTAATGATCTTTAGTAGACTTAAAAATAAGATATTAATCCTTATCTGGAAAACTCCATTATAAAGGCATTTAAAAATCCCAGCTGCCAATCATATATTGCCTGCCCCGCCTCTATGCCTTAGGCAGAGGCGGGGTAGACAACTATTTTCACTTTCCATTCAGCACTTTCTAGATGTCACTGTCCTCCTTACTTCCTTCTATCCGGAATACCCTTGGTCCCGAGCATTCTGGATAACTGGTCCTATACCTGTAGTAGCATTTTTGTGGTTGTTTGTAACATTGCTTATTATCCAATTAAGAAATAGTATGACATAAAATTTTATCAATGGATAAGCCACAGAACTCCCCAAATGAAAGGAATCTGGCAAATACCTTTTAACATAAACATACAGAGGCTAAAATCCATTTTACATCGTTATAGTTAATGGTACCCCAAATCCCAAAACGCACCTTTTAGCCCACAAAAATGCAAAACAAGTTGTACAAACCTGGCCACATAACTGATTAACTTTACTGGATAATCACAACACAAGCTCTCAGAGACACTGACCAACCCTGTGTCATTAGGAGATGATGATGGTCCATTCCAGGCATATTTAAGAAATTTCTTTTATGTTTCCTTTTTAAGTGAAGAGGTATTACTTTTTAAATAATGCAGAATTGGATCACTGTGACCCTAGTCACATGGGGTTAGTTGGCATTTCTGTGCTTCTGATGAAACTGAACCTGCTGTGTGTTGTGTAAATGGTAAATGTACTAGGTACCATAAATATTATTGAAACCCTTAGAAATAAGTTGAAGAAATAAAAATTGGGGGGCGGGGGAATCAGGTGAACAAATCTACATGCAGTGTAACAATATGATGAAAATTGATAGTTACTAGCTCTGATATAATTAATGGTCAAATGAATCCACTCTTGATAACCGGAATGAAGATTCTGTCTGTTCTTAAATAAAGTGCTGGTTAAAGAAATGAACTATTTATATAGGGCCCCCCATTAACACACGTGCGCAGTACAAAAAATGTTGGCAGGCCCCTTTTTGTGTGTAATATAACCAGCTGACGTTCATTTATAATAAGCAGCTCATTGATTTAATGTGTTAATTAAAAGTCAGTGCATTGGGTGTCAGTGGAATTTGCCCCTGCCCTCACGCAAGAATATTCTTTATTGGGTCCAGCTTGGATGGGCACACAAGCCACTGCTTTCAGGTCAAACGTTTTTCAAACAGATTTTTTCTTGCCTATTTTGATGTTAAACATAGAGCTGCGCACAAACTCTCTACTTATGAGACAGTCCCCCTAGTTACACAGGCTTTAAGCCGGCATGTTTCATTTACACAGAAGATACCAACTGCTCTTCTGTAACGGACAACACACTAGGACAACAGACTAAAAAGCACCTATTACAGTTAGGAGGAAGGATAGCCTACTGGTTAGGGAGTCGGCCCTGGGGCTGGCGGGCTGGGTTGGATAACCAGGGTTCGACTCCCTTAGGAGTTTCCTTCCTCAAAAATTTTTTTTTTTTTTTTGCTCAATGTGTTGTTTTTATTGAACATTTTGCAAGGTACATACAGTAAAGAAAATTGTAGATCAGGGGTAAACAAGCATTTGGAGTTGTAAGATTTACATTCATTTGTTTTCCCAGAGGGGGAGATTCTTGCCCCCTCCTTAGTTTTTGGATTCTCCCATGACCCCCAGTCCCAGTACATGGAAGCGGGTCTGTCAGACACGCTCGGGTGCTGTTTTGACTTTTTCACTGGCTGCATTCACATTTCCCCACCAATCCTCTTTCTGCAATTTTAAAGGGCAGCTAGTGATTTATGATACCAAGCTATCAAATTGCCCATTATGGTTGCTTGTGCCTGTGACAGTGGAAGTGTGCTGTCAGTACAATTGTGCGCTATTATCATTCGGGGTCCATGGATGCCACCTGCTTTGGTACATCTGTGCATATTGGGCATCATGTCACCCCATCACGTGTGAGTTAAATGCGGCAAATCATAACATTTTATAAGCAATTTTTAGAAATGGCATAAATACCTTCCAATTTGTGCCTGTATGTTACCCAACCACTTAGATTGTAAGCTCTACGGGGCAGGGACCTCCTTCCTACTGTGTCTCATACCTCATGGCACTTATTCCCTGTGCATTTATATATATTTATTGTATTTATTTATTATATCACTTGTCTTCCTTGTGTGTAATTTTGTATTCTGTAAGATTGTACAGCGCTGCGTAGGCCTTGTGGCGCTTTATAAATAAAGTTATACATACATACATACATACATACATCTAATTGTTTAGCCAGAGTATGGGTATGGGCACCAGGTCCCCCATTCTGGAACATAAAAAGATACTGGGATGATGCGAAGCTTGCCTTAATAACAGTGTCTACTATGATTTATATCATTTATATAGTGGAAGTGAAGTTTATTATGCCTGACAAACACCATAGAAAGGAATCTGGAATTATTTCTAAGGGTGACAGGTCGAGGCCCAGTATAGTGGGTCTGTACCCTTATACAAGTCCAGTGTAGAAAAACGATGGCAGAGTTTTTGCAAGCGGGGAAACCCCTGCTAGTTTATTACATAAACTGCAATGTAACAGGGGCGAACACCCCCTTATTCTCACTATGCCAGAATTGTTTTTACACTGTAACCCATGGGAGCCAATTGAATGATTGCTTTCATTGTTTTACTTGCAGCTGACTGAACAAACTGATTGGTTACCATGAGTTACTGCCTAGGTGCAGGTTCACCCGGCGTTGGTAAAATAAGCCCCTCTGTGATCTTTAGATAGAGGCTTCAGCTTTAGTTGCCCGTTGTAACTGCACATAAATAGGGTTGTGTGCACTTAATATTAAATACAGATGAAGCACCCAGGCGCAGAACAACATTCATTTCAGAAGGGATAATTATGATATTTTTAAATCTATGAAGGAAGTTATATATTTAACTTAAGTTTCCTCTATATCATTTATCTTAGCATAATTAGTATGTACAGGTATGGGACCTGTTATCCAGAATGCTCGGGACCAAAGGTATTCTGGATAAGGGGGTCTTTCCGTAATTTGGATCTCCATACCTTAAGTCTACTAAAAAATCAATAAAACATTAATTAAACCCAATAGGATTGTTCTGCCCCCAGTAAGGGGTAATTATATCTTAGTTGAGATCAAGTACAGGTACTGTTTTATTATTACAGAGAAAAGGGAATCATTTAACCATTAAATAAACCCAATAGGGCTGTTCTGCCCCCAATAAGGGGTAATTATATCTTAGTTGGGATCAAGTACAGGTATTGTTTTATTATTAAAGAGAAAAGGGAATCATTTAACCATTAAATAAACCCAATAGGGCTGTTCTGCCCCCAATAAGGGGTAATTATATCTTAGTTGGGATCAAGTACAGGTACTGTTTTATTATTACAGGGAAAAGGGAATCATTTAACCATGAAATAAACCCAATAGGGCTGTTCTGCCCCCAATAAGGGGTAATTATATCTTAGTTGGGATCAAGTACAGGTACTGTTTTATTATTACAGAGAAAAAGGAAATCATTTAACCATGAAATAAACCCAATAGGGCTGTTCTGCCCCCAATAAGGGGTAATTATATCTTAGTTGGGATCAAGTACAGGTACTGTTTTATTATTACAGAGAAAAGGGAATCATTTAACCATGAAATAAACCCAATAGGGCTGTTCTGCCCCCAATAAGGGGTAATTATATCTTAGTTGGGATCAAGTACAGGTACTGTTTTATTATTACAGAGAAAAGGGAATCATTTAACCATTAAATAAACCCAATAGGGCTGTTCTGCCCCCAATAAGGGGTAATTATATCTTAATTGTGATCAAGTACAGGTACTGTTTTATTATTACAGAGAAAAGGGAATCATTTAACCATGAAATAAACCCAATAGGGCTGTTCTGCCCCCAATAAGGGGTAATTATATCTTAGTTGGGATCAAGTACAGGTACTGTTTTATTATTACAGAGAAAAGGGAATCATTTAACCATGAAATAAACCCAATAGGGCTGTTCTGCCCCAATAAGGGGTAATTATATCTTAGTTGGGATCAAGTACAAGGTACAGTTTCATTATTCATCATTTATTCATCATTCATCATTATGTCATCATTTTTAAAATTCTGAATTATTTGATTAAAATGGAGTCTATGGGAGACGGGCTTTCCGTAATTCTGAGCTTTTTGGTTTCCGGTTAAGGGATCCGATACCTGTACTAATAATGATAGTTCACAAAGTATTTGCAATTTTAATGTTATAAATGCTAATAAAACCCCATCAACACAGGAAATCAGACAAATCAAGCACATTCGAGCACACCGACACCTATACAACTAAAGATCCGTTTGTGTAATGCCTTTACATTTAGTCAACGTTCTCTAAAAGGAATAGAAAGTAACACTCTTAAAAATGACTTAGAAAAATAACCCCATCCACCCAGAACTACAAAGAAAAAGAAGTAATGTATTCCTTAGCACTTCCAGAATCTGATGCTGGTCTCCATGACAACAGATTCCCCAAATATACTCAGCTTTTTCTGCATTGCTGGAAGGAGCTCGTATGGGGGAGGCAAGGAATGAATTAAAATCCACCATGACCATTTTGTAATATGAGATCCTCACGGTTCTCCTGCTGAGGTTGTGCTTAAAGGGGAATCAAAGTCTAAGTTCTAAGTTGCTTGTTGATACTTATTGTGTAGTTCTTGTTTACTGGGCTTTCCATATACCCACAACTACCAAGTTTTTTTTAATTATAAAGTTTTCAGAAATACCTGTCTTACTTCCTACAATCCACCATCTTGGTCTTTAAAAAGTATGGTCAATAGAGGTCATAGTGTACAGCTCTATATTACTAATACCTGTGTTGAGTGTTTTTGGTCACTTTTATATGTGATAAGTGCATCAGTCTATGAGTATCTCACAAAAGCGTACTGATTCAATTAATGAATATTAACCTGGAACATACTATTTGTACTTGGATTGAGAACTGGCTGAAGGATAGCTTACACAGAGTGGGGGGGGTAAATAGAACAATTTCTGATTGGACCATAAATATATGGTATATATATCTATATAATGCATCTTTGATTAAGAAGGATTTGGGGATTTTGTGGATAACGAGCTGTGTAACTCTAGGCAATGTCAATCAGTGCCTGCTAAAGTAAATAAACTAATGTCTGGCATAAAAAGGGTATTAACTTGAGGGATGAAAACATAATTTTGCCCCTTTATAGGTCCCTGGTAAGGCCTCACCTTGAGTATGCAGTGCAGTTTTGGGCTCCAGTCCTTAAGAAGGATATTAATGCACTAAAAAGAGAGCAGAGACTGCAACTAAACTGCTAAATGAGATGGAAGAATTAAACTTTGAGGAAAGACTCAAAGTTGGGGTTGTTTTCTCTCAATAAAATGTCCTTCTAAGGGTACAATATTTAAGAGTCGCTAAGATTACATATTGGACAAGAGCAATATTCATAGCTATTGTGATCTCAAGATCTACAGTTAGTTTAGTTGGAATAGTAATCAGTTTTTACATAGTTTATAAATGTGAGTGTATAGATATGTCTGTATAAGACTGTGTACATGTGTGCTCTGGGATTCTTTTGGAAGGGTGGAACTTGATACACTATTGTCTTTTTTCAGCCCAAATTGCATGTTAAATAGAGGTCATAGTGTACAGCTCTATATTACTAAAACTATGTTGAGTGTTTTTGTCACTTTTATATGTAATAAGTGCATCAGTCTATGAGTATCTCACAAAAGCGTACTGATTCAATTAATGAATATTAACCTGGAACATACTATTTGTACTTGGATTGAGAACTGGCTGAAGGATAGATTACACAGAGTGGGGGGGTAAATAGAACAATTTCTGATTGGACCATAAATATATGGTATATATATCTATATAATGCATCTTTGATTGAGAAGGATTTGGGGATTTTGTGGATAACGAGCTGTGTAACTCTAGGCAATGTCAATCAGTGCCTGCTAAAGTAAATAAACTAATGTCTGGCATAAAAAGGGTATTAACTTGAGGGATGAAAACATAATTTTGCCTCTTTATAGGTCCCTGGTAAGGCCTCACTTTGAGTATGGGGGGCAGTTTTGAGCTCCAGTCCTTAAGAAGGATATTAATGCACTAAAAAGAGAGCAGAGACTGCAACTAAACTGCTAAATGAGATGGGAAAATTAAACTATGAGGAAAGATTCAAAGTTGGGGTTGTTTTCACTCAATAAAATGTCCTTCTAAGGGTATAAGATTACTCTTTGAAAATATATTAGAAGACATTACAGACAGACCATTACATGGTTCTTCATGGTGAGGACAGTGAGGTTGGGGAATGCCCTGCCAGATGATCTTATGAGGGCAAATTTTGTTAATTAATTTAAGAGTGGCTTAGATTACTTATGTATGTATGTATGTATAACTTTATTTATAAAGTGCCACAAGGGTACGCAGCGCTGTGCAATCTTACAATATACACAATTGCACACAGGGAGGACAAGTGATATAATAAATACAATAAATAAGTATAAATACACAGGGATTAAGTGCCATGTGGTATGAGACACAGTAAGAAGGAGGTCCCTGCCCCGTAGAGCTTACATTAGACAAGAATAATATTCATAGCTATTGTGATCTCAAGATTTACAGTTAGTTTAGTTGGAATAGTAATCTGTATTTACATAGTTTATAAATGTAAGTGTATAGATATGTCTTTATAAGACTGTGTACATGTGTGCTCTGGGATTCTTTTGGAAGGGTGGAACTTGATACACTATTGTCTTTTTTCAGCCCAAATTAACTATGTCTAATAACATTCATCTCCAGCCTAAAAAAAGATTGAGGGCGGATCTGTAAATGTTAAATACTCTGATTATCTCCAGATAATCTACAAAAATGTAATAATCTTAAACATGCAAAAACATATCTTTAACTCTACTTGGCTTTTCAAATGACAAAAATGCTTCTGTTTCTGGGCAGGGAAGAGGCGGGACTGTGGCGTTGCGGGGCGGGGAAGAGGCGGGGCCTGACCAGTTTTCCTAATTTGGGAAACAAGGCAGGAGGTTTTGACCCAGACCCAGTAACCCTGGTGATATTTTGGGACTAGAGAGGCCTGTCAGTAAGTTTTAGGGATGTAGCGAACCTCAAAAAAAAAGTTTGTGAATCCGTTTGCGAACTTACGCCAAAAAGTGTGAAAGCTCGCGAACTTTGCGAACCCCATAGACTTCAATGGGAAGGCGAACTTTAAAACCTAGAAAAGCCATTTCTGGCCAGAAAACTGATTTTAAAGTTGTTTAAAGGGTGCCACGACCTGGACAGTGGCATGACACAGCGTTGCGTAAAAACGCAAGCTATTCCTATGTATACGCAAAGGCAGCTGGCAGACCTAGCGGAGTTTTTTGCTATTTCGCACTATTAGCACCATGAAAACGGGATTTGCTTACACCAGTACTAGGCTGAAAAACACCAAGTGTGGCTTGTGCTGCGTTTTTAGGCCGAGAAAAAACGCAGAGAAAAAACACAGCGAAAAAACGCCTAAGGAGAACCCAAATTGCGAACATCGCGAAAAGTTTGCGCGAATTAGTTCGCTGCCGAACAGTTCGCTACATCTCTAGTAAGTTTTGCCTTTCTCTTGGATGACTTTTGACTTTTTTTCCAGTGCCCATCAGCTCCTAACCAGAATGTATTCCCCACAACTCCTATCTGTAATACTGTGACAATGGCCTACAATGGCATTTTGTCTAAGACTTCTTCCAGGAAAAAGTAAGTGACCATTAGAAAATACTAACACTTGTCTATCTTATAGCATATGCTTGTCAAGGCATGGATAAAATCTTCCGCATCTGCTATTACTTTCTGTCCTGGGCACTTTTCCTTGGAAATTCTGCCAGTGTAAATGAATTACACAGAGAAACCATGCATGACCTGAGCATCAAAACATGATCGATATGCCTGACATTTATGATGTCACCGACGGGGAGGGATGCTAATTGGGATAAAAATACAGTGTATTATATTTGTGCTATAACTGTATACAATTTCTGTAGGTTTTCACATGTCCTACAGTACATTTAATATTTGCTTAAGGATCTGATTGTTAATATATTTGAATACCATTACCCAAGGCTGTCTTTATATCCCAGTTTTCATTTTTCTGTTAATCTTTGTGAGCAAATTGTAAGACCATTTCCAGGGCAGCACTTATCCTTCAAGGGATTCTGTCAGGGGAAAACATGTTTTTTTTTCAAAATGCATCACTTAATAGTGCTGCTTTAGCAGAATTCTGTACTAAAGTCTGTTTTTAAAAGAGCAGAACAGATTTTTTTATATTTCATTTTGAAATTTGACATGGGGCTAAACATACTGTTAGTTTTCCAGGTGCATTCAGCCATGTGACTTGGGGTCTATTAAACTTCAGTTACTCTTTACTGCTGTGTTGCAAGCTGGAGTGATATCATCCTCCTATCCTTCTGCCCCAACAGCCGATTGGAAGATAGCAGCAGACACCTGTTATGCTGAAAAAATGCTCCCCTTCCCCACCTAAAGGTAGCGGTAGTATACACCCAAGTCCGGCTTGGGACTCCTCCAGTTACATGGGAGTAGGAGAAAAAATAGGTTAGCTGAAAGCAGTTCTAATGTGTAGAGCTGGCTCCTTCTGAAAGTTCAGACTCAGGCACAATGCACTGAGATGGCGCCTACACACCAATATTACAGCTACAAATACATTTGTTGTTTCAAGACTAAAATTTTAAATGGCAGAATTAATTATTTGCAATGAGAACAGTGTAATATCATAATAAAAACTATACAGGTATGGGATCCCTTATCCGGAAACCCATTATCCAGAAAGCTTAGAATTACGGAAAGGCCATCTCCCATAGACTCCATTTTAATCAAGTAATTCAGAATTTTAAAACTGATTCCCTTTTCTCTGTAATAATAAAACAGTACCTTGTACTTGATCCCAACTAAGATATAATTACCCCTTATTGGGGCAGAACAGCCCTATTGGGTTTATTTAATGGTTAAATGATTCCCTTTTCTCTGTAATAATAAAACAGTACCTGTACTTGATCCCAACTAAGATATAATTACCCCTTATTGGGGGCAGAACAGCCCTATTGGGTTTATTTTATGGTTAAATGATTCCCTTTTCTCTGTAATAATAAAACAGTACCTGTACTTGATCCCAACTAAGATATAATTACCCCTTATTGGGGGCAGAACAGCCCTATTGGGTTTATTTAATGGTTAAATGATTCCCTTTTCTCTGTAATAATAAAACAGTACCTGTACTTGATCCCAACTAAGATATAATTACCCCTTATTGGGGGCAGAACAGCCCTATTGGGTTTATTTCATGGTTAAATGATTCCCTTTTCTCTGTAATAATAAAACAGTACCTGTACTTGATCCCAACTAAGATATAATTACCCCTTATTGGGGGCAGAACAATCCTATTGGGTTTATTTCATGGTTAAATGATTCCCTTTTCTCTGTAATAATAAAACAGTACCTGTACTTGATCCCAACTAAGATATAATTACCCCTTATTGGGGGCAGAACAGCCCTATTGGGTTTATTTCATGGTTAAATGATTCCCTTTTCTCTGTAATAATAAAACAGTACCTGTACTTGATCCCAACTAAGATGTAAATAATCCTTATTGGAGGCAAAACCATCCTATTGGGTTTAATTAATGTTTTATTGATTTTTTATTAGACTTAAGTTACGGAGATCCAAATTATGGAAAGACCCCTTATCCGGAATACCCTTGGTCCCAAGCATTTTGGATAATGGGTCCTATACCTGTACTATAAAAATCATGACAGAATCCCTTTAAATTCTGTGCTATATCCTAGTTCATCCCTTGGTCCATTGGATCTTTTGGGGTTTTTTTTATATTTTCTCGGTTACTTTTCTTTCCTCAAGAAATCTATATGTTTCATCCATTGCCACAAATCTGCATTTAGATTTCTTATTTTGAAGTTCAGCTGGTATGCTGGCACAATAGTTATTTACTGCTGCACAATTTAATTGGATAGCGCTCTGACAGATTCCTTACAGATTACACATTACAGAAGAAGAGCCAGACAAGGAAAGTACAGACTTGTTTCTGGAAGCCCAGTATTGTGCAGAACAGTGACAGTAAGCGAGCCGCACTCTGGGTCATGTAAGTCAAACGAAACCGCATTCTGCTCAGTTTAATACATAAAGGCTTCTCTTTTTGACCCCATGAAGCAGTTTAATTACTATGCTCCATTGTAAAAAGGCAGTTCACATATTTAGGAAGATCACTGAGACCAACCACAAACAGAATGTAGTCCCATTTCAAGGTCCTGACTCATAGGTTGGGAAACCCTGAACTAAACCATTAAATCTTTGAAGTAAAAGTAAAATGATGATGCTTGTTTTGTGTGAATGTATATCTTTATCTATAAAATTCTCACTACACTTATGTGTGTCTGTTGCATCGTAAGTCTCTGTCTAAATTATAGAGTGGTGAAATTTGCCACCCGGTGCCCTTTATATAAACTTCATTTATACGACTGCCATGTTGGGCACGGGCTGGTCACTGAATCTGACAGTTAGGTACAGGTATTTCATTTAACTCCTCACTTCCCCACTTTTGCCTTCTTCCCTATGCGGTAATTACTCCCCCCTTTTCATTGTGCCTTTTACCCAGTTTTTCTAATCTTCCCATTTGCCATTCTTACCTTCTTCTCTAATTCTCCTTCCTCCTCCCCCTCTTCCCATATTTAACAATGCAAAGTTTTTCTATATGTTAAAAGAGTGGATAGAAAGATTGTTATTCATTAATATGAATAATATGCAATTTATTTTACATTTCATTCTTTAAGATGGGCTTTTTCTGCCCAGAAAACTGCAGCACACAATAATGAAGGTGCATTTGCTTAGAGAGTAAATTAAAAGCTGAATAAGTTGGGGGGGGGGTCAGGGTCGGACTTGGCCGCTGGGACACCGGGAAAATACCCGGTGCACACCGGCCCTGGTGGGCCCAGACCCGACCCTGTTGCTGCTTTCCCTGGCCGCCAATGTCCTCCTCTGATGCGTTTCACATATGCGTATTTAGGGGAGGACATCAAGCAGGGAGGTTAGGGGTGAGTGGCGGGGGATGTGTCCAGCGAAGGTACCTTGGGGTCCCCAAGTACGAGTCTGCGGGGTTGGGGATAAGCAACATAACTGTTATTAGTGCACTGTGAGTTAATAAATGCCTCTCCAAAATAAGCTCTGCTCCTGAGACTGTGCTGGTAGTAGATACTTATACCATGGGAAGCCATGGGTTTAGGTTGCCCTTAATGGGGTTGTAGATGGTCCTATTCTGAGATGATATTCGATTGGTCTTCAATTGGTCTTGGTTTTGCAATTATTTAGCTATTTGTTCAGCATATCTGCAGTCTGGAATTTTAGCAGCTATCTGGCTGCTAGGATCTAAATTATCCTAGCAACAAGGCAGTGGTTTGAATATCAAACTGGAATATGAAAAGTAATCGTTTATTGGCCGATGGGGTCAGTGACCCTCAGATGAAAGCTTGAAAGAGGCATAAGATAAAGAAAAAAAATGAAAAAGCTATAAAAAATGAAGACCAATTGAAAAGTTGATAATGGGCTATCTATAACATACTAATATTTTTACATGGTAACCTATTGGTACAATATCTCCTAAAAGGAAATGTGCAGCACAAATGCTAATTCCTTCCCTTGTGCAAAAGAAAAACTACATATGGAATATCATTTCTCCTCTAGTAAAAAATAAATTGCAATTATTCCAATTTGCAGCATTGATTAAGAATCAGCTCTTCCTAATTAGTGGCGTTTTCCAACCTTCCGATATTCCTCCATCCTATTTTTATCCTACGTGTGACCTGCGGGTCACAAACCATTACATTCCCCGGAGAATGTGTTTATTCTTCATATTAATCACTTTCTAACTCCAGTTTCTTCAAGTGCTTGTTGCTTAGGAACTAATCTGTTAATATAATTTACAGTATATTGGCTGCTAACTGTATTGATCACTAGCCTGCCACTTCTATATATTTTTTAGTTATTTCAACTATGAAATAACTAATATAATGCAAATAATGTTTTTTTAAACCCATCGGAACCAGTAAATAATACAGTATGGGACCTGTTATACAGAATGCTCAGGACCTCGGATTTTCCGCATAAGGCATCTTTCCGTACTTTGGGTCATTTAACCATTAAATAAACCCAATAGGACTGTTCTGCCCCCAATAAGGGGTAATTATATCTTAGTTGGGATCAAGTACAGGTACTGTTTTATTATTACAGAGAAAAGGGAATCATTTAACCATTAAATAAACCCAATAGGGCTGTTCTGCCCCAATAAGGGGTAATTATATCTTAGTTGGGATCAAGTACAGGTACTGTTTTATTATTACAGAGAAAAGGGAATCATTTAACCAGTAAATAAACCCAATAGGGCTGTTCTGCCCCCAATAAGGGGTAATTATATCTTAGTTGGGATCAAGTACAGGTACTGTTTTATTATTACAGAGAAAAAGGAATCATTTAACCATTAAATAAACCCAATAAGGCTGTTCTGCCCCCAATAAGGGGTAATTATATCTTAGTTGGGATCAAGTACAGGTACTGTTTTATTATTACAGAGAAAAGGGAATCATTTAACCATTAAATAAACCCAATAGGGCTGTTCTGCCCCCAATAAGGGGTAATTATATCTTAGTTGGGATCAAGTACAAGGTACTGTTTTATTATTACAGAGAAATTTTTTTAATTATTTGCTTATAATGTAGTGTCCATGAGAGACGGCCTTTCCGTAATTCGGAACTTTATGGATAACGGGTTTCCGGATAATTGAATAATAATTATATAATAAATAATAATGAATAATTCTAATCCAGGCAAATAGCAATTAGAGGTATCTACTGGTGAAAACGGTTTTGTAATGTAAGCAAGCAACATAGCTAGAACCCACAGAACTAACCCCCATATGTAATAAAAGGCACCAAATTTGCCCAGGAGCAGTAACCCATAGCAACCAATAAGATGTTTGCTTTTAAATGGGTGAGCAGTGCATGCTTCCTGCTCATTGGATGTTATGTGTTACTGCTCCAGGCCAAATGTAGTGTCTTTTATTACATAACCCCGTAAATATGAATAGAGTGTATCCAGTGTTGTACAAGACTGCATAATTTATGACAATATAGCAAATTTTCTGTGCAAGTATTTCTATTGAAAGGAGGAAAATAGCAAAAAAAAAGTAATATTGTATTTGTATATTAAATCGGCTATATACTGTAGTACCCATAATGATACATTTCTTTCTAAGAAAATGACCATATACTTGTATGTGATAAAATACCACAAGTGCAATGGGCATCCCCAGGCCCCAGCACTGCAGTTTCACCACTGAGAAAATTACAGTATCTAGCAGAATTAAGTCTAAAACAACTGGACTTTTCTGAGTTTTTCTTGAAAACGTTTCACCACTCATCCGAGTGGCTTCTTCAGTTCAGTAAATTACTTTCATATAAAAATTAAGGCGATTACTGTATTAGAATGCATTTGCAAATGGCATGTATCTTAGTGAATAGCTGCCCTGCAGTTACTACATCAGCTTTCTCATACATCTCATACATCTAAACCCCTACTATTTGAAGGCAAATGCATTGGGAAGAAATAAAAAAAGTAGAACTTTAAATTGAAAATTTCACTCCAGATTTAGATCTCATATAAAGATTAATGCAAGAAATCTTTTATTTATCCCTCCATCTTTACTATAAGGATTCTGACACTGAATAGCCCAGACATGATCAATGCTGTTCCTCCAGATGTTAGGCCTCAGCTTCTACAAATCTGCCTCCCACCCCTGAGAGATAAAAAAAAAAAAAAAAAGGTTTTGCACTCTTCTCTGCCTTAAAAGGGACCTGTCACCCAGAGATAAAAACTGTATAAGAAAAGTCCACTTCAAATTAAATATACTGTATGTAGGGATCTCCAAAATTGGGCTCCCTAGGATGGTTCCCCTAGCACAGGCTCCCAAGGGTTGGGAGGTAATTAGTTAACAGGGAGTATCCCTGCAGTTCGGGTTACCGCCACTGGGTGGTGTGTTAGACTATAAAAGGGAATGCAGCCATGTGCTGTCAGGTTTTCTAGCCTGGGACCTCCCTCTGTTCAGAGGATTACAACGGGTTAGCATTTAGATAGTAGTACGGAGGTACTAGGCCACTCTAGGAGTGAGAGGTAGGTTGATTAGTATGGGCATCCATCGCCCCTACAGGAGCCAGTGGGATTAAGATCCCCCAGCACTACCTCACTGGAGTCAGGGTGTATAGTGTGCAGTTTAGGAGATTCCTAATCCAGTGGGTGCTCACACATGAGTACCGGGGTGAGGTCGCAAAGGTGTGTCCGCTTGGCATGAGTACCGGGGAGAGCCCTAGAGAGGGTCTTCTGGCGTGAGTACCGGAGGGAACCCCAAAGAAGGATCACTTGGCGGGAGTACCGCGAGTAACCCCAGGGAGAGAGGTTCTCCAAAGGGAAGTGTGTGTGTAACCTGACATAAAAGCGTGTTCCTGTATAACCTGCCTGTCTGCAAGTAATAAACTGCATTCTACTGGTTCAACATCATACCAGTGTCCTGGTCTCTGCTTACAAAGAGGATCGTCACTGCCTGGTAAGCAGCTACCCCAAAGGGAAGGGGCAAGGTACCGAGAGTTGCAGGGAGTCCCTGACCAGGGAATGCAGTACAGTATCAAGTTCTCTGGGAGGGGAGTTACAGTTCAATCTGTCCCTACCCTGGGTGGAGACACGCCATTAACTTGAAGAATCCCTGTTGCCCCCATAGTAAGCGGGGTCTCAGGACTCCTGTAGCACCAAAGTATAGCAATTAGCAGCACTGTCAACTAAAGTGGGCTACATATAAAAACCCAAATTCCTTTTTTTATTAACATATCCATACTCATTATAAAGGCATTTAAAAAAATCTCAGCTGTCAGTTATCTATTGAATTCCCCGCCTCTATTCCTTAGGCATAGAGGTGGGGCAGAAAACTACTTTCACTTTCCATTGAGCACTTACTTTCCCCCTCCCTCTTCACCATCTAATTGTATAGCCAGTACATGGGCATGGACATCAGGTCCCCCATTCTGGCACATACACAAGATTTTGGGGTTATACAAAGCTTGCCTTAATAACAGTGTCCACAAAATGGCGCCTGCAGGCCCAGATTTGTGGAAAGGCTACAAAGGCCCGGGCCTAGGGCGGCACAAGTTTAGGGGCAGCATGCTGCCCCGCCGCAACAGATTTTTTAAATTTGGCTCCCATAAGGAGCAGTCGGGACCTCTCCCCACTGCTCCGTATGGGAGTTTGAATGTGCGATTGCGCACTGGTGACGCACGATCGCGCATGCGCACTCGGGGGGAGGGGGACGTACGATCGCACATGCGCACTCGTGGGGGGGCGGCCTCGGGGCGCCCAGAAGTTAAATCCGGCCCTGGGCGCCTGCCTACTTGACATACACAATAGAAAACAATTTGGAATTATTTCTTAGGTTGACAGGTCTCCTTTAAAAGCCAAACAAGCCCTCTAGTTTTAATAGCCCAATGCAGCCATTATGCAAGAAGCATTTATTGGTCTGCTGATGGGAAACCAACTTCTGTTTCACTGTTATGGGTTGCTAGACCTAGAGCTAAGCTGGCTATTAATTTACCCTTAGTATATAGGTAACAGTTCAGCCTGGGTCATGTTCTTCATTTTACATGTTTATGTCAACGAATGACAGCCTTTCATCATATCAACTCTGTTACCTAGTTTTCATAGCGGCCGAATCACTGTTGGAAGAATTTCAACATACAACAAATATATGGCAAGAAACATGGGTCATCTAAGGCACTCAACCTCTATGGAAAAGACAACACCAGTCATGTCATATTAGCAAGTAATGTCTAATGAGCGAATGGCTATGTGCCATTCACAGCCCAGCAACCAATCAGAAAAAAACTTTTTCAGGTTCTGTAATGCCGGCCCCCAAGATACCCCTGTTTGGGCCTCTCTCAAACAAGCTGCAGGCTAACAATAATACTGCTGTCGAGACGGCTTGGGTTTATAGTAAGGGTTACACAATGGAGTGTTGCTGAGGGAAATATTAATAATGGCATAAGTGAATATATATAGAGAGAGGGGCCAGGAATATTTCTGAATTTTATATATATATATGGACTAACACTTGTACATGCACATATCATAATTATTTTTTTAAAGATGTGTGGGTTAGTTGTGTTTTTTGTCCTGCTGGTTTTCCAACTGCTTCTCTCTACAACCAGATGCCTTGGTTACTATAAATATGGCTAAACTTTAGCAAATCTCAGAAATGAACTGACTTTGGGAATATTCCAGTTACGTCTTTTAAGTTGAGGGAGCAACGCAGTACATGTCTCAGAATGTTGTACTTTGGATAATGTGCCCTTAATAAAGATTTGTGTGTTTACTGTTTCAGAAAAAAAAGATTGTGTTAAAGTTTTATTTTAGTTTTCCCTGCACACCTGATGTCAATAAGGAAAGGAACATCACAGTGCAATGCATTGTGGGTTATGTAGTTCCTGCATGCTGTCTGTAAGCTGTGGAGAAGTTGATACAATTTGCAACATCAATGTTTTAGTCCCTCCTCCCCTGCCAGGATTTCAAATGATGCAGAAAGAGAAGAATTGTTTTGCAGCTGGATTTCATCCAGTGTGTGTGTGTGTGTGTGTTGGCCCCCAGCATGGCACTGAAACATGTTGGGCTTTTTTTGCTATAAGTTTAAAGGTATATTCAGTTATTACTTTTCTTGGAAACTCTATTATTATTTCTTAGCGCTATGTATATGATTTTAGATTTATATGGTCCCTTGCAAACAGTTCATTTATGAAACCCCAGGCTACTTCTGAGCCCTCTGATGACAAGAACCTTATTGTAATTACCTACAGTACAAGGGGGCATTTATGAAGACCTTGGACGGAAGTGCAAAGGCACTAAGGAGTGCAAGAACGCGTGGCGCTCCCCTACCAGAAGATCTCCCCCGTCGCGCCTAAGGTAAGACTAAAGCAGGTGCCCTCAGGGTAGGGAGATGTGTGGGCAGCGGGGGCCTGGGGAGGGGCCCTTGGGGGGTGTGGGGCCCCTGGGACTGGAACCTCGGTGGGCCCTGCACCCCCCAGTCCGACCCTGATATCTATGTTATATAAGGATAAAAAGGGTCAGGGGCTGGAGCCAACTGTCTATTCTTTAAAGCACATAAGTGATTGCGGAAGTGCCACAAAGCTGCTTTATTAACGTAAAGAACTGTTTAAAATAACCAGACACGCAAGGCCCAAAGTGTTACTAAATATATTCTAGACAAAACTGCATGTACTGCGTACACAGCCACAGCTCCATGGAACCATTGTGCAGACATCTTAGATATGTCAAGTATAACTAATAATACCCTAATAATATCTAAATAAGAACATGAAACAGTTCCATGTTCCAACACGGTTTAAATGATCTCGAGCTGAAAACAGCAACAGTGAAAAGATAAGAACAAAAAGAACAAAATGGAAAGGGCAATAAATAGCAATAAATTCCTATTTATTTAATTATTGCGTAACTGAGAATCAGAATGGAAAATTAACATTTCCAATGCACAGATTACATAAAGAGGGGAGTCTTTGTTTTTCAACCCTTCACCTTAAAGGAAAACTATTCCACCTAATAATCATGGTCTTTACAAAGATATATCACGTAAAACAGCTCATATGTAAAACCCTGTTTTATCTAAATAAGCCATTTTCAGAAAAATATACTTTTTAATAATCCTAAATAGAAAATTGCCATTTTAAGTACTAAGGGCCGCCCCCTGGGATCATAGGATTCACGGTGAACACAAACAAACCAAGGCACACATACATGCTAGGCCCCATCAGCCAATGAATGGACAGAGTTCTGCCTTTTACTCCCACACTACTTCCTGTTACAGTCAGAGCTGCATTATTTCCTGTCAGCTGATCTCAGAGGGAGCACCCAGCCCATCGCTAAATGGCGGCTCAAGGGAAAGGATGTAAAAGGGCAATATTTACTGATATATATATTCCAGTTTGGGGAGATTCTTTAATAGGCCACTTAATATAATATACTCTGTTGGTTAAGTATTCATTCTTGGGTATAGTTTTTCTTTAAAGTGATAGTGTGCATCTAAATGTATATCGCAAACAAAAAGTACAATTAGGGGACTGCAGGCAGACACAACTATATTGAATTTCTATATATATTCCTTGTTTTTCAGTTGGTTTATCAGTGTAGATTTATACCACAGCACCTTTACCTCTTTTTTTTGCATGAACTGACAATTTATTATCATTATTATTATATTAAGCCCAGTTCTGGCTTAATAAATCAGGGTACACTATGCTACTTGCTGTTGATACTTACTGGGATGCTTTGGGTATCACCTCTGTCCAGGGTCGGACTGGGCCGCCGGGACACCGGGAAAAATCCCGGTCGGCCCTGGTGGCCCAGACCTGACCCTTGCCAGCGCTCCCCCTGCCCTCCTGTTCCTCCCCTGACACATTAAATTTACGCACGCTCAGGGGAGGACGTCGGGTGGGGGACCCTGCAGGGGGTTAGGGGGGCCCCTACGGAGGGGGGGGTAAAGGGACATGGCCGACAGGGGCACCTGCAGGGCCCCTGGGCCGGGAACCCCGGTGGGCCCTGCACCCCCAGTCCAACCCTGCCTCTGCCATTTATACAAAGCTCTACCCAGGGATGGGAAGGCCTTACCCTTTGAAAAAAGCAGACTAGTCTCTCATCCCTAACCAACCCTTATGTTATTGACAATGACGATGGTAAGTATCAGTATACTGATTTTATTTCAGATCCATGTAGTTAAACCATAATGCTACACGTATGGCCATGGAGTGCTTAGCCAAGGTCATGCCTTTAAAAATATAAATGACTGGTATCCCGCTGCCATAATTACCTTTTTCCTATGGAGTTTTCAATAAAACATTCTCCTCAGTCTAGTGGCAACTCCCCGGTGGCCTGTTGATAGTATGAAGATTCATCTATTTATAGGATCCTTTTCAAGGATATTTATTTCAAATAATACATCATCCGAAGTCTCCGCTGCCATGCAGCCATATTTGAGTGAATTAGGTCATACATTATAGCAACATTATTTTCACACTCCACTGCAACACTTTGGAATTTAAATCTTATAGGGTATATTTTTATTTTTAGCAGCACAATTTGTCATGGCCATTACCTGCTGAGAATTCTGACCTTCTATTCACTTCTAATGGATCTTCTTTTCCAGCCATAGGGGGGATTGATCAAGTTATATGCAGCTCGCTTACACATCTAGCTGGTCATAGGCAAAACTCTGCCCGCAGTCCCTTAGATTAGCATACCCCCCTTCCATCGGCGCTTGCCCTATTTATATACTCACACCTACCCACCCAATCCCTCTGCTGATCTCAGAGATAGGCAGGCGGGCACAGGTATATAAATAATGACTGCAAGTCGGGTTGAGCTTGGTGCACATTGGGAGAGGATGGGTTAGGGTTGGGTGGAAGTCACTTTTTTGCCGGATTTGTCTTTCAGGCACCCAGAAGCCACCCCCCTTCTTTGCCACCCCCCCCCTCCCTCCTCAGGATCCCACGCATGCACAACCTTACACCTCGCATTCGGAGCACTGGGGATGGGACGCAACGCGCTGAAGTTTTTTGCCCGTCTCGTCCCCAGTGCTCCATATGTGAGCAAATTTAAGTGCGGTTGGACGGCATGTTGCCTCAAAATTTATGCTGCTCTAGGCCCAGGCCATAATTCTGGGCCTGCTTGCACATCACTAGTTGAAACCTAGCTGGTAGAAATTAAGCTTCCATCCAATGTCATTAATAGGGAGGAAATAAATCTTGGATAGCTGGTATTTTTTTTTCTGAAGAGTTGGCAGCCATATTAGATTGGCTCAAGTCAGTGACACCTATTGATACAACCCGCTATTGACATCTTAGAACTACTGCCATGTCCAGGCTAGCAGTAGTTTCGGAGAACCCCACAACTCATTTAAGCAGGCTGGGCAATTGGTTTGGTGATGCCACTACCTTTTATGAATGGAGTCTGTGTACAATCAATTTGTATATATTTAAGCACTTAGTTCAGTTGTAATTCAGTTTTGGAGAGTCTAAAGGTGCCCATACACGTAAAGATCCACTCGCCTGGCGAGGTCGCCAAGCGAGCAGATCTTCTCCCAATATCCCCACCTACGGGTGGGCAATATCGGGGGAATTTAGGCTAATTTGGTTGTTTGGCCAATTATAACGGCTGGAATAGGCGCAGTTGGTTCGGGGACCGCATCAACAAGCCTATGTGGTCACCGATCCGACTGAATTTTTTTTTCACTCAGGTGTCCAACTGAATTTTTTAACCTGTCTGATCGATATCTGGCCGATATCAGCAGCTACAATCGGCCCGTGTACGGCCACCTTTACACTGAGGCTCATTTATAAACACTGGGCAAATTTTAAACTGGGCAGTAACCCTTAGCAACCAATCAGTGATCAGGCTTTGCCAGCCAGCTGAAGGTAGAATAATTAAAAGAAAATATCTGATTGGTTGTCATGACTTACTGACCAGTTTTAAATTTGCCCAGTGTTTATAAATGACCTCCATTTTTTTAAATGATTTAATACTTTGTTTTGATGCATATCTGGAATTTAATCTGGTTGTTGGGAACCCTCTTACCCTAATGAATGGAAAAATATAGTGAATAACGGTGGAACAGTAGAGATTATAGAACACACAGTAGAACACCATAGCCAATCGACTAATATACACATGTTCTTTGATTTTAACATTACATTAGGGTTGCCACTTTTACTCTATCATGGTCCAGACAGCAAGGAGGGCATGTGATGTCAGGGGCGGAGCTTGTGATGTTGGGAGAGTGGGGTGATGATGTTTGGGGGTGGGTTGTGCCATCAAGGGCAAAGCTATGATCAGAAAGCCAGTGATTGGCTTGACTCTGTGTCAATCAAAGCAGAGTCCTGTCTGGATTTCAGACCTTGCCACGGATTCATGTATTCATACGCTTTGTCTCCTTACTAAGAACAGAATCAATGTTCTTACCGTGCAGCGGCAAAGGAAATCTTTCATTATTCAAATCAAACCCAAAAGAGAAAAAAACATGTAAATATTGTAACAGGGCAACATATAAATTGGCCTAAATTCAAGGGACGGGTGATAACTTTGCTGAATGCGCCTCTGATTGATATAATTACTAATGACTGTTTACGTTAGTCTGAATGATCTTATTATCTTAGCTGGTGCCAGAAATGAAAGAGATGAAGTACAAAACTGGAGTTTTGCATGGGAATTAACATCCTATTTACACTAAACTGAAGGCAGTCTATTGTAACAGATCGTACCAAAGCACGTTCATGTTCAGACACCAAACCGCATGTGTTTAAATGGAAATTCCAACCATAAAGGACCACTAAACCTTTTTGTTTATCGATTGTTTGTCAGATGGAAATAGAGTCATAGCGATGATGTAATGAAGAGTGGATTTTCAGAGCAAGAGAAAGTTTATTCAAATAAAAACATCTGTCTCTTGCTCAGAAACTCCATTGTTCGTTATCTCCTTAGTATAACATTCTTTAGATCTTTGCACACCTTACTTCTCAGTGAAAAATATACAAAAGCATAGCAAGATGGCAGAAAGGGGTGTGGCCAATACCACAGTGCAGCTATTTCTCTTGGTCAGACATGAGAAGACCAAGGAACATTCCAGTACCCTTAAGCAGTTGTTTTGACTAGGGTTGCCACCTCTGCCAGCTTTCTTAGCCAATCAGGGAGCGGGGTGACTTCATGGGGGAGGAGAGGCGGGGCCATGACATTGTGGGGTGGGAAAGAGGTGGGGCTATGGCGCAGTTATTGGCAATCACTGAGTTCTGCCTGGTTTTCGTTATTTGGGAAACCAGGCAGGAGGTTTTGACCTGGAACGCCCTTCCCAAAACCAGGCTGTCCGGGTCAAAACTAGACAGGTGGCAACTCTAGTTTTGACTGATATGTTTCTTGGTCTAAAGTTGCCCTGTGAGGAAGCTGTTTCATAGTCTTACTAACTGAGCATGTTCACTTGGTCTGGGTGTCTGTGCAGGAGTGAGGCATTGTGGGAACTTTCTTTACACAGCTCAGTGTTTTTTCTTCCTGTTTGGCTTCTGATCTTCTGAACAGGAGAAATATGGGGAGACTTAAAGGGCACTATTGAGACAACTGAAGGTAAGCCTGCAGCTTGATATTAACTCTTTACTAGCCTTTCCTTCTCCTTTAATGAGCAAGGTGGAAAAAACAAAAAGGCCAGCCTCTTATTTACAAGCCCCACCATGACTGATTCACACTGGTGGGCCCCGGACACCCCAGTCCGACTCTGTGTGGCCAGCCTCCTCGGAGAGATAAAGGCTGCTTGGGGCCTGGTTACAACAGCAAGAGGAATCAGTGATAACTGAAGCTTGGGCAATAAAACCAAATAAGAACACATTCAGATTAACATTATTCGATTATTCCATAGTTCCATAGTGATGAATTTCATTTTAAATGAATGCAAAGGGGCACTTCATATACTAAGAGCAGAAATGATTATACTATTGCCAGTTGGTAGATAACCGAATCATCATTATTCCCAAAGGCTTATGAGCCTAATCCAGTGGAAGTATACTCATAATAACAACAGCCACTAGCACAACATTACTATGTTACTAAAACTTTAATTAAAAATCGGGTCAGGGATCTAGCGATGGGCCTGAGCCTTTGAACATGGCTGAGTTATGAAGCCGCGAAGGCAAAAATATCCAATAAATGTAAATCTTGAAAGTACTGGCAGCGAGAAGAGAATGCACTTTTATTAACGGAACGCGCAGCCATGATGTCTCGTGTGCACACTTAGCGGAAGTTAAAAAACACGAGATAATGGCCCCCCTACCTGATATTACTATCGCTTGTTTTCGCAGGCTGAACTTCAGCAAATATTCAGCAGTTTGCAAAAGCGTTCCATGCGGAGGCATCTTGGAAAAGCAACAAGCCTCTAGGGATATGTTCTTAACTGAGACAACTTGACAATTGCTATATTTAAACATCCTGTAAATTGGTCTGTGAATTGAATGTGTATGCTGATTAAGATGGGATAAAATGCTTTCTGCTCTTGCAATGTGGAATGGAGCAATGGAGAGAAGATCCAAATGAGTTGCGGGGCCCCCCGGTGGCTGACTGAATTTGCCTTGTTTCCCTTTATTTTACTTCTGCAAAGGGCATGATTTATTTCTAAAGATCACAAAGAAATCCTTTTTATTTACTTAAGATCCATGTAACAGAGACGTGACTGCTCTTGCTACAGAGAACTCAAACGCTACGCTGGCTCTTGAACACATGAGATCTTTGAATCCAAAGCAGCTTGGGTCCCCCCGGGGCATATTATGTGTTCTCAAAGCTGCCAGAACCATCCACAGAGTTGCACAGTGTCTTCACATCTGACTTTTTTGCTAGTTGCATCTATCTACAAAAAATATACTAAAGGGTAACCTTTTCATGGATTTCAAAGTTTACACAAGCGGACAGATACTATCAATGATTGGCCTTCCCGACTTCATGACTGGCTGCCAGTATAGAGAGACAGAAGAGCAAACAAGAGAAGCCTACGAGTTTGAGAAGAAGAGAAGAGTCAAGGGAACAGAAACTGAAAATAAACAGATAAAAGAGAATAAAGGAAGAGTATGATGGCATGAACTGAAAGTATTGTATGTATCTGGCAAGTGGAGCTATGGAGGGGAAACAGAAAACACATATGGGGATATATAAAAAAGGCACTAAGGGGCAGATTGATCAAAATGTAAGATTAGAGCTCACCACTCACCATTCATTCATTCCTATGGGATTTTCACTTTCACCCATTGAGAAATACGCTTCTAAAAATCCCATAGGAATGAATAAACAAAGTGGGTGAATTTTTCTGTGAGCTCTAATCTCACATCTTGATAATTCTGCCCGTAAGTTTGCCCAGGAGCAGTAACCCATAGCAACCAATCAGCAGGTAGCATTTACAGGTCACCTGTTTCAAAGTGAACATCTTATTGGTTACAATGGGTTATTGTGCCTTTTATTACATATGGGGAAAGAGGTTTATATTTATGGGAGTGTCAGAGTAGAGTGGAATGTTACCTAAAGGCAGCCAAGAATATGCATATGGCAGGGAGAATCTAGTGATTCAAGTATAAGTGAACCTTTTTTAATCTTAAAATTACTATGTTCAGCCCCCAGAATAAAACACTTTTCTCCCTGCATCCAGATTTATTTTGTTTCTCTATTACAAGCAGCTGAACTGCAGCTGTTTTAGGCACTTCCCTGTCTAACGTGAAGTCTGCCCCTTTTTGCTTTCTGAGCCCTCTTTCTCTCTCCAAATATGAAGACCAAGATGTGCCTACTGTGCATGCCTGATTGATTTTTATTGGAGCAGAGGCAGTGAGCATGCCCAGTAGGCACCTCTTTAAGGTCTTCATAGTCAGAGAGAGAAGTAGGGCTCAGAAAGCAAAAGTGGGTGGAACTTCATGCTAGACAAGGAAGTCAGTAAAAGAGCTGCAGCTCAGCTGCTTGTAATAGACAAACAAAATAAATCTGGAAAAGTGTGTTATTCTGGGGGCTGAATATAGTAATTTTAAGATTAAAAAAGGTTCACTTATACTTGAATCACTAGATTCTCCCTGCCATATGCATATTCTTGGCTGCCTTTAGGTAACATTCCACTCTACTCTGACACTCCCATATATATAAACCTCTTTTACTTATCCTTTAAAGGGAAGAAACAAGCAAAAAAAAGGATAGTGGCAAGTGGAAAAGGAAGAGTAAAAATATTGGGGGGGGGGGGGGCACGTGCTTTTTGGGCCCTCAGCTGGGTTCCCCTTTAGACAGGCATACCAGTGGGTGGCCTTGTGGGATATGGACACCTAAGGTGGTCCTAATTGTGTGTGTACTATATTCTTTCCAGGTTAAAAGAAGGTTTCCTCTGTAATTCAGCAGTAACCACTAGGTGGTGGTGTTCTGCAATATAAAAGGGTATGACTCACAAACCATGAGGTCTTTCTTCCTGGGATTTCCCCTCTCTAAGAGGTTAGCTACAGGAGCCAGTTTAGATAACTCAGTTAGATGGTTTATAGTCACTCTAGGAGTGAAAAGATAGATAGTGTTATTTAGTTGGGCAGCTTGAGGCCCCTCCAAGGAGATCAGTGAGGTTATTACCTCCTGGCACTACTGGCCGTAGTTCAGGTACATTCAGTGGTTAGCTTAGGTTACAGCATATTCCCAAAGAGGGGAGATTATCTGGAGAAAGAGAAGCTCCTGGTTTGGATAAAGGGGAGAGATACCTGAATCTGCATTTCATATTACTGAATACTGTTTGGATTAAATAAAGACGTTAATTTGGTTAAGCAGCAACCTCCAGTCTCCTGGTCAATTCCTCTCCAGGCGGATCAACACCAACCTGGTAAGCACTCACCCAAGGTGCCAGGAGTTGCAGGGAGTTGCCAGTTTGTGGCCTGCACTACCCATCACAGCTGAAATAGCATACACACTCACTGATACTTATAGCCAACACCCAAGGGTGTGCTATACTTGTATCCAGATATTAAAGGTTATGAGTTGTTTTCCAGATGTCATCTTTTCTTCCATCCCACAATGCAGAACAGCATAAATGAAATATTGACAGCAACTTTCCTAAAGGATCTTCCAGCGAGGTACAGGCAGTTGTCCAGCTGGGCAGAGATTTGTGGCGGAAGCTGAGGTTGCTCTTGCAAACCAGCAGGGGGCAATCTCATTAGGGCCATTGCACTTTACAGCTCAGCAGGACAGGGAGCTCCAGCATCACAATGATTGATGTGCCCGTACTGCGACTGTAGGAGAGTCAGCTCATGCTTAGTCTCCAAAAAAGGTCATTTTTAAAGATCACCCATAACAGCTTAATATGCTGCTAATACATGCAGAAACAGAGAAGGGTAGAACGAACAGGTTTACTCTGCTGGCATTTACTAATCTTATTGCTTAGTAGTTGATGTTAATAAAAGACACACATCCATCAAGTCCAGCCCTTTTGTGAAATATAAGGCTTAGCGTCTAGCAACACAAAAACAGACACAAAGGTTCCATATTGCTTTGCTTTTTTTATGCCTTTTATCGCCCCATGTAGTAGGACCTAGACCTAAAGGTGGGTCAATGATGTCAAAGACAGGGTCCCGACACAAGGTTTATGGGGGTGCAAAATATGGGCTTTGATTGGCAACTGGTAGCAGGCCCGGATTTGTGGTGAGGCCAAAAAGCCCCGGGCCTAGGGCGGCAAGAATTTAGGGGCGGCACAATTAGGAAGGGGTGGGTTCGGCACAATTAGGAAGTGGCCAGGGTGGATAAGGGGTGCACAAATGGGAGTATTTTATTTCTAGCTGTTGGCAGGGCCCACAACCCAGAGGGTAACTGTATTTGGAGTAACACTAAGCATTGCTTGCACTGCTATATAAGTGCAATTATACAAAATAACAAATAATCCAACCTTAGAGCCCATAGATAGTTGGTAATTGCCACGAGCACTGGGATATTCCTCACACAAAGCTTTTCTCAATGACGGTCAGTGAAGTGGTTAACTAAGTCGATAGACAGCAAGGCCTGTGGGTGGTTGGAAATGTGAGCCAGTATTAAAGATGCCTGTGATCAAGATGGGAAAGATCTTCCTTTTGTGGGCGTTAAGAAGGCTCACGAAAAATTAATGGTATTTACATGTTCCGAGCAGCCACACATTAGGCAGGCCAGGCGCTTTGTACAAATGGAATATACGGCGCATTTTAGTCAAATTATAAATATCAGCTTCCCAAACTTATATTGGAGTGATTGAATAACCAGCAGTGGAAATGTAAAACGTTGAAAAGCCTATGATCGCTTACAATGGAAGCCAGAAGCATTAAAAACATATCAAATATGCTTACGTAAAACCTAAGATTAAAGGAGAACTAAACAGCCTCCAAAAATGAATACAATCTTGCCTACAGTGCTCTGATCACTTCTGGAATGGACATGTATTTTTTTCTTTGCCTCAGTAGTCTTTTCATGATATAAGCAGCTTTAAACTGCTAATAAAATGCTCAGAAATGCAGGCACCAGAGGGTTCACTGATGCAGGTAGAGTGTCTGGATACTATCCACCATCATTTTTAGTCTTTAAAATCAAAAGGAAAAAAAAACAACATAAATTAGAAAGTGGCTCAGGCGAGCAATATAGGCAATTTGACATTAATTCTGGGTAGGGTTGCCACCTTTCTTAACTAACAATACCGGACAAGGGATAGGGGAGGGGGCAGGAGAGGTAGGGGTGGGGTTATGACAAAAGAGGGGCAGTGCGGGACAGATCTGGCTAATGGTATAGAATATTTGGCGAGTTGGGTGGGGGAGAGAGCAGTATCAGAAGCAGGAATTGAGGACGGGCCAAGGGGTGGAACAACAGGTGATTACAAATTTATCGGGATATACATTGCAGGTAAATTTATAATACCGGCTCTGGCATTGGCTGGTATTTTAAACCATAATTCTGGGGGTGTTTAACATGGTGCTGGCCTCACACCACTTCCACGGATACAGGGAGTAATTTTATATGATGAGCAAGAAATGCAATCCTGTTCTGCAGAATAGGGAGCACACAGTGCATACGATACCAACAGGACTTGGAAAATTTTCATTGCAACTGGGTTGAAGTACAGCTGCATACTGTGTCAAAATTGGCTGCAATTACGCCATATACATCTCCCCCTGGTGGCCACAATTTCGCTGGAATCATGGGAAATATGCTGCATTGTGCATAACAAACATGGTAAATACAGGGCTGTTTTAAGATACCAATGGGCCCTGGGCTAAATGTATTTGGTGTCCCCCACTGCATTAAGAAATATGTGATAGAATAACCCTCAAGCACATGAAGTTCAATACAGTAAGGCAGCAGGGAAGAAATGGTCTGCGCTTACTGAAGTATGAAGCCAACAGCCCTGGGATCAGATAAATGATAAAATGGTGATGCCACAAAGAAAAAAAGGCAAACAAACTAAAAGAACTACACTACAGCTCTTCCAGTTAATTAAAACAAGGAGTCTGCCAGTAATGAAGGCTGCTTCTGCCAAAAGTTATCCCTTATGGAAGGTGGGCTAGTGAGCCCCCTATCCTGGTGGGCCCTGGGCTAATGCCCCTTTTGCCCATTTACTAAAACAGCCCTGGGTGAATAAGCTTTAAACTGCACTAAGCTCACTGTGCTTGTGGTTGCAGATGACTACTACTGTTTTTTTACTTCAGGGTGGCCACACTTTTCCATTCCGCGGTTGACTGATGACCGTGGACTGTGGAAGTGCGGCGTGAATGCGTACGTATGCAACGCAGCGTACGTACGCATTCACGCAGCACTTCCGAATCTTTGGCTTGATCGCGGTCCACCGGTGATCCACTGGGGGTCAACTGGTGGACCGCGATCAACATATCGGCCACCCCTGTTTTACTTACTGTTTTTTTTCACCCCATCTTTCATGTACATACTCCCTAAAGAAAATATATACTTACAAAAATACATAAAAACCACATTAGTTACTCATTTATGTCCACAAGTGTAGAGAGCAAAGTGCAATTTTGAGCACAATCGCCATGTTTTTTCCCCACAATGCAGGATTTTTTCCAAGAATTCTAGCGTCATTGCAGTCACAAGAGGACGGTGACTATTGTGTTGTGTCTGGTGCAATTGCATCCATTTCACAAAAAGTAAATTGCAGTGTACCTCTTTCTCCTATCACCAGTCCAGGCCCTTTTCCCCCCACCGCCCACATTACCTCCCCCTCGTCTTCAGCATGGCCGCACACATGTGCTCCATCGGGCATGCACGCTCACACGCGGGGGGGGTGGGGAGGCCCAGTGCTGACAGCAACTGCACTTGTGGATGCATACGATCCCTATTTTTACCAATAAATGTATAATAAAAGTCGCCAACATCTACTGCCTTAAATCATTTCATGATATTAGCAGTTTTAAATTGCTAATATAATGCTTTCATCCCAGTATCAATGGCTGAAAACTGAAACTATTGATTGTATTTTTTTTTTAGACACTAAATATAGGGGGTGCATCATTTTTTTATTTCAGCCACAAAATATTTGGTTGAATCCTGAACTGAATCTGAACTCTGGTGACAGATTGTGATCAAACAGAATAAAGCCATCAAGCTGTCCTGTGATTTGCTAATGCACCCATTAAATAAAGTGAAAAAATGGAATAATGCAAAGGGACCAGATGGTACAGGCCGTCTATTTTTTTTTTTTTTATGTTCAAAGATTATTTATGTTCTGTATAATGTCGAGATGTGGGAACATTATTCAAAAAGGTGTGCAACCTCATATGGAGAAATGAGCCCCAGTACATATCTAACATTTTTCTGTAGACACCAAGTCTGACCCAGCATATTTTTAAAGGTCTCAAGATGGTTGGAAATACAAAGCACAATAAAAGTAAATTCTGGTCTAACCACCTTTCTCTGTTTCTATTTATAAAGCCAACAGCTGAGTATGGTTCCTCAGCATAAACTAATATGGCTAATATGGCTAAAAATGCTATACAAGTATAGGATCCCTTATCCAGAAATCCGAATTACAGAAAGGCCATCTCCCATGGACACCATTATAAGCAAATAATTCTCATTTTTAAAAATTATTTCCTTTTTCTCTGAAATTATAAAACAGTACCTTGTAGTTGATCCCAACTAAGATATAATTAATCCTTATTGGGGGCAGAACAGTCCTATTGGGTTTATTTCATGTTTAAATGATTCCCTTTTCTCTGTAATAATAAAACAGTACCTGTACTTGATCCCAACTAAGATACAATTACCCCTTATTGGGGCAGAACAGCCCTATTGGGTTTATTTAATGGTTAAATGATTCCCTTTTCTCTGTAATAATAAAACAGTACCTGTACTTGATCCCAACTAAGATCTAATTCATCCTTATTGGGGGCAAAACAATCCTATTGGGTTTGTTTGATATTTTAATGATTTTTAGCAGACTTAAGTTATGAAGATCCAAATTACGGAAAGACCCCTTATCCGGAAAACCCCAGGTTCCGAGCATTCTGGATAATAGGTCCCATACCTGTATTTTGTACACTAAACTGTCTGTACCAGCCCACAGGTTACCAGCCCTATAACAGTAATCACCCAGGCCTTTAGGGAAATAACACATGGGATGTTTTGTCACCCGCGATAAATCCTGGGTACCGCCGGTGACAGAATATCTCTTTTTTCTTTCCCACCGGATAAAATGCAAATTGCCTTTGGGGAAACATATGTGGCAAGGCTACTTTCCAAAGTCGTCTAAAATTTTTAAAAGGAGATAAGTCGCCCGCTGTAGGGGCAAATGATCATGGGTCACCCATCTCCTGGTATGTCATGGCATTTAAAGTCGTCCACAGCAGCTGCCCATCTTATGACCATCTATAGGCCATTGTTCAAGTCAGTGGCACTGCACGTGCTCAGTAAGCTTTGGGCTGCTGTTCTGGGGGTTCTTGGGAATAATGAAAACATTAGCAGAAAATGAGGTTACATCTAGTTGTAGGTAGTAGGTGATGCTGTAGATTTAATTATAAATTAATTCAGATGCAGAATAAATTGGTTTCTATGATGATTTTTAATATATATATATACCCAATTAGTTATAAATCAGCCTTGTATTAATGTCGGTCCCTAAGCTCAGGAAAGTGACAGCAGCCCAGAGCACGTGCTGTAAATCAGCAGAAAGAACATGGGGAGCTATTGGGGCATCTTCAGAGACACAGATATTTCCTGGTGCGGTGGTCTTAAGCTGGTACCAAAACCAAAAACATAATGTGTAACATTTCTATCCTAATTCTTTCTCCGGCATAAGTTAACTTTAATAAGAATGTCTTCATATTAATGTTTAAGCCGGCATGAATCACTGTTTAAAAGGTTGTCCACCTTATTTTGAAAGTCTCACTACTTTGGTAAGCCATTGCAAAATAATGGACAACCCGTTTAAGCTCTGTTGCTTAATGCAGATCTGTGCGAGTATGGCTAATATCCCACCAGGAGATCTGTCAGGTGCTCGGCATTATTATTATTATTATTAACATTTATTTATAAAGCGCCAACATATTCCGCAGCGCTGTACAATAAGTGGGTTTCATACATTGGACATACAGAGTAACATATAAAGCAATCAATAACCGATACAAGAGGTGAAGAGGGCCCTGCCCAAAAGAGCTTACAATCTACATTGGTAGACGTGCTTCCCATTTATAATAAAGTAAAAGTTATAAAATAATCTTCTCATCTGATGCTTTACTTGCTCATTCTTCCACCTCTACTACTTGCTACCTGCCTCTGTTACCCTGTATGGTACCCAGTTAGACAATTCATTCGCAAATCACCCAATTTATTATTTTAAAGGGGAACTCCAGCTTCCGAACCAACGTTTGTTAAAAAAAAAAACACAGAAACCCCTAATATACCTATCACTGTAATCTGTTCCTTCAAAAAAGTAGAAATAAATACCATTATATGCTGAAATCCAGCTGCAAAACAGTTCTACTCTTTCTGCATCATTTGAAATCCTGGCAGGGGAGGAGGGACTAAAACATTGATGTGACAAATTGTAACAACTTCTCCACAGCTTACAGACAGCACGCAGGAACTACATAACCCACAATGCATTGCACTGTGATGTTCCTTTCCTTATTGACATCACGTGTGCAGGGAATTGTGGGATTGGGAGGATGCAGGCTGAAGGCAGGCTGAGGACAGGCGACTACTGTTACATTTTATTTGAGTCACAAAGTAGCCAGCCAGATCAGCAGGGGAACAGGGGGTGGGGCTTAGGGAACTGTTCCAAACCATATTATTACATTAAAATCATGAAAAGGCTGCATATATTTTAATTGATGTATATTGCAAACTTGCTTGAAATTGTTTACTTTTCAAAAAGCTTAAGTTGTGTTTGGGTGAAGTTTCCCTTTAAACACTGATTTGTATCAAATGATCCCAATGAGGTGCATTTCTCTGTAATCATGTCTATTAAGGAAAACTCTTTTCTTTGCAATAACGAAATATGATACACGTTGCTAATTATGACTCTCCATTAAATTTGAAAGGACTTCCCATTATAAATGGGTGTTTTTTGTGCTTTATTAAACTCACAAACAATTACATGCTCTGTAACAAGGTTGTCATCTAATCATAAAAACTGCATTGATTAAAAGTGAAGCCGGGAGATTAGGATGGCTCACTTACTAACATTAATTATTTAGCTTGAGCAAACCAGGGACGTGGGGAGGTGAGCGGAGGGGCATTGGGAGAAGATGATGAGGATCTGCTCGATATTCATGCGCAGGTCAAGAATTACATATAACCTGTTCCATTTACTATTCCAACCTTAAAGCAGAAGGAAAGGTAAAAACTAAGTAAGCTTTATCAGAAAGGTCTATGTAAATACAGCCATAAGCACTCTAAGTCCTCTATCAAAAGAAACACAGGATTTATTGTCTCCTTTTTTCTAAACATGTTCTTTGGTATCTGACTTCCTCTCTAAGAAAAATCCTTCCTTCCTGAGGCCAGAGTCTGAGCAGCTCTCTCCTCTCTCCCCTCTCCTGCTCCCCCCTCCCATAAGAACTCATAAAACTCACTCCCCCTCCCTTAGGAATGTGTAATCTGAGCTACAATGGCTAGAGCTATACAGCATGAAGCTACTTAGAATGGCAGCTGCAATCTTAAACTAACAGAGGGAGCTTCTAGAGTTCTTTACTCAGGTATGGTAATGGTTTCTGCAGTAGTGTTCTAGGTGGCACTAATGTGGCAAATCTGTTGGTAGTAAAATGCCAAAATGACTTTCCTTCTCCTTTAACTGGACCCCAAGCTGCCACTAATACCATAGAAATGAAGGGAAGTCCAAAAATTGGATTAGGGGGAAGGTCCACATTCCTTGGTAGAGTCTTTCCCTTTACTTAATGCAGTATTGATGCATAATAAAATATTACTGATAGATATATATTCTTGACAGGGTGCAATATTGACCAGAAAAGGTGCCTTTGTACAGTAAGAACTTCTGACTGATGCCAATTCTATTAGTATCCATGCCAATAACCAGTCTTTCCTTTCTGTGTTACATATAAAACACCAATTGCTTCCATGTAAGTCATCAGATCATGTGCCTTTTCATTATGCAGATTAGTAAATGGCTTTCCACATCAATCCCAATTTCTAGGTTAAATCATTTAATCATAATACATCCTGCTGCATCTGTTCATAATCCACACAAAAATAATATCCCAAAATGACCAATAACCATGGATACAGCAAAAAGTGAGCCAAATGCAGTTAAGAGTATAAGCCATTCCGCCATAAACATCAAGCACATCCAACTTGAAATGCATGATGGGTAGATATCACAATCAGTCCTGGGGTTATTAACCTGTTTGATCACCAGCTATCACCACTGAGACCTCAATTTTTCTAAGGGCTTAACTTTCCATCTATCCATAAAAGTGCATCAAACTCCAACTCTGTTTTCATCTAACCTTAGGTGTCCAAGCAACAAAGAACATAAAAGTAGAAAAAAAATCAAGATAAAGGAAAAGAACTCTATTGAAGCTTCTGTTTGCAACCCAACTTTGTATAGATACCTGGAAATTGTCAGTCTCAATTTATTGAGATTAGTACGGCAAACCATGTAACCAAGGTACAAGGAACCAACACGATATTTCCAGATACTCATTGGGTCTCTTCGACGACACAGACCCTGCAGGAGTATACACTGTTGGAGCTGATATCTGATGAGCCCTAACTGCTCATACTCCTACAGGGTCTGTGTCGTCAAAGAGACCCAAAGAGTACTGGAACGGACAGAAGATGGCACCTGGCTGCTTTTTTAGCTCACGTTTTCAAATAGGGGCACCTTTCTTCAGACTATGCAGGGAGGGAGAGGTAAGGGGGGCAATGGAGGGCAGTGTCAGTGTGTAGGAATCCATTCAGCAGATAGATTAAATATTGACATGCCATTGACAAACAAATCTGAAAAGTAAGCATTGGGCTTCCATCCAGCACCTTCAACTTCACTTTGAGCTTTACCTAAAACAGGTTCTAGGTCTTTCAATGTTATATTATAAGGATAAAGCTGTGAGAATCCTGAAGCCCTCTCCTTATCCTCCTTTATATAGAACTTCTCAAACACCCTTTGTATGTAGGATATTTTCAGCAAATATTGATCTTTTTATCAAATTGTATAAGCTTTTGGCAGCCACGTACCTTGACAGCTAACAAAACATCTACAAATATTTGTTACATTATTTATAATGCAATAGTGAGAATAGAGAGCCACTCACAGGAGGGTTTGTTTGTTCTTTACTGCACAATATGTATTGATCCTTGTTAGACACTGCATTAGAGCTCTAGAGTTTAAAAGCAATGGGCTAATGAAGATATAGCACGAACTGCACATAAGGAGACAATTAAACAAATAAAAACTCGTCCGAAAAGAACTAGGGATGCACCAAACACAGTTTCTTCGGTTCGGCCAAACCCCCTAGTCCACCATGATGGATAAAGGGGTATGGGGGCACTGTTTGCTCCCCATTTTTGTCTGTTAAATGTTAATTGAAAACTATACCCTCTATAAAATCCCTGTATAAAAATATATTGCATAAACCAGCTCATATGTAAAACCCTGTTTCATCTAAATAAACCAGTTTAATACAAATACACTTTTTAGTAGTATGTGCCATTGGGTAATCCTAAATAGAAAATTGCCATTTTAAGTACTAAGGGCCGCCCCCTGGGATCATAGGATTCACAGTGCACACAAACAAGCCAAGGCACACATACATGCTAGGCCCCATCAGCCAATTAATGGGCAGAGTTCTGCCTTTTACTCCCACACTACTTCCTGTTACAGTTAGAGTTGCATTAATACACACAGCTACTAGTACAGGTATAGGACCTGTTATGCAGAATGATCTGGACCAAGGGTATTCCGGATAAGGGATCTTTCCATAATTTGGATCTCCTACCTTAAGTCTGCTAAAAAATCAATACAACATTAAATAAACCCAATAGGGCTGTTCTGCCCCCAATAAGGGGCTAAATATATCTTAGTTGGGATCAAGTACAGGTACTGTTTTATTATTACAGAGAAAAGGGAATCATTTAAACATGAAATAAATCCAATAGGGCTGTTCTGCCCCAATAAGGGGTAATTATATCATAGTTGGGATCAAGTACTGATACTGTTTTATTATTACAGAGAAAAGGGAATCATTTAAACATGAAATAAACCCAATAGGGTTGTTCTGCCCCCAATAAGGGGTAATTATATCTTAGTTGGGATCAAGTACAGGTACTGTTTTATTATTACAGAGAAAAGGGGATCATTTAACCATTAAATAAACCCAATAGGGCTGTTCTGCCCCCAATAAGGGGTAATTATATCTTAGTTGGGATCAAGTACAGGTACTGTTTTATTATTACAGAGAAAAGGGGATCATTTAACCATTAAATAAACCCAATAGGGCTGTTCTGCCCCCAATAAGGGGTAATTATATCTTAGTTGGGATCAAGTACAGGTACTGTTTTATTATTACAGAGAAAAGGGAATCATTTAACCATTAAATAAACCCAATAGGGCTGTTCTGCCCCAATAAGGAGTAATTATATCTTAGTTGGGATCAAGTACAGGTACTGTTTTATTATTACAGAGAAAAGGGAATCATTTAACCATTAAATAAACCCAATAGGGCTGTTCTGCCCCCAATAAGGGGTAATTATATCTTAGTTGGGATCAAGTACAGGTACTGTTTTATTATTGCAGAGAAAAGGGAATCATTTTTAAAAATCTGAATTATTTGATTACAAAGGAGTCTATGGGAGACAGGCTTTCTGTAATTCGGAGCTACTTGTCGCAGCTACAAAAATAGACAATGCTGATCATTTACTGATAACTGTCCCTACATGTGTTTTAGCAGAGGCAATTCTCAGTATTGTCTATGGCAGGGGATTTTCTGGCGTTTAAGTATTTATTCTAGGGGTACAGTTTTCCTTAAAGAAAATATTTAATTATTGTCATGGCTTTTTCAGAAAAACAAAAACAGACAAAACAGCAAAATGCTCAAACTTTGCTGTAATCAGGTTACTTCAAAATAGCACATCTCATGTGATTCCTAACTCCTAAACACATCATTTTTACATCTAGGACAATGATCCTCCTTAGGGAACTGACTTAATGATTTTCATGGCTTATTCTGACAGTCCAGTCCAAAGATAAAAAATATATAAAACTAAGGATTAGTTATGCTCAGTATTAGCTCTGTTTGTCTGAAAATCCTTTTAATGAGCGAAGAATGGCTCTGTGATTTCCTGGAAAGGAAGGAAAATTCTTGTCTAAGGTTGGGATATCTAAGAGCAATGAGGTCATTTACTAAAGTTTTCACCAGGTGTAGTAACCCATAGCAACCAACCAAAAAATAAATCATAAAATCTGGCAAAGATTTCAGTCATTTGGATGCTTTTACCATAAGCATTCTCATAAGGTTCATTAGAGTACATTAGCAAATTCCACCTGGCTTAGTGTGACTAAATTATCTCTAAATTATCAGTCTGGGGTTTGTAGGGCTGCCACCCCAGGGTCCCCCCAGTGACCCCCACATGCCCCAGCAGGGAAGCCCACTCCCTGCCCAACCCCCTTCCCCCACTAAGCGCAAATACATTATCCTTAACTTCAAAGCAATGGGGGTAATGAGATCAGATAGGGAGTGTCTTCCGCCGGCCCAGCCTATTCGTTCCGTAAAGGTGGCCATACACGGGCCGATTGTAGCTGCCGATATGGTGGTTAAATGATTCCCCTTTCTCTGTAATAATAAAACAGTACCTGTACTTGATCCCAACTAAGATATAATTACCCCTTATTGGGGGCAGAACAGCCCTATTGGGTTTATTTAATGGTTAAATGATTCCCTTTTCTCTGTAATAATAAAACAGTACCTGTACTTGATCCCAACTAAGATATAATTACCCCTTATTGGGGGCAGAACAGCCCTATTGGGTTTATTTCATGGTTAAATGATTCCCTTTTCTCTGTAATAATAAAACAGTACCTGTACTTGATCCCAACTAAGATATAATTACCCCTTATTGGGGGCAGAACAGCCCTATTGGGTTTATTTAATGGTTAAATGATTCCCTTTTCTCTGTAATAATAAAACAGTACCTTGTATTTGATCCCAACTAAGATATAATTAATTCTTTATTGGATGCAAAATAATTTTATTGGGTTTTATTAATGTTTTATTGATTTTTTAGTGGACTTGGGGTATGGAGATCCAAATTACGGAAAGACACCTTATCTGCAATACCCTTGGCATTCTGGATAATGGGTCCTATACTTGTAATAACATGGTGCTGTGGTTATAAAGCTGATTTTTTGTATCCACATATAATCAATATGCATATTCCATAAAGGTGGTATTTTTTACACACTTTTTTACACTTAACATGATTACCTAATCATGTTATGATTGCTGGTTAAATAAACATGTTGCTTTTAAAAAAAAAAGGCATTCCTCCAGAGAAAAAATGGTTTCTATAAAAAAAAAAAAAAAAGATACCCACAATCATAGAGGCATTCCTGAGACAGTTATCAACACCAATGACTCCTTCTGTTGTCATGGCAACTCTGCAACACGGAATGTCTAGGCTGAAACATTCGAAATCTTTAACTTAATTTGTAAAGGTTATTAAAATGACAGGTTTGATATAGTACATTCTTTTCGTTTTGTGAACATGGCTTATCATTAGAGCGGATTAATGCCTTAAACTGCTTTATCTCTGCCCTGCCTCACTAATCAGCAGAACCTCATCCCAGGATGACGGCAAAATAGCATATGGTAGCGTGGCTTTAGTAAGGCCAACGGTCTAGTGTCAGGGAACAATGTATGGGGGCAGGACAAGGGGGCACCTGTACATGAGAGCAGGACCCCTAATCCATTGCCTCTACTGTTCCTCACATCTAGGTGAGTTCAAATGAAACTTTCTCTACCCTTTTCATTCATATCAAGACATATTCCTACTTAAAGATAGGATTCAGTTGATAAAGGGAAACTAAACCTCCCAGGAATCGTGGTCTCCCCACCAGCTGCATTACTCCTACATTCCCCAACATAACTAATCCTCTGTAGCTCTGAACAGCTGTGTTGGCAGCCACCATTGTTTGGCTGAGTCACTTCTATTCCCAGGTTGGGGAGTAGAACATTGCGTGTATGGTGGGATTCATAAATATATGCTTTCTACTGTCCAAAGCTGATACTGCAGCCTTCTTGTGACTTCTTGTCAACCACTGACTCCTACTACTATGATGGTAAAGCCATTGTAGCTTAGAATATGTTTTATGTGGGCTTGTAGAACAACTAGCCCAAGCTTTCCCAAGATTGCTTGAGATATCAGCTCGTTATATCTCTGTAGGTTTTGTTAGAAGACCCCCAACACTTTAATTGGACCAAATGGCCGATTTCTAAATCCAGCTGACAATTATTCAGCTATAAAACACAAGACATGAACTTAAAGATAATGACCGAGTTCCCAACAGTAAACCTTCATTCAATAGAACATTTAGAACATACAGAACATTTGTTATAAACTATTCAATAGCTAGAAAACACATCTGCTCAATGCTAACAATGGGCATTCTTCAGAGAGTGGCTGAGAAACACAGATAGTGCTTTTAAACATATAATATCTTACCCTGGCACTGGAATCCTTGCTTGCCGATGCCCCTGTGGAGAAACAAGCAGAAAGCATTATTTGCATAGGCAGTATAAAAAGTAAATAACAGTCATTGGTCAAAGCAGCATTGTACTGGGACTGGGTAATCAACTGTTTGTATAGCTGGAAGCAAGCTGTTATTAACCCACCAATCATGTTGTCATATCATATTTTATAGAAATAAACATGTTGTACAGCATTAGATGCCACTAACTTCATCAGTTTTGTATTGACAGATATGGGATAGGCAACCCTCATCATTCCAGCAGATCTACCTCTTAAATAGCTGCAAATACTAGTGGTCGGACTCCAGGGATGGGTATGAAGAAGCCATGCCAAGCTACATTTCTGTATTTTGATCTGGCAAAGGTTTGCTGAATTCAGATTATTAAACTACCAATACACGCACCAATATAATCATATGAAACGATTTTCGGACCTCGCATGGGTCGATAATCTTCATACCATGGCAACCGGTCGTTTAGTCAATTGGACAGGTTAGAAAATTTTGGTCAGATAATCACAGTGTATGGCTTTGCCCATAAAATAAACCTGATGTAATTTGTCTCTCCCTTATGTTCCAGATCTTCCCCAATTAATGTGGAGCTATGGAGTATTTATGGGTACCTGCATTATTAGTTAACTGACCATTAGTGCCAAGCCTTTGCCGGAGCTATAGCAAAAAAAAGAAAGGTCGTTATTCATCAACTTTCCTCTACCTTATGCAACTACTGTGTTTAGCTTGCTGCACCGCAATTTGTGTATGTTACTTCCCCTTCACAAGGCCCAATATGCCACTGACATGGCACACTGCAAAGGGAGTAGACTCTCTTCATAAATCCCATGTAGCAACAAAGTTGTCTCGATTATGTTATCATAGGAATATTCATCCATGAACTCAAAGTCCACTCACTCCACTACTGGTACAGTTGACATTCTACAACAGTGGAGGGCTATTTTCATTAAAGAACTTGTGACTAACTGTTGAGTAGGTGCAAGAGGAGGTCAACCATTAAACATGGGTTGCACCAAAGTCACATCTAAGTAGGGGATTGTGTTAGGAAGTAATTGATCTTCTATTATAACAATTACTTTGTTTTGTTAATGAGAAATTCTGGCTTAAGTTGTGTTTGGGTGGAGTTACCCTTTAAAGAACATTGATAATTTTATTTATTTATTTATTGCAAGTAAAAACACAAATAACAGGGTCCTGGCCTGTAGATCTTACAAGGCAGACATAATAGACAAGACCACTTTGCCTTTGGTGCCAAATATCAAAAGCCAATGGATTCAACAGACATTTACTCCAGATCCAGCAGGTTCATTTAAAGGAACAGTAACACCAAAAAATGAAAGTGTATAAAAGTAATTAAAATATAATGTGCTGCTGCCCTGCACTGGTAAAAGTTGTCTGTTTACTTCAGAAAGTCTACTATAATTTATATAAATAAGTTGCTGTGTAGCCATGGAGGCAGCCATTCAAAGGAGAAAAGGCACAGGCACATAGCAGATAACAGATAAAACACTATTGTATTCTACAGAGCTTATCTGTTATCTGCTATGTAACCTGTACCTTTTCTCCTTTTTTCCAGCTTGAATGGCTGCCCCCGTGGCTACACAGCAGCTTATTATATAAATTATAGTAGTGTTACTGTAGCAAACACCCCAGTTTTACCAGTGCAGGGCAACAGTGCATTATATATTTATTACATTAAAGCTCTTTCATTTTTTGGTGTTACTGTTCCTTTAATGTCCCCATAGTGTACATGGCTAATTCCCTTGTAGATCATTACTGATTATAGGAACTACTGTATTTGCTTTTATTCATTGACTTGAGCACTGTCTGACACCTTGGGCTTGGTGCTAATTAAATCCTTTCCATATTTAACCAGAAGAAGAAAATAGCTCATTAATATGACATTTTTTTGTACATTTTGCACTACATAATTTACTATAAATACATCTGCCTGTGAGTACTTTTTTTGCAGCCAACGGCACCTTTTATCAAAAAAACAGTTAATCCAGACAAAATGCAGAGCCAAGAACTGTACTTATAAAAGCATTCATTTTCATACATATAAATTGTTGTTCTATTGATTATCGCTGTAAAAGAGTACTATCTGCTGCTTTAGGCACAACACACCAGGGACCTGCTGTACTGCAGCGAGGAAAAAGCCAAGATAAGTCACCTTAAATGTAACTAGAGGGAGTTCAGCCATGAATACAGCTTGCTAGACTCACCCTGCAATTCTAGTATATTTACTGCAGCTTGCAGCCTAGGGGCACATATTCACATGACAAAAATAAGTGGTTCATAAGTGTCTCTTCCTAAGCTAAACACCTGCCAGGCCCCATCACATTTCTGAAGGACAATCAAGGCCTGAGATGGTGGCCACGGGGGCCATGGGGGATCAGTCAATCAGGAATGACCATAATGATACTGAAGGAAAAGTTATGGGCGCAAATGTAAGTGAAGATCCTTCTCTTTCCTCACTGGAATCGTAAGCTAAGAGTTGGAAGGTCAGCCAAGCCCTTTTTAATGGAGTCAACTCCAATCCTTCCCATATACATGAAGGAGAAGTTCAGTTCCACACCCTAAATACTGTATCTCTAATTATAATCGAGGTTAGAAAAAGAAAATGACAAACATAGCCAGAGCAAAATATTTGAGACCATGGTACTTAGGTTTAATTTCCTCAATACCCTGTGATACTGCTTGCTTTAGCTTTTCTATTCTGATATACCAGATGCCTATATCTAACCTAGCTTATCTTTGCTCCATGGCTTTTTATGTCAGAGAGTGTCTTTCTGTTTTCTTAGCTGATAACGCAGTCATTTTATAGAGACATCCTCTGCCTATCATTGACTCTCTGTAAAAATGTAAAGCCACTGGAGACATCCTCTGCCTATCATTGACTCTCTGTGAAAGTAAAGCCATTGGAGACATCCTCTGCCTATCATTGACTCCCTGTGATAGTAAAGCCACTGGAGACATCCTCTGCCTATCATTGACTCTCTGTGATAGTAAAGCCATTGGAGACATCCTCTGCCTATCATTGACTCCCTGTGATAGTAAAGCCACTGGAGACATCCTCTGCCTATCATTGACTCCCTGTAATAGTAAAGCCATTGTAGGTCAGGATATGTTTTATGTGGACATCTAGGGGCTGATTTACTTATCCACGAATCCGAATCCGAATGGGAAAAATTCGGATTGGAAAACGAACATTTTGCGAATTTTTCGTATTTTTTGCAACTTTTTCATAGTCATTATGACTTTCGTGAATTGTCGCGACTTTTTCATTGCCATTACAAATGTCGTGAATTGTCGCGACTTTTTCATAGCCAGTACGACTTTCGCGAATTGTCCCGACTTTCGTATTGAGCGCTCGAAAAAGTCGCGAAATACCGACCATTACGAAAAAAACGCATTCGGACGCTTTTCGGACGTTCGTGGATTAGTAAATGTGCCCCCTAGAGTAGCTTTATTCCAAGCTTTCTATCTTCTTGTGAGCTATGTTTTAAATATGATGTATGTCGTTGGTATTTTATGATAATTGGTTGAGATATCAGCAGTGTCGGACTGGCCCACCAGGATACCAGGGAAACTCCTGGTGGGCCCAGGTGTCAGTGGGGCCCTCTTGCTTCTAACTATTTGCTGGAGTTTGACTGGTCCATTGAGATACCAAGAAAACTCCCGGTGGCCTGCTTCATGGTCATTCCCTATTCCCGTATGAGAACAAAGAGACTAGGGTAATAAAGAGATTAAACGAGCAAAGGGGAAATAATAGTTTAGATAGTGGGCTCCTGGCCCAGGGTATTCTGGCGGGCCCCTGGCATCTCAGTCCGACACTGGATATCAGCATTTATGAGGTTCTCCCATATGTTATTTGTATAAGAAATAAGGTACCAACCTAACCAGGGGTGTGAGTTACCAGTCAATTTGGCTTGAGAGCCATGTAGCTACTTTCCAGCAATTCAGTATATTTCCTAGATGTGCTGAAAATGGCAAACAATTGCAAGTGGTTTTCCTTTGGTTGGGTGTCCAAATATGAGGACACCTAACTAAAGCTATAGACCTTCCACATTGATCTTATTTAGGTGATACAGTCTTCATTTTAGACCTAAAAATAAGTAGATCATACTCTTACCATCCCTAGTAATTCAGCTTCCCTTCCGCATCCCTTCAGTTAGAGTTTAGGGCACATTGGGGCTGCCTAGGAAAGTCTGGGTTGGCGTATATCATCCTGGTTGTGTGATATGGAACATTAGGAGGTACTGTATGCTACAGAGATGATCATGAATTCCAAAAATAACACTTGGCAGCTTGTACGTTATATCAGTTTTAGAGAGGGAAGGGTACAAACACTATAAATATTTGTGAGGTTTCTTCAGATATTGTAAAACCAGGTATAAATGCTCTACACCTCAATGGTGACACTGGCCGTTATTTGGTTATTTTATAGCATTTCCCAGAAAACATCCAGTTCGTTCCCAAAGACAGGAGAGACAGACTCTAATCTTCTGTGTGAAGAAGTACAGCTCAGTGTAACTGATGATATCCCATTTATAATTAGGTGCCAATTCCTTACTCATATGCCGTTAATCTTGCTAATAGCTTATTTATGCCAAATGTAGATGAGGGTTAGTATGCATACAGTCCTGGAGAAGTATAATGAAGCACATATGGCAATATTGCCCCTGCTTGTTTATGCATTGCATGTGATTAACCCAAGCATAAGGGACTGTTTTGCCTGTTTAAAAAATGTGTAAAGAAAATGGATTTTAAAGGAAGTCATAAAAAATTGCAATACCTCAATATGTACATACGGTACTTTGAAACTGGATACTGAACCCCCCCCCCAACCCTGGAAGGAGTTCATGTGAAATCACATAGGCCGAACCGTAGGGTAGTTGCAAAGCAATGCAAATCACGTGCTACCCTATAGGAACGAGGATCTGTTTTCCACTGTGGTCAAAGATAAAAAAATATTAATTTGCAGCTTGCAACACAAACATTCCTGCCAATTTCAATAGAGGTAGATAAAAACCAAACGAAGGGCTGATAGATTTCTTGCATAGGTGCAAAATTATACCTGTGCAGGTACTTGATAATTTAAATGATAATTTAAAAGATCTGATTGCCTGCTATGGGGAACTGCACTGGGGCAATTAGTCAAAAGGAACTACCCTTTGAAACCCAACCTAGAGCAGAGAACTACCCTTTAAAACCCAACTAGGAGTAGGGAACTACCCTTGTAACCTAACCTGGAGCAAGGAACTACCCTTGTAACCCAACCTAGAGCAGGGAACTACCCTTGTAACCCAACCTGGAGCAGGGAACTACCCATTAAACCCCAACCTAGAGCAGGGAACTACCCTTTAAAACCCAACCAGGAGCAGGGAACTACCCTTTAAAACCCAACCAGGAGCAGGGACCTACCAATTAAACCCCAACCTAGAGCAGGGAACTACCCTTGTAACTCAGCCTGGAACACGGAACTACCCTTGTAGCTCAACCTGGAGCAGGAAACTTCCCTTGTAAAACAACTTGGAACAGTCAACTACCCTTTGAACCCCAACCTGGAGCAGGGAACTACCCATTGAAACCCAACCTAGAGCTAGGATCTACCCTTGTAACCCAACCAGGAGCAGGGTACTACCCTTGTAACCCAGTCTGGAGCAGGGAACTACTTTTCTAGCTCAACCTGGAGCAGGAAACTTTCCTTGTAAGACAACTTGCAACAGGAAACTACCCTTTGAAACCCAACCTGGAGCAGGAAACTTCCCTTGTAAACCAACCTGGAGCAGGTAACTACCTTTGTAGCCCAACCTGAAACAAGAAACTATTGTAACCCAAGCTGCAGCAGGAAACCATCTTGCAGCAGGTAACTCTTGTAATCCAATCTGGAGCAGGCAACTATTTAATTCAAGTATTTTTATAGAACTTATCAGAAAGTGCAAGCAGTGTTTCCTTAGCAGCTGCAGCAGGAAACTACCCTTGTAACCCAAATTGTAGCAAGAAACTACCCTTGCAATCCAACTCTTAGGGTGAAGACACACAAAGCTACTAGTAGCAGCTACTTGTTGTGGCTACTAAACAGACAATGCTGATCATTTACTGATAATTGTCTCTACGTGTGTTTTAGCAGAGGCAATTCACAGTATTGTCTATGACAGGGGATTTTCTGGGGTTTAGTAGGCACAAAAAAGTAGCTGCTACTAGTAGCTCCGTGTGTCTTCACCCTTAATGGCAGAAATAATAAGGAAGCAAATTTTCTTTAGGGTTGTCAAAGTCCAGTTTTTTCAGTTCTTGTTAACTACAGCTCCTAACATCCTCGGCAAGTCTGGGATCCCTATATGTAGTTATCACTTAGGTAGAAATATTCTAAGAAACATTAATTGTAATAGTTTACAAAAAAAAGTAAAAAAAAAAAAAACATTCTACGCTGCTCAGGGATTAGTGCCATAAACTATGTAAAACAGGGTGATCCAGACATTCTGACTATATTTGCATTGTACATGGGTTTCATTACAAAATACTAGACAAAAAAAATTAAAAAACCAGGTCCATTTTGGCCAAGTCAGAATAAGATATTTCACATCATTATTCAGAGAACACATCATGGAAGTTTTTTACACAATGTGCCGAAAGGAACTGGCAAAAATGAATTTAAAGCTTCAATGAGCTGCACTGAATTTCCCTAATTGTTAGTGGAGATAAGCGCCCGAAACATAAGAACGCTTTGAACTCCCACAGGACTGACGGATCAAGGGTAATTATTTGTGATCTCTATTGAACCAGAGTCTTTCTATAAAACTATACAGACACTCTGGGCCATCGTGCACACCTCGGTTTTATATGCAACAGCAGCTCTTCCAAGCGTGTGGGTGCCAGGGCTTGCAGAAACACAGAGCCCTGGCATCCATAGGCTTGCACTGAACTCAAGCAGAGCACGATAACAGCACAACTGGGTGACTGGGAACAGTTTGAATAGGTGCAAAGTTGGAATTGATGCACAGCTGGAATAGTTTTACAGTTGGAATACAGTAGGTGCACCGTGGGAATAGGGCACATAGTTGGGAAATGTATACAGTTTGAATAGGTGCGTTGGATTAAGTCCACAGTTGCAAAAAGTGCATTGTTGGAATAGGTGCAAAGTTGAAATAGGTGCATATTTGGCATAGATGCAAAGCTGGAATAATTCCATCATTGCAATATACACCTGTAATAGGTACACAGTTGGAACTCATTCACAGCTGGAATAGTTGAAGAGCTGGAATAGGTGCACAGTTGGGATAGGTTCATAGCTGGAAAAAGTGCACACTCAGGATAGATGCTTAGCTGGGATTGGTGCACAACTGGCCTGGAACAGATGCACAGTTGGAAAAGATGCAAAGCTAGAATAGGGGCACAGTTGGAATACGTGCACACTTGAAACAGGTGCACATTTGGAAAAGATGCACACTTGGGATAGATGCACAGCTGGAAGAGGTGCACATCTGGGATAGATGCACAGTTGGGATAGATGCACAGTTGGGATAGATGCACAGTTGGGATAGATGCACAGTTGGGATAGATGCACAGCTGGAAGAGGTGCACATCTGGGATAGATGCACAGTTGGGATAGGTGCACACTTGGGATAGATGCACAGCTGGAATAGGTGCACATCTGGGATAGATGCACAGTTGGGATAGGTGCACAGGAGGAAATAGTGCACAGTTGGAATGGTTGCACACCTGGAGAAGTCAGCATGAATTTCATATCTTATAAAAGTAGTCAGAGCAACTGATATTGCTTACAAAATGCAGGTATGCAAGAGACTATTGTCTTTTTGAGCTCTACACAAATCTCATCCTCAAGGGATTCTGTGATACTCTTGACTCCGACTCATGCAGGATATATTGCAGCTAAACATGTGCAATAGTGTAACCATATCCTGGCACCCAGCAACACACAGCAACATGTACAGCTGCCAGTCAACTCTACAGATGAGCAATACTCTTTAAACTACAACTCCCAGCAGTGCCAAAACATCCTTATTAAACAGGGTGTCTATTGACCCTTTATACTACATGGCTAATTAGCAGGAAATGTAGATTCATTATCTACTCTGGCCATGCTGCATGCATGCCATTAAGGCTGTAGATTCCAGTTTAAAATGGGGTGAATGAGCAAGCCTAGAAGCTGCCGCCATCTTTGCTCTCATGATATGACGTGCAAACTGAAAATCCATTAAAATATGTATGAAGTACTATATACATTATACTCCGGCCCCTGCTGAGATAATATTAATAAAGCTAAAATATGTCGGACATAGAATGGGTGCCTTGCTTGTTTCTATGCCATCTGGATTTCCTCTAGCAAATTACTTCTCCAATTTAAAGCAGGGCACATAAACCAATTTCTTGCCTATCTAATATGCACTAAACTGAACTGATAGGGGGAATTGTGGGCAGCACCACGGCTCTAGGCTTGATTCTAGCCAGGTGACTATTGGCAAGGAGCTTGCATGTTCTCCTTATGCTTCTGTGGGTTCCCTCCCACACTCCAAACACACACAGTCAGGTTAACTGGCTCCTGATCAAACTGACCATAGTGAGTGTGAATGGGATAGGGACCTTAGATTGTAAGCTCCACTGGGGCAGGGACTGATAGGAATGTGATGGAACCTTAGACTGTAAGCTCCACAGGGACAGGGACTGATGGGAATGGGATAGGGACCTTAGATTGTAAGCTCCACTGGGGCAGGGGCTGATGGGAATGGGATAGGGACCTTAGATTGTAAGCTCTACCAGGGCAGGGGCTGATGGGAATGGGATAGGGACCTTAGACTGTAAGCTCCACAGGGACAGGGACTGATGGGAATGTGATAGGGACCTTAGATTGTAAGCTCACTGGGGCAGGGACTGATGGGAATGGGATAGGGACCTTAGATTGTAAGCTCCTCTGGGGTAGGGACTGATGGGAATGGGATAGGGACCTTAGATTGTAAGCTCCACTGGGGCAGGGACTGATGGGAATGGGATAGGGACCTTAGATTGTAAGCTCCACTGGGGCAGGGACTGATGGGAATGGGATAGGGACCTTAGATTGTAAGCTCCACTGGGGCAGGGACTGATGGGAATGGGATAGGGACCTTAGATTGTAAGCTCCACTGGGGCAGGGACTGATGGGAATGGGATAGGGACCTTAGATTGTAAGCTCCACTGGGGCAGGGACTGATGGGAATGGGATAGGGACCTTAGATTGTAAACTCCACTGTATTAGCCAAACGGCTGCTCTGTTATACTTTTTTTGACAGTGCAATATACATCTCATAACTGTGTGTTCCTGTTCTGTCTGTATCAGAATGGGAAGTGGGGGCCCTGAATGCCACACTGTTACCTGCTGTCTATGGCAGCTGAAAACATATAGAACCACATCATTTGGAGGTAAAAAAAAAAAAAACAGTTGCAACTTAAGAGCCTGTGATCTAAACACCCATGTTCTTCAGAGATACTGTACCCCCCCCCAGGACAATTTATTGATGTATATGTAATAACGTGTGCATGAAACGCCTGTAAGGGATGAGACTGTAGCAACCCCTCTGCTCTATAGGCAGCTCAGTACAATGGAGCCCTGTCATGTTGCTGGATAAGCTTATTATCATTATTAATGGCTGGGTATTGTCAGAGGCAGCGCCACAGAATTCCATCACTGATCCGTTTCGCAGCATTACAGTTACAGGCAGTATCTATATCTATCTCAGTGTATATGGGTTTAATAGCTGATAGGCATGCATTATATATATATATATATATAGGTAAGCATCTGTAGGTGGCTACAAGTCCCATCATCCTCAGACGGCTCTGGCTTTACAAAACCCTGATGTTAACAGACTGGAGCTGTAGAGCGTGATTGTCAGCCACTTGTTGATATCATCCCTAGTTTGCTGAATGAGGATGGGCAGCCATCGAAATGATCAGGGGGCAGCTGCATTCCCTCAGATCCATCACCTACCCTCCTCCTATTATTCATATTATATGGGGGGGAGGGCAATTACTGGGGATATTAAAGCACCCATTGCTGACCAGTGTTTGGATTCGCCCAAGCTTTTTATTACTTCCTTGGATTCTCAAACCTAAAGGGATCTGGGTAGCTCTGCAGCTGTTGCAGGACTACAACTCCCAGCATCCTGGCTCTGTAGTTTAGCAACAGGTGAAATCACAGATCCCTGTGAGGGTGGCAGTGGGCAGTACAGCCAGGGTGGCAGTGGGTAGTAGAGCCAGGGTGGCAGTGGGCAGTAGAGCCAGGGTGGCAGTGGGCAGTAGAGCCAGGGTGGCAATGGGCAGTAGAGCCAGGGTGGCAGTGGGCAGTAGAGCCAGGGTGGCAATGGGCAGTAGAGCCAGGGTGGCAGTGGGCAGTAGAGCCATGGTGGCAATGGGCAGTAGAGCCAGGGTGGCAGTGGGCAGTAGAGCCAGGGTGGCAGTGGGCAGTAGAGCCAGGGTGGCAGTGGGTAGTAGAGCCAGGGTGGCAGTGGACAGTAGAGCCAGGGTGGCAGTGGGCAGTACAGCTATGGTGGCAGTGGACAGTACAGCCAGGGTGGCAGTGGGCAGTACAGCCAGGGTGGCAGTGGGCAGTACAGCTATGGTGGCAGTGGACAGTACAGCCAGGGTGGCAGTGGGCAGTACAGCCAGGGTGGCAGTGGGCAGTACAGCTATGGTGGCAGTGGACAGTACAGCCAGGGTGGCAGTGGGCAGTACAGCCAGGGTGGCAGTGGGCAGTACAGCCAGGGTGGCAGTGAGCAGTAGAGCCAGGGTGGCATTGGGCAGTAGAGCCAGGGTGGCATTGGGCAGTAGAGCCAGGGTGGCATTGGGCAGTAGAGCCAGGGTGGCAGTGGACAGTAGAGCCAGGGTGGCAGTGGGCAGTAGAGCCAGGGTAGCAATGGGCAGTAGAGCCAGGGTGGCAGTGGGCAGTAGAGCCAGGGTAGCAATGGGCAGTAGAGCCAGGGTGGCAGTGGGCAGTAGAGCCAGGTGGCAGTTAAATAAGCAGCAGACCTACCAGATGAAGTCGGTGCAGTGGCTGCAGAAGGTGGGCTGCTTGAAGAACCTGGCCGTGAACTTGTGGCTCTTCACCTCATGCACTAGTTTCTGCCTGAGGGCCCCCTTCCGACAGAACAAGGGTTTGACAAAGGGCTGCTCCACATCCGAGCCAGTGCACACCTGAGCCATCGCGTCCAGATCTCCGATGCGACTGCTGCCGGTGCGATTTCCAGATTCCCCAGAGGCAGCGATTAGACAGTGCAAAGAAACCAGCGGGCAGGAGGGAGAGAGTGGCGAGCTGTGACTATCGCAGATGCACAGGAACTCAGTGCGACTCGACTGTAGCGCAGCCGTCTCTCACACTGCAACAATGTGTGTGCAGCAGCTGAGCCAGGGGCTGCGACTGGAGCTTAAGGAGAGGAATGGGAGAGGGCAGTACGGATCCCTCTATAGGAGGGGACTCTCTCCCTGTCTGGCACAGCACAACGGGAGGGGTTTTCTTTAAAGAGATAAGAATTTAGGGGGGTGGGGGCAGAAGTGATAACAAATACACAGGAGCAGCGACTAGCCTCCCACATATATTCCTATCAGCTGTGGCAGCGATTATAATATGGGGCTTAATACCTGTGTATTAGAAGAAATAAACGAAAAACATATGAAGATATTAGAAGTTATAAAGAGTCACATGATGTGAAAAAAGCAGCTAGCCCTAAGGGGCAAGGAGCCAGGGGCAAATCTGCTCTGGGGGGCGGGGGGGGGGGGGGGGGGAGTTCCAGGCCCAGGGCAGTATCCCCATTTTGTCACCCTCCAAGGACCGCTTTGACTCAGCATTGGGCTTACAGAGTAACATAGTAAGTTAGGTTGAAAAAAGACACAACCTCACAGCTATCACAGTAAAAAATCCTTTCCCAATATTTAAATGGAACCTCCCTTCTTCTAAACGAAGTGGGTGCCCTCGTGCCCGTTGGAAGGACCTACTGGTAAATAGAACATTAGAGAGGTTATTATATGATCCCCTTATATATTTATACATAGTTATCATGTCACCTCTTAAGCGCCTCTTCTCCAGTGTAAACAGACCCAACTTGGCCAGTCTTTCCCCATAACTGAGACTTTCCATACCCTTTACCAGCTTAGTTGCCCTTCTCTGGACCCTCTCTAACTCAATAATGTCCCGTTTGAGCACTGGAGACCAAAACTGAACAGCATATTCTAGATGGGTCCTTACCAGCGCTCTGTAAAGGGGAAGAATAACCCCCTCCTCCCGTGAATCTATACCCCTTTTAATACAGCTCAATACCCTGTTTGCCCTTGCAGCTGCTGCCTGGCATTGCTTGCTACAGCCAAGTTTATTATCTACAAGGACTCCAAGGTCCTTCTCCATTATGGTTGTACATTTATATGGTCATGGAACACTTTGGAGACTTCTAATATCCTTATACTTTGCAACAGGGGGGGCATTATTACCTATATAATAGCCAAGCACCCAATCCTATCTAAGGCTACAGGCACAGGATATTTTGTCCACTTTTTTCTGCCCAATGACAGCCATGAATAAAATATTTGGTGTTCCATTAGCCCACAAAAGAGCCTTTTGGCAACGTATGTGACACGTTTCTTTATTCAGCAGGTATCTGTTTCTGTGCAAATGTTCCACTTAATTGTTCTTACCTTACGGATGTCTTGGCTGCAACCCCCTGTTTCTTAAAGGAAAACTATACCCCCAAAATGAATACTTAACCAACAAAGAGTTTATATAATAACATTTTACCAAACAGGAATATATATATCAGTAAATATTGCCCTTTTACATCTTTTCCCTTGAGCCGCCATTTAGTGATGGGCTGTGCGCTCCCTCAGAGATCAGCTGACAGGAAGTGATGCAGCTCTAACTGTAACAGGAAGTAGTGTGGGAGTAAAAGGCAGAACTCTGTCAATTAATTGGCCATGGTGATCTAACATGTCTGTGCCCTTGGTTTATTTGTGTGCGCCATGAATCCTATGATCCCAGGGGGCGGCCCTTAGTAATTAAAACGGCAGTTTTCTATTTAGGATTACCCAATGACACATACTAATTTTTTATGAAAATGTTTTATTTAGAGGAAGCAGGGCTTTACATATGAGCCGTTTTATGTGATATGTATTATTGTAGAGACCTACATTGTTTGGGGGTATAGTTTTCCTTTAAACATGGGTCCCCAGATGTTGTTAGGAAAATCTTTCCCATTTTCAGGCCCCTTACACAGACCAATAAGCTGCCGGCTTAGTTGGGAGGGGCTGAGTTGGCTGCTTTTATTTCTCTATATGAGGTAAGTGTGTATTTTATTTCTTTCTACCACTAGGGGTCATGTCAGTCAGTTTCAGCTTGGCTACAGCTTTGGCCCATGGGAAACCAGTATTTCAGCCCTTCCTAAAGTTTCCTTGAGTCACAGAACGTATTACTAAGGGTGAACTGTTTCTGTAACGGAGCCACACACAGATACATATGCAGTCAGGGAGCTTACTCCATTTATTATGACCACCTTGATCAATGTTTCAGGGGGGATTCACCCTCCCTTCGTCAGGACACACAGAGCTACTAGTAGCAGCTACTTGTCACGGCTACAAAAAAAGTCAGTGCTGATCATTTACTGATAACTATCTCTGCGTGTGTTTTAGTAGAGGCAATGCTCAGTCTATGGCAGGGTATTTTCTGGCATTTTGTAGCCATGACAAGTAGCTGCTACTAAGTAGCTCTGTGTGTCTTCACCCTACTAGTAGGATTAAAAGACCCTGCTGCAGAAGGGGAACCCTGGAGCTTTGTGGAAGTTTTGGCCACTGCATGCTGTGTGTGAGCTGTGGAGAAGTTGTTACAACTTGTACCATCAATGTTTTAGCCCTTCCCCCCCTACCAGGAGTTTAGATGGATTTCAGCATATACAAATGGTATTTATTCATACTTTTTGAACAGATTACAGTGATTTGTATATTGGGATTTTTGTGGTGTGTTGGGCTTTTTAACAAATGTTGGTTCGGAAGCCGGAGTTCCCCTTTAATAGAACTTGCATCAATCCTGCGCCCTAAGCTTGCTATAAAAATGCCACTGTTTACATTTTTCAGTGATAGTCTCTGAATTTTACAGCATAAGATTATTGTATATTGCAAATACATTAGATTTTAATGTTACTTCCAATGAACATGGAGTTAGTTATGATCTTAGAGCCGCAGAGCCCTTTGATTTTAGCTCCAGTGCTGAAGTGCATGTGGAATCAGTCAGTGCGGAAGAGATATCAGCTGCTAACTTGTCGGATAAAGCACACTGGAATTACACGTTCTTATTGATTTCCATTACTAGTGTTGCTGTTATTTATAGGCCGATATAATGCGCACGGTGATTACACCTTATTGTGCAGTCAATGCGGAAAATTAATTTTAATGGCCATAGTACAAAAAACGGCAATGCGATTGGAAACACATAATTTTATGGATCTTGTCAATGTGATTTAACTGTGATTTGTGGGATTTTTGTTCATAAATGCCTCCAGGTACACAACAAAGAATTTGGAGCTCTCTTTGATGGGGTCCAATCAGGGCCCATTGAGTACCCAACACAGAATTCTACACAACACAGAATTCTACACATCACAGAATTCTATTTAAATGGGTCCAATCAGGGCTCACCAAGAATTCAGAGATCTATTTAAAAGGGTAGAAGCTGAGCCCATTGAGGTACACAAGAGAGAATTGAGAGCACTGTTTAAAGGGATACAAGCGGGGCCCATTGAGGTACACATCACAGACGTCAGATCTTTCTTTAGAGGAATCCAAGCAGGGCCCACTAATGAATGAGGTGTTTTTTTTTTTTTAATTTGCTATCCTGGGTATGACCTAAAGCCCAGCCTGACAGATATCTGGGGTAAAATTATAAAAGGACACTTATTTGCTATCCTGGATACAGTGCTCTTTCCTCAGCTGTGGAATATTAGCGGCTATTTCCTCACCCTAAAAAAATGAAAAAGAAAACAAACAATTATTTCCCTTGTAATTTTATTGGAATCTGTAAGAAACAATTATTCATATTTCTGTTTTTAAATGATAGGGGTCACAGTCAGCACCATATAAGTAGACTGCGTCGCCCTAGGCTCACCCACCCCTGCCCTCCCACTATCTGATTGGTACTTGTACAAGGAAGAGGTGCAGACCCCACAGCTGCTGGATCCTACATCAAGTCTCCAGTGATGGGCCCAGGGCTTTATATCTATATTATATAGATTGTAAGCTCTACGGGGCAGGGACCTCCATCCAACTTATTGCAACTGTATCTTGTATTTATTTGTATTTATTGTTATACTTTGCATTTATCTATTATTATCTTAATAACCCCCTGTTTGTATTAACCTATTCTACTGTACAGCGCTGCGTACATAAGTAGTGCTTTATAAATAAAGATATACATACATAAGCCCCCCCACCTTTCAAATCTGCCACCCTATGTCTCTTTTATATTTACTTGTCTGTATACTATATGTTTTGATCCCTGATTGGACCTTGCCTCTCTGCAGGGGTTCCTTGGTAGGATCCTTTATCACTGATGATACATAAAATTACCTTATAAACGGACAGCACTGAAATTCTTCGATATTTCAAAACCGCCTTTGCTTCTTTAGCTCAGGGCCTTAGACAGCAAGAGACTGACCTGCAAGTAGCAAATGGCTTCTGAGGGACCTGCAATGAAACATAAGGAGCTGAGCCAATTAAAGGGCGCTGACTGCTATATTCCCTGCTTGAGATTGCTTTGCCTTCTCTGACCTCTCCCTCTCAGTCTTTCACTGCCTGATTTACTATCCTTGCTGACTATTTACTATCTGAAACCAACAATCAAATATGTCCTCTCTTCCAGAACAGAATCTTCTTAAGTGTTAAAAAAAAGATTTTATTTTGTACATATTTTCCTTTGCTTTTAGATTATTATCTTCAGCTTTGGTTCTTTACTCCCCCACTGCATTTACAAGGCAAAATAACTGCTGCACCTGGGAAGTGGGGATCAAACCGCTGGTGGTTGCTCAGCAGACAGCAATATAGGAAAGTACCCTTCAGCCATGTATGAAACCAAAACTGAAATGGTGTTCTTCACAGAATGAAATGTTCATTATGTTCAATATACCCATGGGCCCCCTAGAGCAGGAACCCCCAACCTTTTTTACTCACGAGCCACACTCAGAAGTAAAAAGTGTTGGGGAGCCACACAAGCATGAAAAAGTTTTTGGGGTTACAAAATAAGGGCTGTGATTGGCTATTTGGTAGCCCCATATGGACTGCTGGCCTGCAGGAGGCTCTGCTTGGGGTTAAACTGAGTCTCTAAGTTCTCCAAGCTAGAAATGTAAAAATGGGCACCTTCTTTGAGGCCACTGCTCACAACTACTCACAAGCGACTGGTTGGGGATCACTGCCCTAGAGTGTCAGGCTGTATTAGCAGAGTCAAATGGTTCCCATAGAAGACAATGGGAGACACTTAAGAAAATGGTCTTACGTCACTTACGTCATTTGGAACAGTTCCCTAAGCCCCGCCCCCTGTTCCCCTGCTGATCTGGCTGACTACTTTGTGACTCAAATAAAATGTAACAGTAGTCGCCTGTCCTCAGCCTGCCTTCAGCCTGCCTCCTCCCAATCCCACAATTCCCTGCACACGTGATGTCAATAAGGAAAGGAACATCACAGTGCAATGCATTGTGGGTTATGTAGTTTCTGCATGCTGTCTGTAAGCTGTGGAGGAGTTGTTACAATTTGTATCATCAATGTTTTAGTCCCTCCGCCCCTGCTAGGATTCCAAATAATGCAGAAAGAGAGGAACTGTTTTGCAGCTGGATTTCAGCATATAATAATGGTATTTATTTATACTTTTTGAAGGGACAGATTACAGAGATAGGTATATTAGGGGTTTCTGTGTTGTGTGGGGGCTCTTTAACAAATTTTGGTTCAGAAGCCGGAGTTCCCCTTTAACATGACCTCATCTACTAATGCATAGCACTAAGGAGTGCAAAGTAGTGCTCCTTAAGATCCATGAACCAACCAACTCTGCTACCAAGCACCAAGTGTGTAGGGCAGTTGGTTCTAATTAATGTTATATTTTGTAGAGGCGCATTTTGCACCACGGACCGGCTTACAATTAAGAACATCTTTCCACGAACTGGTGGGGGGGGGCGCATTTTTATACATGGCATTATCATCTCGTCATGCATGAGCATCGTTGCGTCATACGTGCCCTTATGCGCGTCTTTTGCGCACCACTGTGTATCAGATGCGCCTTGTTGTAACACAGGCCACTGCCCGTCACTGTTCCACGGCCCGGTGGTTGGGGACCCCTGTTGTAGGGGATGGCCTGGGCGCTGATAATAAGACTGTTTGTCCTCCAAAACAAATAACAAGGGCAGTATAGATCTATATATGTGTCTATGAGGTGCAGTCCTTATGTTCAGCATGTTCCATCTCCTTCAGCTACTCTATTTCTACAGTCTTTATAGCAGTCACTGTTACATGTTTTATTTCTCACCTCCCTTAATCTACCAGCATTTTCCCTTTTATTTCTCTCTTTTATTTTCTCCCCATACCCCTCTCATTGACTTTCCACCCTCTATGTCAGTGATCCCCAACCAGTGGCTCATGAGTAACACGTTGCTCCCCAACCCCTTGGATGTTGCTCTCAGTGCCCCCAAACCAGGGAGTTATTTTTGAATTCCTGACTTGGGGGCAAGTTTTGGTTGAATAAAAACAAGATTTCCTACCAAATAAAGCCCCCTGTAAGCTGATAGTGTGCATAGAGGCTGCCTAATAGCCAATCTTAGCCCTTATTTGGCTCCTCCATGAACTTTTATGGTGCTTGTGTTGCTCTCCGTGTCTCTTTACATTTGACTGTGGCTCACGAGTAACAAAGGTTGGGGACCCCTGCTCTATGTCATGGTCTTCTCTATTGTCCCTTTCCTAAATTCTTCTATGCTTCTTGTTGTGTCCCTCCCATTCTCTCGGCTCTGTGTCTATGCATCTGCTTATGTAGCAGTGGCCGGTACCTGCCCCTGTGGGCCTTGCATTTCAGAACAGAATAGCTGACCCGGTAGCTTTCCTTCTGCAGTTTAATGACAGGAGAGTGGACAAACACACTAAGGACACAAACTCTCTGCTTAATCACTGAGGTTCTAATATATCATTGTGATAGCTTAGTCTATCTCTAAAGGAGTTAACCTTATAACTCAGATCTCCATGGCTTGTACCATGGTACCCAGCATTCTTGGTTGCTAGGCAACTCTTACCATCTGCCACAATGCTTTGCAGCTGGAGATGCATACTCTTTCATCTCTGCTCATTTCCATTATCAGTCACCTTTCAACTAGGCTAAATATTGTTACAACTGTTGCATGGCCAGGTCTCAATGAGTTACGGGGGGCAATTAAATCCCCTGCTTAGTATAGATTCTGCTCTTCATTAGCCTACTGTCTCCCCTCTCTCGTCTCCACCTTATTCTGATCCACAGCCTTCTCTCCCTATACTCATATCTGTCCTCATTTAAACATTTCACAGGGGCTCGCTATTTATATATTATATATTTCTTCATATTAATCATATGCACATCCTCAGGAATATAGTTCTGGTCTCACAGCAACACCGAGGCACCAGTTTAATTAAATTGCGGGAAAACACCCAACTCTAAATGCAATCAATATTGCTTAATTAGAAAAATGATGGACACTAGAGCCTGATCAGGATTCACATATCTCAGTGCCCTTTGCAAATTGAAACACCAGCCAATCACCTTAAGGTGAAGGTACTGTCTTTCTGAGGGTTTCTGTGTTTCTGCAATGGATGGCAGCCCCAGCCTGAAGGCCAACTCCAGTGAAATATGAGGTTGACAGCTGTATAATATCCATGGTGGATCAACGGCTGTCTTTACAACTTTCCTGATTATAATCCACCACCACACATAGGACAGAGCCCCTGCACCCCTTTAGGTCTTAGATCTTAGTGCCCCTGGTCTAATGTGACCCTTTTCAGGGTGGTGCACGATGACCCCTGTGTGTATATGTAGATCTGGTTGTCCTTGAGTCCTGATAACAACAATTGTCCAATTATACCTTCCAAAAAACACTCCCTTGTGGCTACAGAACAAAAGCAGGTCAAAGACCGTTCTCCTCTGAGCTTTCTTCTCATTAGAATACCCTAAGCAATACTAATCAATACAAGTTGACATGTTCTGATTGTAATTGTAATATTAACAAGTCTCTAACTGTGCGGTGATCTGAGTGTGCTGCAGACTGAAAATACTTTTGGGATGGTAATTGTTATTCTTGTAATTGGCTTTGGATATTTGGACGGAAGCCTTGTTGTATTTGTTCCTAAAGGTGGCCATACAGGGACAGATTTAAGCTGCTGATTCAAGTCCTTTAGACCAATTCTGCAGCTTATCTGCCCGTGTATGGGCCCCCCCATCAAGCCTCCCCAATTGATATCTGTCCTTTTGATATTTCTCCTTGGAGATTGTAAGCTCTTTTGGGCAGGGCTCCCTTCCCCTCTTGTATCGGTTATTGGTTGCTTTATATGTTACTCTGTATGTCCATGTATGAAACCCACTTATTGTACAGCACTGCTGAATATGTTGGCGCTTTATAAATAAATGTTATTAATAATAATAATCTGTCCTAAAATAAGTCAGGTGCAGATCAGACAGGTTTCATTTTACTGCTGGATCAGGAACTCATTGATGATCGAATTAGCCAGATAGCACTTCTTTGACATCTTAGATAGACATATCGAGAAAAAATCCTCTCGTTTGGTGACCTCTCTGTACATTAGGAATAGAGAGTAAAATATTCTACTGCTCTAAATTACAATGTGCACTGTGAATGTGTTATGTGGTGTATTGTACCATGCTTGGGATATTAGGCAGAGCAGCTCACCCAGCACCAGTCATGAGAGGTATCTCTTATTATTGAATAAACTGGAGGTCCAAATTTACTGCCGTTGAATTATTCTAGCAGTAACATCTTTCAATCCTTATCACGCAACTTGACAGAGTTCCCAGGCCACTGGGCCTCAGCCGATATCTACTTCGCTGGCTCTTTTCTTGTGGTCCAAGGATGCTGCGACTCTTTGCACACTGAGTATTGGAGGTAGCCTAGAGTGCAGTTAATCTAGGCCCTAGGTACCCTAATCCCTGTCTCTCCAAGTCCCTAACTGGACAAGTACCACCGGGAAACTGGTCCCTCACTTTCTCCTTGTTGGAGCTTCAACTGCTCGACTCCCTACCTCACTATACTACCCCTAGCTCTCACCAACTACAGTGAGCTTTACAAGAGCTTATTAATGCTATCTTTCCTGCCAGAAAATTACTGAGGTGGCCAATCCCAGGCTCCTTGGCATCATGTACTATCCCCTTCTTCATCAGCCAAGAGAGAACGTACACACTAATGCACTGCCTTATATAGGCCTCCAGATTCGCTTGGCACCACCGGCTGGCACATAGGTTTAACTAAAGGTTTTAAAAAATCTTTATTTCACTCCTTTACAAACGTCCAAGTAACATGTTTAAGAAATGATTAGAGGCCTGATAGAAGGCCAAAGTCACTATTGCCCCCAAGGACATATTTGAGCATTATCTTCCATAAAAGATGTGAGAACTTAACAATGAAATCAATGTTTTAGTCAACAGAAAAAGGTTGTGTGTAATGTGCAAACAGGAGATTTCAGTTTCATATCCGTATTATACATTGTGAGTCTGAAGAGCTGTTTTGCTTGCCTCACCCTAGTGCTCCCTATAGAGAATGACTCTGCAGAGCTAAGCAAGTTTCTGTACTATGAAGGAATGACCTTAGCAAACAAAATAGGTTGAATTCATTCTATGGCTATGGCTGGTGAACAGTGGGGTATATAATATTTATCTTGGTGACTGGAATACTGCAGCACACTAACCACACACAGCAGCTGCATCGGACACCACAAAAATAATTGTGTTGAGCCTGATCAAGGTTGATGGGTGGCAGCATTTCCATTAATATTCTAAGTATACCCCCCGTGAAATCTGCAGGGAGGTCTCATATCCCATCATGTGTCAGTTGAATGCACTTGAGTAAATACTTACGTATATGCACGCCTTGATTGTGCCCCCAACTGGTGGTCTATTCTATAAGGGATATGGCAATAGGTGGTTGGTAATAACACCAGAAATATTATCCAGGTACTGGATCTATTATTCAAAATGCTTGAGACTTGGGGTTTTCTGGATAAGGGATCTTTCAAATATTTGGATTTCCCTACCTTAAGTTTACTAAAATAAACATAAAATAAATCAAAAAGGATTTTATGCCACCGATATGGATTCCTACGGCCAAGAAGAACAAGTTTTATTATTACAAGGAGCATTTTTGCTCAATATGGACTCAATGGGAGATGGCCTATCTGTAATTTGGATCTTCCTGGATAATGCGTTATTGGATTAGGGATCCCATACAGTGGCATAACTACTGGGGTTGTGATTGAACCCAGGACCTTATCCCCTTGGGACTGTGCGTATCAGTATTCTATATATATATATATATAGAGAGAGAGAGAGAGAGAGAGAGAGAGAAAGAGTACCGCACACTCAGGGACTTGGTGCAAAAGAAAAAAAGTTTATTGAAAAAACTCCAACGTTTCGAGTACAAACAGTACTTTTCTTCAGGGACAAACCTTCTACATATAAATATATATATATACTTCCCCTCTATAGAAGAAGAGATAAAACTGTGCATCCTACTGGGAAAAAAGGCACTGGCAGTAACAATGGCTGCACAATACATAACAGACTGTCATAGACTGCGAGAGACCGGACTTTCCCCTGTCCCCATATACTGACCCCATAACCCCACCCATTACACCTTCTACCTGCATTGGCAATGCTAAATGTACAGTATTTGGTCCTGCCAATAAAGCTCATTTGATTTGATTTGATTTATATGCAGAAGGTACAATTGAAAGCATGGTGAAATATCTATATGCACTTGTGTGTGCCTGCTGTGTGTTTTTATGTGATAGAAAACAATTACATTTGAGCCAAAATCAGGGTCTGAATTCTTAAATTCAGTTAAAAATATTAATAAAAAGAAATATCTGTGTCAGCACGTGTGACATTGGACTGTTTTCATGGACTGTATTTGTGTGTATGTTCCCAAACTAGTAGCACTAAGTGGGGCCAAAGTGCAAAAACCAGAGGATGGACAGGGCTGCAATCACCATAGCCTTTGACACACTTATTTTTTTCATCTGCTATATACTCATCAGCGGTTAATCAGTAACGGCTCCCATGGGTATATATACCATCTGAGTAGCACAATGCTGGGCATAGACAACTTCCATTGAATTAGCGTCCCTCAGGCTGTTAGCAGGAACCGGATGCCATGGGCTCGCAAAAACCTAAAAACATGGATATTATGGTCCTGGTCATCGTTATCCTCCAGGCGTTGATGGTCTTCAGCGAACAAGGTACTGTGGCCAATTCATTTGGCAAAACTGTGGTTTTTGATGGTCTTCACAGTCAATGCAATAGATGCCCCATACAGATCAGAAAGAACACTGTAGTTGCAACAGGATTTTTTAATTCTTATGGATATTATAAACCAGGCTCTTGCACTGGATAATAGAAAAGCAAGTATTATTGTTGTAGATCAAACTCCTTGCCTTGCCCTACTTTCCCTTTTATTGCTATTCATGTTTGCGGCCAGTTTAATGCATGCCCAGGCGGCTTCTAAAACACAACCCAGTATATTGATCATGAGCTTTATTCCAGGGCTTTCCTAGGGACACATTATAAAGAGACCAAAAGAGGTCATGTGATTGACAAAACGGAACGCCAGGGGGATTCCTCGGCAACAGTAAAGGGCAGTCTGCTTACAATAAAGGCTAGAAATCTAGACGCGCGCTGAGCAATGCTGATAACAGCTGCACGGGGGGGGGGGGGTTTCTCATTGCTTTTCATATCCAGCCGGATTCCCCTAAGAGTACAGATCCCATATGTAGCTATTGTAAATGGGTTGCACATAAAAACAACATATTGCAGGTATCCTTAGTGACCCATTCGGCTGTTCTATTTGGTTCTTCTCAACAGTGTCTTCTTTCAGGTGGTCACACATAGCAGATTCTGACAATTTCCAAATGGTTTGCATTTTTTTATTATTTGTTTGTGTTTTAGTTATTTAGATTTTTGTTCAGCAGCTCTCTAGGTTTGGATTTTAGCAGCTATCTGGTTGCTAGGGTCTTGTTTACCTTAGCAGTGGTCTCAAATGTGAATAGTAGGAAGCCTAAATAGAAAGCTAAGAAATAAAAAGTAACAATAATAATAAAAAAAATTGTAAGCTCAAAAAGCAATAGTTTTTTTTAGCTACTAGGGTCAGTGACCCCATAAAAAAATAAATATGAAGACCAACTGCAATGTTGCTAGGACTAGGATATTCTATAACATATTAAAGTTGACGTAAAGGAGAGGGAAAGTCATTTTGGCATTTTACTGCCAATAGATTGACCACCATTAGTGCCACCTAGAACAATATATTTATTCTGCAGAAAGCTTTACCATACCTGAGTAATCAACCCTAGAAGTTTTCTCTGTTTGTTTAAGATAGCAGCTGTCATTTTAGCTTGGTCTCAGTAGCTTCCTTGCTGCAGCTCTAGCTGCTGGTAGCTCAGATTATACATTCTTATGGGATGGGGGGGAATTCTTATGAGTTCTTTTGGGAGAGGGAGAGGGGAGAGACTCTGGCCCCGGAAATGAAGGATTTTTCTGAGAGAGGAAGTCAGATACCCGAAGAACATGTTTACAAAAAGTAGACAATAAATCCTGTGTTTCTTTTGATAGAGGACTCAGTGCAGCATTTCTGTGAGTGCTTATGGTTGTATTTACATAGACCTTTCTGATAAAGCTTACTTAGTTTTTTCAAAGGTGTGGCCACTTTTGTGCATATGGTATGGACATGCAATATTATGGCCCGATTCTAAAGTGACAGGGCATGTAGCTCTCAAGGGCTAGCAGAGGTTTTAATCATTAGGAAAGCACTCAGTTTATGTATGTGAACCTTGTTACATAGTTACATAGGGTTGAAAAAAGACTTCAACCCTTCCAAGTAAACCCAGCACACACAACCTATACTTACCTATCTATACACTCACATACATAAACTATATATACAACCACTAATACTAACTGTAGATATTAGTATCACAATAGCCTTGGATACTGTGCTTGTTCAAGAACTCATCCAGGCCCCTCTTAAAGACATTGTTGTGCTTAGCTAGGAAATATAATGGCCCTACACTGGTAACCCTAGTTAAAAGACAAGTAACACCCAAATAATGACATGGTTTTGTCTGAATTGTTCAGTTTCCCTGTACTAACCGGTTACCTGACTCAAGGGCCCACCACCTAGCCACTGCCTGTACTGGTAAATATTGCATATTTGCATCAGAAGCTATATATATATATATACTGTATATATATATATATATATATATATATTTCCATGGGGGATATAATGTAGGAGAATCTAGTAACATAATAAGTTGGGTTGAAAAGTAGTGTAAATCTAAAGCCATTGGACTTGCTGAATAATGTTGGATATATGAAATCCTGCATAGAGATATACTGTAGGGCAAACGGTCACACAACAGATAAGCTGCGTTGGATACAGTGCTTTCAGTTCTTACACATGGAGATAAACAGGGGTCAAATGCTGCTCATGTCTATGTATAGAACAGAATTATAATTAATATATATATATTATGTTTATATATTATAGTTTATCTATCTGTATTGGTTGGACTGATACAAACTTGTCCTTTAGTTCATGTTTCTGTGATCTAATGGACATATATATAGCTAAAGGCTGTGCAAATAAGTTTGGAAATGTTTGAACATTGCAGCACTTTGATGTATAATATGGAAACTCAAAGGGCAACACCACTGGGATTCCCAATAGGCCCTGGTATTTCAAGTACACAGAGGCCCAAACAGCCCCCCCCCCAGCCCAATAAATAGTGACTGTCTATGGCACCTTACAGCAGCCCCTCTGGCATTTGCCTGAACCCACAGATTGCCAGTCTGGGCCTGATTTTCAGTACACAGAGGCCCAAACATTCCCCCCACCGGCCCAATAAATAGCGACTGTCTATGGCATCTTACAGCAGCCCCTCTGGCATTTGCCTGAACCCACAGATTGCCAGTCGGGGCCTGACAGAGGGGAACAATAGCACTGCTGCTGGGACAAGGCTGGGCCCAGAGATTAACTTTAATGACTCTTTAGATCTCTTTATATTTACTATTCCTGAAGCAACTGTTTTTATTTCTTACATATCATATTGTTCTCAAGCACTGTACTGACTACCTGGCTAGAGGCTTATTTGCACCTAGAGCTTTCATCTGTCAGTGCCAACCAATCATATATTTGCTTTTATTTTCTAATTTGTTGTATACTGATCAAAACGAATTGCTGAGTGGTTGCAATTGGCACATTGAATTTAGCACCTGCGTTTGAAAGTCATCCCCCAGGTTCATTGCTCTTCTAAATAATGTCTGTTGGCAAAGTATAGCTCAGGCAACCTGGGGGACAATGACCCCCTGTTTTAGCCCAACATTTGGCTCTATGGTTCCACCATATACCCTTTTCTTCTGTTTCCTGGTATCACTATTAATTCCTCATTGAATGTATTGGGATTTGCAGTTATGGCTCCCCCTGAAGGAAAAGCCTAACCCATGCCTAGCTCCTGGTGGCATAGAGAAGAAGAAGGCTCAACCTGAAGGTAGAAGGGGGTAGGTATATCTAGAAATCAAAAGAAGAGAGGCAGGGCACCAAACCCAAAGAGCTCAGTTACCTGTTTGAGTGCACAGTACACACTAGATGGCGCTTTACTGTGTAGGGAGAAAAGCTCACCCAAAGCATGCAGGATGGTATCTCCCACTTTGTATGTAGCCATAGGGTGGCTAATAACTCCCACTGCCATGTGTATGGTTTCACTGGCCAACATGGGAACAATAACATGCAGTAGAAAGCTTGAAAAATCACATGGCCATTAGAACTCAGTAAATCAGTTGTAATTTCATTATCATCATCATCATCAAGCTGGGGTCAATCATTTTTAACAAAAAAGGGGTCCTACGACAATTTACAATCATAACGAACAAAGGTTACAGAACAGAAATAGGACGAAATACAAGAAGAACAAATAACATAATATTCTGTTTCTCTCAGGGCTGCATATCTGCCAGGTAACGGAAAAAAAAGGTGCTATAATTGTGCCCCACTTAATAGAATGGGGGAGATGCACGAATGTGGCTGATTTCAGATACGAGATTTGCAATTAAGCTGCAGATTATATTCAAGACAAATGTAAGAACGTTAACAAAGTATACATATTTTATGTTTGGCGTCTGGTGGTTGTGTACGCTTACAGCTGAATAATTTATGCAAGATCATGCAATTAATATTGAATAATCTGTTACTTCTAGCAAAATGTTAGAACGTTTTACTCAAAAATGAAGGAATTCTCAGTTTAATCCTTCGTTTCCCTTTAGTTGGTGCAGCAAGTGGCACCATAATACTAATGATACCATGGAAACCCCCATTTAAGATTTATTTGGCCACTGCAGTCCTTAGTGCTGCTAACATAAGGGTTAATCCCTAATGTGCTAGCCACAGTAGCCTTGGCCACAACCATGTCTTGCTTGGTAGAGTTTTTTTTCCCCTTCTTGTCAGCCATGGAATGCCAAAACAGAATCTATGGTTTGTGACAGTCAGGCCTTTGACAGGTCATGCTGTGGAGTCAATGTGGTGTTTGGTGAAATTCACTTTTTTTCTGTTCATAATATTTATGAGCAAAACATGCAATATTGTTATTTGCCATTACTTCCCCTTTAGCTGACCATATATGTACCAATCATTTTGTGAGAAACAAAGTTTTGTACAATTATTGGTACGTGTATGGTGCCCTGCCGAGGCTGAATAATATTATTATTATTATTATTAACATTTATTTATAAAGCGCCAACCGCAGCGCTGTACAATAAGTGGGTTTCATACATTGGACATACAGAGTAACATATAAAGCAATCAATAACGGATACAAGGGGTGAAGAGGGCCCTGCCCAAAAGAGCTTACAATCTACAAGATCCATGTACTATGAATATTGGCTGGTTCTGGATTCGGGAAGGTTAAAATTTCATCTGCTGACATAGTGTGTTGACCAGTCATGGTGTATGGGCAGCTGAGGAAGTGAAGGTGAATGTGGTTGGCCCATGGATGGTGGCCTTTAAGACTCATTGCATTAGCCTGGGTTCAGGCACGCAGAGCGGATTTTAGCACTGAAATGCATATACGTGCCGAACGTGCATACACAGGCCAACGCAGTGGCTCTGGGTGCAGGCACAGGAGAGGCTGATGCTAGGGGAAGGGTTGATTCTCGGCAGTTGCCATAGGAGGAACCTGACTCTAAAGAACAGGGAGTTTAAACAGGCTCATAGCCAAGATTCTTGCAATGGGGAGAGTAGGCAGCAATCATGATATCTAGGAAAGGCAAGTAGTCCAGAACTGGACTATTACCTAAAGTAGTACACTTTATATCTTAAATTTTGAACCTACAATCAGGGAATTAAATTTGGGTCTTTGGCATCTTTTTATTGATAATTTGGAGAAAAGTTGTAGCACAATGATGTCAAATGCGTTGCCAGAGGCCAGGGCAACACGGTTGCAAGAAGTGTCTGTGAGCACTGCCATTTTGCACTACATGACCACCATATCCAGAGCCCTTGACCAAAGCTCCTTAGGGGTTCCTGTAAGCAAATGCAAACCCAAGAAGGGTCAGGGCACTGAGAGTTATGAATTAGGTTGCAGGTCACAAATGACTGTTTTTACATCTCACTTCCTGGTTTCCCAATCTCACGTTCATGGATGGGATTTGTGGAGAGGCCACAAAGGCCTGGGCCTGGGGTGGCACAAATTTGGGGACTGGCCACATCTGTACTGGGGATAGGAAATTTTGACAGTCCAGTCCCCAATACAGCCAGTCAATAAGGCAGGTGGTGCCAGTGCAGGGAATGTGCGAGCATTTGGGGAATGAGTGCACAGGGTGCTAGGGTATAAGTGTGCGGGGTGAGGTGGAGGTGGTAGTCGGCCTTGGGGCACACTACTTCAAAATCCGGTCCTGGATTTCATTGTTTTGGTTGCACATAAAACTGAAGCCAGTTAGATCAGGTACCCGTGCCTGCCTTTCTGAAACAGATTATAGGAGTGTTATGCCTTACTGTGAAATATATATATATATATAGTCAACAAAGGGAGAAATGGAGTAAAGCTCCCTAATCCTCACATCTCACACGTTCCCGACCATCTCATTCAGCAGCCTCCATTACCCATAAAACCTAAGCACGCTCTGTACATATAGGGAAGCCTTTAGAATAAAAAGCCATTGATCACACACACACTGAAAGCAGCCGAAGCTTTAAACCATTGGCTGCCATGAGTGGCAGTCCTTAGTTGCCATTGCATTACTCATTGCTTTTACAGCCAAACAGACACAGCTCTGGTCTCTCTGGTAACTAAAAGCTTTATTCCCACTTGTGTCCCTAACTTTGAAAGTCACTGAACAATGTCATATTATGTTTTTTTTCTAAAAAAAAAAAAAAGCTGCTAACGACCTACTGGAGCTTGACAGCATTTCCATCGACATCTAGTGACAGTTAGTTGTACTGCACAGTTATTATATAATTGGTAATACTTGGTTCTACTTCCAGGGATGCTGATTTAGTTTCCCTTAATCATTTCAAGAAATGGATATAGGAAACACAGTTGGCCAAAAAGTGTCTGGACACATATCCAGATATTCTCTCTAAAACAATGTCGGTATTTGGAACTTTTGCCACTGAGTTCCAAACTGTCTCTGGAAGCAACTGCCACACTATTCACATGGTGCATGGGGGATTTATGGATTATCAGAGGCAAACTATCCCGGACACTTTTATCTAAACAACGTAGGAACTAATAGAAGCCTACATTCTGTAACAGAAATTGGAACCAAACATGTAAAGGGCTGAGATAAGGCATCAGTTTGGGGCATATTGCTCTGCCTTTTTTTTGTCCATGCTCATACCTTTTTTAAAGTTTCTCCTAATTTCTGATTATTAAAAATAAAAATTGGAGATGTATGAGAGGCATTTTGGGACATTTTGATGATACCTCCAATGGTTGGTCTGTAAAATATACTGTATCATTAGACAATACTATACTAGGAACAGACTGTATTATTAGACACTTTATGGATGCACCAAATCCACTATTTTTGGATTTGGCTGAACACCGAATCCTTTGTAAAAGATTCAGCTGAATACCGAACCAAATCCTAATTTCCAAATGTAAATTACGGTACAGAAGGGTTAAAGAGTGAAAATTTTTCTACTTCCGTGTTTATGTGACAAAAAGTCATGTGATTTTAAGCATTCAGATTCTTTTTAAGCATTCTGTATATGTGTGTTAAGTGACTGAGCAGTTGTGCCCCTTCACTTTGCCAGATGTTTGGAATTCATGTCCTGTGAGGAAGGAGAACCCAGTGGGGCAGGCGTGCCAGAAGGCTTGCACTCAGCATGGGGACTGCGCAGGAAAGCGGCAGTGCTTGTGCGACGGTGACTGCGGCATGAGTTGTGTCTTAGGTAAGCACCCTGCCAATATCTACAGCCCTTACAGTACTGTCATAACCTTACCATGGCATAACTACTGTATTATTAGGATGATGAAGTTCATGTAAATCTGTGCCCCCACATATGCATGTCTATTAATTGTGTACTAAGGTCTGAAATCTGTGTATGTATTGTACGATATCCTTGGGGGACCTTCAATGGAATGCACTCCATTACCGGCACAACGTGGCAATTGTATGAAATTTCTACTAGTGGACCTACAATGGAAGTCACATTCGTACGACTGGTGTCTGCCAACTATTTCATGTCCAGAACATTATTATTATTATTATTATTTATATAGCACCATCAATTTACGCAGCTCTTTACAGAATAGAGGGGTACAAAAGACAGAACAGTTAACATGTACAAATAAACAATTCACAAAAATGGTTTGCAGTTACATTGGATGAGGATCAGAGACACTAGGGGGAGGGCCCCCCGATTTGTTATTTTTATAACGTCTGATCAATATCCAATTGCTCATCAGGAGAACACTAAAATCTGAACGTGTATGGACAGCTTTACTGGTCTAGTGCAGTAAAAGCAAGCTTTGGATTGGCTGGTATGACTGACCACATTAGGCCAATCTTTGCCCTTGTTAGTTCTTAAATAAAGTTAGAAGGTACCTCCATGCACCAGCGCCAACTCAGATAGTTTTGTTAGAACTCTCCAGCACACGGAACCTCAAACCTAACTGGTAATTTAGGGATTCTTTTCCCCATAATATATCACCTTGGCTGAGATCAATTTAATTGAAAAAGGAAATCTCTTCTACTGGGGAATATGTTTGGCCCATTCAGCAACCACATTCTCCATAGTGAGAGATTAAAAATAGTATAGGATATGTCCAATATCCCCCCCCCCCCCATCTGCCATTGCTTTGCTCTAGTTGGAAAACAGATGGAGAGAGTTAGAGGGGTCACCCAATGTGTGGGAGTTATTGAAAGCAGATGAAAATAAACGACCTTAAGAAAACACCATTCATTAGGTTTGTTTTTTCCCATGGCAGCAAATAAATTAATCCGAGGTGACAAAACTGTTTTCAGAATGTCTATTTAAAACCAACAAATACACTGAATGGGCATACAGTATATTAGCGGGCATCTGAGCTCACGGATTTGCTCATTCTGTAACTGTAAGATTATGTGGGGGGAATAAGCTTTCCCTAGAGCAGGGGTCCCCAACCTTTTTTTTACCCATGAGCCACATTCATATGTAAAAAAAGTAACCCAAGCACAAACAAAGTTTCTGGGGTGCCACATAAGGTCTGTGATTGGCTATTTGGTAGCCCTTATATGAACTGGCAGCCTACAGGAGATTCTGTTTGGCAGTACAACTGGTTTTTATGCCTCCAAACCTTCCCTCCAAGCCTACATTGAGGCCACTGGGAGCAACATCCGAGGGTTTGATTTGCTATCCTAGGGTTACACTAATTCACACTAATGTTTCGGGGTCTAGTTTAAGGGTAGGACCGGGGTCTTGCCACCAGCATGAGAGGGAACCTGGGGCTCCAGGGAACCAGAGATGGAACCTGGCTGTACTATAACTTCCAGCACCCATAGACAACCTCCTATTGTTGGGTCGGGAGAACAGGTCATTTCAATGCTGCTATTGTCTCATTTAGTCTGTAATGGGAAAAATGAAGGTATGTAGCATCAAAGCCAATAGCACAGGGGCCCATTCCAGGTTTGTGTCCTAGACAGAAAGAAAGAGAAGAAAATCCCTCACTCCCCAGTCCCTTGGCCAAGATGTAGTACATCCCAACAGCAGTGGAGATCAGGGGCGATCTCTTTGGAAAGATTCTGCATTCTTGAGGTGTGAGAAGAAATAAGAACACTTGTGTCACCAGGTATTTCAGAGAAAGTGATGATGATCTATATAGTTCCCTCGCCAGATGAGCCATAGTATATTTCCCTTGGGCTACAGTGGCCCAGATTACATGTAATAAGAACGTAGAGGACTTTGCTGCAGAAGATCGCACGCAAACCTTAACTCCTTAAGCTCCTTTCTGCTGCACAGGTCTGTTATGTCAATGTTGGAGACTTCAGTAACAGTTACGAAGGGGAGTCAACGTGCTCTTCGATACCTGGAAGAACTGTGACACCCATTGCTAAAGTAGTAAAGTAAAATGTGCCATGCTTACCACAGGGTTCCCACCCCCGTATAAGGTGTATGTGATGGTTTTATAAAGAATGTTGCATTTGGTGTGTTGCTATTTGCTTTGAGTTGCTCCTAGACAATGCGGGTATTTAGTATCCTTATAAATGTTTGCTTTTAATAGGTTACTATTATTTCCTGCAGAATTGTGCTCAGTTCTGCGGAACGCCCAACTTGCCACAAATGTATATTCTTTCTCTGGAAACATAGTACTTGTGCCAGATATAGGTTTTTTGGCCCATCTGATCCTGCTAGGGTTGCCATCCAGACAATATTTTACTGGAATAGCTGGTAAAACACCTGCCAAGCTGGTAAATTTGTAATACCCTTAGGATGAGCCCCTGGCCCACCCCCAATCCAACCCAAACTGCCCCAATCTTACATTTTTTCTTCCCAAATCAATTCGATAACCTGCCCTCCATCTGTGTATGCACAATAGCTCCAACCCTTTCCCACCCCCCGTGGGCCATTAAAAATCATTTAGGACGGTGGCAACCCTAGATGCTGTAGATGTGGCAGCACCCTAGCAACATGTTTCAGCTGCCCTGTTGATGAGGACATCATTCACCACAGTGTTAGTGCCGTTAGCATTAATGACAGTAAAAGACATATTTATATATTTCCGTAGGATGGCACAGTGGGGAGCACTTCTACCTTGCAGGTCTGGGGTCCTGAATTTGATTCGGCTTGGGCACAGGCCTGTACTGGGATTCCAAGTAGCCCCTGGCATGTTAAGTACACACAGGCCCAAACAGCCCCCCACTGGCCCAATAAATAGTGAGTGTCTATGGCATCTTACAGCAGCCGCTCTGGCATTTGCCAGAACCCACAGATTGCCAGTCTGGGCCTGTGTGGGTACCATCTGCAATTATGCTGTCCCTGATTTGAGTGGGTTTCCTTTGCCTTCCTCCCACATTCCAAAACATACAGGCGGGTTAACTGACTCTAATGATAGATTGTTAGTAGTTAGATTGTTAGCTCCACTGGGACAAGAGATGATAAACAATCTCTATAAATGGCCAGGTAACTGTGTTGGCACTTTATACATAATAGGATACAGTAATAAGCTGTATTGTTAGCAATGCAATAATTTCCACAAATCAAGTGAGAAATCAATATCGGTGCCGTGCAATGCCAGCTAAGGAAGAATAGCCCGGGAGCACATTATGCAGCAGAACCTGATAACAGATGTTCCACAGAAGGACATTTTTATAACCCAAATGCCGTGTCTGTTCTATGACGTCTATCACCAAAGGGAAGGTGACCAGATGGTGCTGTTTCTTACAGTGGCATCATTTGGATTTAGCTTAGGAAAGGTGTAATCTGTCCCCTGTATCTAAAACAATCCATGTAAAGCCATGGGAAATAGTCACCCCCCCAACAGCACATTTGTGCTCCAGCCTGTTATAGGGTTAGGTGGCACAAACAATGGGTTTTGTAGAAGATGCCTGGACCTGGGGTAGGGGATTTGGGAGGAAAGCAGGTTAGCTTAAAATTTAAATGGCGGATTGCAGGGGTCTCGGATCTACTGAAAAGAGGACAAAAGCCCAAAGGGGCATAAACAGAAACAGTAATGCAAGCAGAAGCCACCACAGCCCTCCCCATATTCAGAATTGCCCCAGGGAGCCTCTGTTATATGCAGAGGGGGCAAAGAGAAGCACCATTGTACCCTGTACTACTGGGCCTACTAGGGACCACCAGAGACCCTGAGTCTTTTCTCACAACAATTAGATACAGGTAGCTCGTAATTGTAAAGACTTATATAGACCCTGAGTAAACATAAGAACGGGCTGATAGTAATTCTATGCTGGGGACACCAGGAGGTCCTCTAGTGCTCTGGTAGGCCAGTCTGACCCCTGTACTTGGGTTTTACAAGGCAAGAGTAACATTGGGGGAAATATAAATGTAAAATGTAGCACTAGGTCTAGTAACCTATAGCAACTATAGGCTGGCACCCAGTCTAGCAAAAACACAACAGGCCTTGCCTAGATAGCCAAGCAACCAGTCATCACTTGGCATTTACTAGCCGAATCCAAACCTAGGGCAAACGTTACACCTGTCACTGCATCACCTACACAGCATGGATGGAAATGCCCCGAGTGATGTAACTCTAACCCTCCATATTGTTTCCCAGGCCACTAACTCTGAGGCAACCAATAATTGGAGTTTTGTTCTTATTAAGTCCGCAGCTGCCCCTGGCCTGTCGCTATAGAGAATGCCGAAACGAAGCTTGTGACGGAATCAAGGAACTTTGGGGATGAGATGTTAGTAATGTGCCAGCCTGGATTCAAAATGGCCACTGGACAAGAGATGGCACTGAGCCGTTGTCAAGGAGACAAGAAGTGGAGTGTAACCGCAGCCTGCGAAGGTAATGGCAGAACCACATGAATAATATTTATTTTAGTTCTAAAATTCATAAAGCCGGGGCTTTCATCTTTAAAACCCCCCTTGCATTTTTAAACACATTTGCAGTGAGGCTATCAGGAGACTGACCCAGGTGCATTCTGCTTCTCCTGACTGTAAAACAGGGGGGGATATTCCCGGCAGATTTAATCAGGCCCAATGCATCTGCCTTTATAAACAAAATGCACAGAAATATACACCTGTCGGATAAAGGGAGTGGGGGAATGAGGGAGAAGCCAGCGAGAGAAATGTATCTGTGATTTATTCTGATCAGCGCTGTATAGGGGGGCAGCGATTATTCATCACCAATGCATGTCTGTAAATAATGCAACACTCGCAATAATTCAGCAGCAACTGGATATTTTATAAGCTAGCTTGTTCTGTTTGCTGAAACGAGATTAATATACATGCAAGGCAGTTAATAAAAGTTTTACACTGATTAGCAGAGAACTCAGGCTCTAAATTATCCAATAAGTATAACTCCTCTATGTATGTATAACCTTATATATAACCTACTTGTATATGCACTGCTGGGCATCTCTACCATACACACCCAAAGGCAACCCCACTGCTACTATAGGCACCATCTCTCCCTACTATACCTGCTATCCCACAGCCCCAGTCCCTTCCCAGGGGCTATTATCCCCCCCCACTGCTACTATAGGCACCATCTCTCCCTACTATACCTGCTATCCCACAGCCCCAGTCCCTTTCCAGAGGCTATTATCCCCCAACTGCTACTATAGGCACCATCTCTCCCTACTATACCTGCTATCCCACAGCCCCAGTCCCTTCCCAGAGGCTATTATCCCCCCACTGCTACTATAGGCACCATCTCTCCCTACTATACCTGCTATCCCACAGCCCCAGTCCCTTCCCAGAGGCTATTATCCCCCCACTGCTACTATAGGCACCATCTCTCCCTACTATACCTGCCATCCCACAGCCCCAGTCCCTTCCCAGAGGCTATTATCCCACTGCTACTATAGGCACCATCTCTCCCTACTATACCTGCTATCCCACAGCCACAGTCCCTTCCCAGAGGCTATTATCCCACTGCTACTATAGGCACCATCTCTCCCTACTAACCTGTTATCCCACAGCCCCAGTCCCTTCCCAGAGGCTATTATCCCCCCACTGCTACTATAGGCACCATCTCTCCCTACTATACCTGCTATCCCACAGCCACAGTCCCTTCCCAGAGGCTATTATCCCCCCACTGCTACTATAGGCACCATCTCTCCCTACTAACCTGTTATCCCACAGCCCCAGTCCCTTCCCAGAGGCTATTATCCCCCCACTGCTACTATAGGCACCATCTCTCCCTACTATACCTGCTATCCCACAGCCCCAGTCCCTTCCCAGAGGCTATTATCCCACTGCTACTATAGGCACCATCTCTCCCTACTATACCTGCTATCCCACAGCCCCAGTCCCTTCCCAGAGGCTATTATCCCACTACTACTATAGGCACCATCTCTCCCTACTATACCTGCTATCCCACAGCCCCAGTCCCTTCCCAGAGGCTATTATCCCCCCACTGCTACTATAGGCACCATCTCTCCCTACTATACCTGCTATCCCACAGCCCCAGTCCCTTCCCAGAGGCTATTATCCCCCCACTGCTACTATAGGCACCATCTCTCCCTACTAACCTGTTATCCCACAGCCCCAGTCCCTTCCCAGAGGCTATTATCCCACTGCTACTATAGGCACCATCTCTCCCTACTATACCTGCTATCCCACAGCCCCAGTCCCTTCCCAGAGGCTATTATCCCACTGCTACTATAGGCACCATCTCTCCCTACTATACCTACTATCCCACAGCCCCAGTCCCTTCCCAGAGGCTATTATCCCACTGCTACTATAGGCACCATCTCTCCCTACTATACCTGCTATCCCACAGCCCCAGTCCCTTCCCAGAGGCTATTATCCCACTGCTACTATAGGCACCATCTCTCCCTACTATACCTGCTATCCCACAGCCCCAGTCCCTTCCCAGAGGCTATTATCCCACTGCTACTATAGGCACCATCTCTCCCTACTATACCTACTATCCCACAGCCCCAGTCCCTTCCCAGAGGCTATTATCCCACTGCTACTATAGGCACCATCTCTACCTACTATACCTGCTATCCCACAGCCCCAGTCCCTTCCCAGAGGCTATTATCCCCCCACTGCTACTATAGGCACCATCTCTCCCTACTATACCTGCTATCCCACAGCCCCAGTCCCTTCCCAGAGGCTATTATCCCCCCACTGCTACTATAGGCACCATCTCTCCCTACTATACCTGCTATCCCACAGCCCCAGTCCCTTCCCAGAGGCTATTATCCCACTGCTACTATAGGCACCATCTCTCCCAACTATACCTGCTATCCCACAGCCCCAGTCCCTTCCCAGAGGCTATTATCCCCCCACTGCTACTATAGGCACCATCTCTCCCTACTATACCTGCTATCCCACAGCCCCAGTCCCTTCCCAGAGGCTATTATCCCCCCACTGCTACTATAGGCACCATCTCTCCCTACTATACCTGCTATCCCACAGCCCCAGTCCCTTCCCAGAGGCTATTATCCCCCCACTGCTACTATAGGCACCATCTCTCCCTACTATACCTGCTATCCCACAGCCCCAGTCCCTTCCCAGAGGCTATTATCCCCCCACTGCTACTATAGGCACCATCTCTCCCTACTATACCTGCTATCCCACAGCCCCAGTCCCCTCCCAGAGGCTATTATCCCCCCACTGCTACTATAGGCACCATCTCTCCCAACTATACCTGAAATCCCACAGCCACTCAGTAACTTACACACCAAGGCATAAGAACTAAAACTAATACTTAGTCACAGCTGTAAAACATAAAGAAACACACAAACAGAGCAGACCTAATTCTACTTTGTAATTATATTGTGTTTCTTTCATAGCTGAGGTTTTGTGCTGTTCTGATGAATGCAATGCTACGTATGTATATTATGACAACAGACATCTGGTGGGCAGGTTCTTGCACAATTTGTCCTACAAGTAATGTTTGATCTGTTATGGGTCATGGTTACATTATGTTTTCCTTTACCTTCCCTAGAAACCTTTTGCCCACCTCCTCCAGAGATCAAAGATGGTTATCTAGTGGCAGTTAAAAAGCAGGAGTATGAGGTATCTGAGGTGATATATTATCTCTGCCAAAAGACTTTCTATCTGGATGGTTCCAACAGTGTTACCTGCCAGGCTAACGGCACATGGTCAGCGACCCCAGTATGCAGAGGTGAGTCAGAGCCCTGACTAGGATAGGGCCACCAACAGTTGCACCACATATGGCTGCCTTGGCCCATGGGCAGAACTTGCTTTCTGAGAGTTGTTCTTTCCCCTTGCATTTCCCAGCTCGGTGTAAGATACCTGCACAGAGGAGCCGGGTGCTGTACAATGGCAAGAAGTTGTGGATCACAGAAATCCCAGAGGCTCTAGTAACTCACTTTGAAAAAGTCATGTTTTTCTGCCGGAATAAGGACCAACAGTGCAGCTATCCCGCTGAGTCCCGATGCTTTGATGGAGTCCTGGAGCTCCCAGAGTGCTATGAAGGTAATTAGATGTGTGCTACAAGTTGTAGAGGCACTACAACCCTGGTGCAAGGACCCTTTGGCCCTAGTATTAATTTACAGGGCTAGATTACTGCCTTCCTCCAACCCACACATTATCGTCCAGGTCCACCTAGTCTGGCCAGGATCATCCCTTGTAGTCTGATTAAAGCCCAAAGTAGTTCCTAGTGCTGCAAGTGCTACTGTGTGTATTAGTAGTGGTAATCCAGGAATGTGCATGGTCTTAACTATCGGCCTAAGAAGAAAGTTCAACCATTCAGTTGGATCTAAGGGAAAGCATCTCTTCTTGTGAGATTTACAATATCAACCAATGGACTAAATATCGACATAGTGTATCGAAATAATCAAATACTGGCATGTCCACTACATGTAAATACCTCCCACACATGCCGATGGAGATATTGGTGGTCTGGGTATTCGTTCCAGAGCGACCAACCCTCCAATAGGATTAGCCACCAAGAACAATCATGTTGCCACCCCATTTCTGAAGGAATGACCAACCAGTTCTGTTGGAGATGACAAAATCAGCCAATCAGCTTGCACTGTGTCCCCCAATAACAGACACACACAGTAGATGTTCTTTGCTGGATAAATTTGGTGGTAACTGCAGTTAGGTAACAGCGGGGAAGTTTAAGGCTAGATGAGTTTATTGTTGTACATCTCAATGTTTGTTACATCGGTCTCTTCCTAAAACAAATCCATTTATTTTGTAGAACCCACATGGATCCAGTACAATTTCTTTCCCAAAAATATTGTTTCAGAGATAACGTCATGCCAAGGATCCTAAAAGACCTCAAGGAATAGACAGATGTGGCCACTTGGAGTCAAGCCAAAGGGGATTATTTTTGTTTGTTTTATCCATATTATATGCCTTATCCATTCACTATTAAGATGAAATTGTTCATTTATTACCACAAGACTGAGCACAATAAACATGTGCTTTTAGGATTTGGCCTTCACAGCCTTTAGTTCTTTAGGTTCTCTGAGATTTTTTGGCAAAGTAGATCAGTGTTGAATGGAACTTTTGTATAAAAATAATATTTATTTGTACTGAATACACTTTTATTAAAAAAAAATATGGTAAAAGAATCGCAGAGTTGCAACCTTATTGGGTCAGAAGGTTATATCTAGGTAATTGCCATTCCGCGTACATTTTCTCTTATCCAGTAATCACAGTAAGTGGGACTTCCCTTAGGGACCTCAGATATTCTAGCTTTGGTCAAATTCCATGTTTAGCCTGTAAAATATATCTCTATGTACTGGGTAGGGTTAGCTTGGGAAAGGACCATGGTCAGGATGTGGTGAAGGAGAACTGCGGGGCTTTGGATGCAATACGTTTGTCATTATTGGGGGACAGAGTTCTAGTAATAGATAAGCACCCACATTAGTCAGTCTGCAGTTCCCAAGCATCTTATTGGTTGTTCTTTAAATCTGGATGAACATTGGTTTTCCAAACAGTGCTTCAGGATCTCCAGTGGATGGAAATAAAAAATCCATTGACCACATTATATTGGAAAATATATATAAAAGGGCTTTCCCCTCTTCATTCTGAGAAGCCCTCTATTGTATGAATCATTCAAGTTCCATAACTAAGGGGCTGGCCCTACTAGTACACAGACCTTAAATATTTCTGTTAGATGCTGCATGATGCATCAAATGGACAGTCTTCTGTGGCTGTGGGTTTAGAGGAGGATTTAATATAATACTGTCTACTGCACACTGCTCCTTTTGCTATGAAGCTCTGGTCCTCACCATGGCCACAAGGCAGGGCTCTCCAAGCTTGAAGTCTCCACGCCCACAGGCCTCTCCAAGTTTGAAGTCTCCACACCCACAGGTCTCTCCAAGCTGAAGTCACCATGCCCACAGGGCAGGCCTCTCCAAGTTATAGTCACCATGCCCTCAGGCCTCTCCAATTTGAAGTCACCATGCCCTCAGGCCTCTCCAATTTGAAGTCACCATGCCCTCAGGCCTCTCCAAGTTGAAGTCACCATTACCACCGGCCTCTCCAAGTTGAAGTAACCATGCCCTCAGGCCTCTCCAAGTTGAAGTCACCATGCCCTCAGGCCTCTTCACGTTGAAGTCACCATGCCCTCAGGCCTCTCCAAGTTGAAGTCACCATGCCCTCAGGCCTCTCCAAGTTGAAGTCACCATGCCCTCAGGCCTCTCCAAGTTGAAGTCACCATGCCCTCAGGCCTCTTCACGTTGAAGTCACCATTGCCACAGGCCTCACCAAGTTAAAGTCACCATTGCCACCGGCCTCTCCAAGTTGAGGTCACCATTGCCACCGGCCTCTCCAAGTTGAAGTAACCATGCCCTCAGGCCTCTCCAAGTTGAAGTAACCATGCCCTCAGGCCTCTCCAAGTTGAAGTAACCATGCCCTCAGGCCTCTCCAAGTTGAAGTCACCATTGCCACCGGCCTCTTCACGTTGAAGTCACCATTGCCACAGGCCTCACCAAGTTGAAGTCACCATTGCCACAGGCCTCTCTAAGTTAAAGTCACCATTGCCACCGGCCTCTCCAAGTTAAAGTCACCATTGCCACAGGCCTCTCTAAGTTGAAGTCACCATTGCCACCGGCCTCTCCAAGTTGAAGTCACCATGCCTTCAGGCCTCTCCAAGTTAAAGTCACCATTGCCACAGGCCTCTCTACACTGAAGTCCTTGCCCACAAGGCAGGCCTCTCCAAGCTAAAGTATCCATGCCCACCGGCCTCTGAAAGCTAAACTTCACTGAAGCTGAAAGAAGAAGGAGGCACAGGGAATCATTGGTAGCCAAATGAAGCTCTACTCAAAGTATTTAATTAGGGGGAATATATTTGAGCAAATAAAACTACCCAAGCTTTCATGGAGGAGCCCTTCATCAGATGAACCTGGGTCCTTCCCAAAGCCTTGTGTGGTTTCCTTAGCATTCAGCACAAACATTTATCCCCCTTCAACAGGGACAGATTTAGGCTTTGCCCCCTATAATGTCAGTATTTGATGTCCCAGAGTACCCTCGGTTAATATTCACCAGCTTCCTATGAAGGCAACGTAATTTAGAAGAATTTGTTTTTCCCCTGTGAATAATATTTGAGCTTCCTCTACTCTGCACTCTGGCCCGGGGATTGCACAATGGGAGCCAATGGACACAGTTTGGCCCATCTCACTGTCACATTTATAAACAAAAGAAAGGTTAATGAGCTACTGTCCCAATGGGATTAATCAGTTCCAGTGTGTATATAAACACAGGTGCCCGGAGCCAACCAGCGAGGCACAGTTGTGTAAGTGCATTACGAGACATTATGGGATATGATGTTGGTTCTGCGATTCTGCTAGGTTACTGCTATTGGTCTGTTCCTTTCTGCACTGCTGCATCTGTCCTTTGCAACAAAGTAGCAGGAGTCAGGCTTGCAAGCTTTGCCACAGGTCAGCGGACCTCTGCTATATTTGTTTCAATGGTCAGAACCACCCAGGCAGAGAACAGAAAGGGGCAGATCCTGCTTTTTAATAGCAAATATATTTCCAAATACCTTTAAAATCATCGGAAATTAATGTACAGTAAGTTACAATGAATTATGATTTATTTCATTGGACAAAATGTTATTTTTGCATTTAGTATGGGGGTTTTACAATACAGACCCAGAGCTGTAGGGGGTGTAACTTCACTAAATGTGAGCAATGCTACTGGCTATAAAAGCCTTCACAAAACATTGTAGCGCAGATTGATTTAGAGGCCTGGGGTGCAGTCGCCCCTATACGTAGAGGGAATTGTTCCTAGAAACCAGCTTGTCTTTACTAGGAAAATCTGAATTCCCCAGGCCTAGCTAAGCAAATCCCAGGAAAAAATGAAAGTGAATAACAGAGAGAGGGTGTGATTGTTCAAGGTAAGGTCCCAATTGCTTTAGTATGTGCCTTATATCGTATGTGACACTGCCACCCAGTGGCTATTTTTGAGCACTGCAGTTACGACAGATTGTCTTGATGTTATGAATTATCTGGCTCCCAGTCTGAGCAGCCCCTCCTTATAGAGGACTAGGGGGGCCAGAGGAAGAGTTGGGGTACCCTAAGGCTCATTGTGGAGGTGCTATAGAGGGTCATAGGCATAACTACATAGGAAGGAGACCCTGTGACTACCTTTCACCCTGACTGATAAACAATATATGTTCCGATTTATGGGGGGCAAACATGATTCTTACTGTGGGGCCCAGTAACTTACAGTTATGTCACTGGTCACAGGACATAGAGCACAAAAGTATATTTTTACATGAGAGATACCCCCTGCTGGGACAAATTGCCTTTAGATTTGGCTTTTATTTTGTTACTCGGGCAGGGAGTGGGGATACGTGAGTCCTTCCTCTGGTTATACAAGGCTACATGGCAGGGGAGGAGGGACTAAAACACTGATGTTACAAGTTGTAACAACTTCTCCATCGCTTACACTCAGCATCCAGGAACTACATAACCCACAATGCATTGCACTGGGATGTTCCTTTCCTTATTGACATCACGGGTGCAGGGAATTGTGGGATTGGGAGGATGCAGGCTGAAGGCAGGCTGAGGACAGGTGACTACTGTTACATTTTATTTGAGTCACAAAGTAGCCAGCCAGATCAGCAGGGGAACAGGGGGTGGGGCTTAGGGAACTGTTCCAAACTATATTATTACATTAAAAATCATAAAAAAAGACTGAATATTTTTTAATTAATGTATATTGCAAAGTTGATTGAAATTATGTTTACTATTCAAAAAGCTTGTTTGGGTGGAGTTCCCCTTTAAGATACTCTGAATGCTAACTGTATAAATACAGTTGTAGTGTGGGCTAGAAGGAATACTGTATGACTGCCGCACTGTGGTCATTTTTGGTACTACGTTTAGCAGTCAGACGGGTGACTTTTGGTATGTTATGGAATGCCCTATGCCTAGCAACTATGCAATTGGTCTTCCTATTTACATATTTCCAGCTTTCAAACTGGGGTCAGTGACCCCAGCAGCCAAGAAAACTATTACTCTGTAAAATTACAATGTTATTGTTACTTCAACTTTACTTCTAAGAACATAGTTGTAGAGGTAATAGGGGATTCTATTTAGGATTACATTATAAAACAATATAATGATTACAGAGAGCCACCATAGATGAATGAATGCTAACTCGTGAAAAAGAAAATCTAATAAGAATACGTGCGAGCGTGCGCACGCGCGAATATCTGTCCACGGGGGGGGGGGGTCGGGGGATGTGCGCACAGCAAGCTCTATGGAATCGAGTACTCGAGTATAAGCCGAGGGTTAGTTTTTCAGCACATTTTTGGTGCTTATACTCGAGTATATTCACAACACATAGAAAAGATTTTTGTGTTTCTGCCTATAAGATTTAACTTTTATTTAATTACCATTAAAAGTACCCATCATAAATACTCGAAATATCAATTAATTAGTAATTGGTTAAAAAACCACTTGACCAACCCAGGTCATAGTAGAAGTGGTTTAGTTATTACTTTGGTAAGTGTTAATTAGTCCTAAAAAAACGAAGGTGCAAAATATGGGGAGAATGGAGGACACCGAGAGAAATGCCCAGAGGAGATAAATCGTCAAAAACAAACACCCACAAAAATTAACCCACCCTATTTACTCACTCTGGTGGGGGTGGTGGGAGTTAAGAACTGTATGTTCAATTAATCATATTCAGGTACTAGGTTGCGGTTCTCAGTAGTACAGCACAAAAGCACAAAGTATATATGACACGCTCACTGCCATGCTCAAGTACCTCACATTATCACCTTCACAGCGTCTAGAGCAGGTGCGCCCAAAACTTTAAGCCCCGCAGACCCAGCAGCGTACATCATGTAAGGCCCGTACCGGCGCCCACCCGCTCATATACAAGACCCCTGTGCACAGGCTGAGCGCTCCCTTTAATTACGGGACAGTCACTGCTTGCCTCGCACTTCCGCAACCCAGTCTGTTAAATGAACAGTCCTCCCCCAGACCTAAAGCGGCTATCACCGCCGCATACCTCTCAGACAGGAGAAACCTGTCCTTGAGGGTAAAGCTCTCTCCGTGTCCCCCACCTCCCCTGCAACCTTCAATGCCCGCCCAACGCGTTTCGTCACGCTCACGTGACTTCCTCAGGGGCTATCTATGGTTCAACTACTTTACTATTAGTTGTATATATACTCTATGTCCGAGATCGCCATCTAATGGCCACGAAGCATATTTATTCTCTAAATTCTAAAACAGAGTTTTTATATATATAAAGCTCTAAAATTCTATCCATAACAGCGGGGAGAGAGAGTAGAGCAGGGGACAAAAGAAAGAGAAAGGAAAAAGGAAAAAGTAAAACACTTAGAGGTCCTAATAGGGGATCATAGTCATACAGGCTATCATCTTTTCCGTATGAAGGGGGTAAATGTGAAGCCCTCATTCAGACCTAGCGGAGCTCTTGATTTTAATCTATAAATCTACTCACATTCTTTTTTCACATTAAGATTACGTAGAAATTGCTCGGATCTAGATGATTTTAAGATCAAAGCAATTGATCTACGAAATAGATTCATCCAAAGGGGCTATCCAAAACGTTGGCTCAAGAGGGCATATAAGAGGGCACTTGAATCGGATCGCCAAACTCTTGTTTTCTCTAACAAAGCTCCAGATATGGAAACAAAGCAATCTGATATTAGATGCGTTGGCACATATAATAATCAGTGGCAAAGTATCAAATCTATTATGCAGAGACATTGGAGTGTTTTGAAAGGGGACCGAGATTTAGGACCAATATTGCCCCATCTACCATCCTTAGTAGCAAGAAGATCTACTAGCTTGGGAGACATCTTGGTACATAGCCATTACAGTGAGCGGCGGGAATCACCATCACATTTCCTTACCCCGACGGTGGGATCATATAGGTGCCATAGATGTGAAGCATGCCAATATATGGTACCAATGAAATCCTTCCAAAGACCTGGCTCCCAGTTTAAATTTGAAATCAGGCAGTTTATTAATTGCCGCACTGCTGGAGTAATATATGTAGGCTTATGTAGCTGTCCCATGGTATATGTGGGAAAGACCTTTAGGGAATTGCGTAAGAGGATCTTAGAACATATTGGTACTATTAATAATAAGAAGGAAACTCCACTTGCCAGACATATAAGGGACTTCCATCGTTCGGATGTGACTGCCATATCTTTCTTTGGCATTGAAAGGGTAAAATTGGGACCAAGGAAGGGAGACATAAATAATCTGCTGCTGAAAAAAGAATGTGAGTGGATTTATAGATTAAAATCAAGAGCTCCGCTAGGTCTGAATGAGGGCTTCACATTTACCCCCTTCATACGGAAAAGATGATAGCCTGTATGACTATGATCCCCTATTAGGACCTCTAAGTCTTTTACTTTTTCCTTTTTCCTTTCTCTTTCTTTTGTCCCCTGCTCTACTCTCTCTCCCCGCTGTTATGGATAGAATTTTAGAGCTTTATATATATAAAAACTCTGTTTTAGAATTTAGAGAATAAATATGCTTCGTGGCCATTAGATGGCGATCTCGGACATAGAGTATATATACAACTAATAGTAAAGTAGTTGAACCATAGATAGCCCCTGAGGAAGTCACGTGAGCGTGACGAAACGCGTTGGGCGGGCATTGAAGGTTGCAGGGGAGGTGGGGGACACGGAGAGAGCTTTACCCTCAAGGACAGGTTTCTCCTGTCTGAGAGGTATGCGGCGGTGATAGCCGCTTTAGGTCTGGGGGAGGACTGTTCATTTAACAGACTGGGTTGCGGAAGTGCGAGGCAAGCAGTGACTGTCCCGTAATTAAAGGGAGCGCTCAGCCTGTGCACAGGGGTCTTGTATATGAGCGGGTGGGCGCCGGTACGGGCCTTACATGATGTACGCTGCTGGGTCTGCGGGGCTTAAAGTTTTGGGCGCACCTGCTCTAGACGCTGTGAAGGTGATAATGTGAGGTACTTGAGCATGGCAGTGAGCGTGTCATATATACTTTGTGCTTTTGTGCTGTACTACTGAGAACCGCAACCTAGTACCTGAATATGATTAATTGAACATACAGTTCTTAACTCCCACCACCCCCACCAGAGTGAGTAAATAGGGTGGGTTAATTTTTGTGGGTGTTTGTTTTTGACGATTTATCTCCTCTGGGCATTTCTCTCGGTGTCCTCCATTCTCCCCATATTTTGCACCTTCGTTTTTTTAGGACTAATTAACACTTACCAAAGTAATAACTAAACCACTTCTACTATGACCTGGGTTGGTCAAGTGGTTTTTTAACCAATTACTAATTAATTGATATTTCGAGTATTTATGATGGGTACTTTTAATGGTAATTAAATAAAAGTTAAATCTTATAGGCAGAAACACAAAAATCTTTTCTATGTGTTGTGAATTTAGGAATTTAGGTGGAAAACACCTTGTGTATGCCAAATTTTGGGAGGTAATCTTACGGATTAAGCACACGTTTTCTTTTTTCTCGTTTGTTGCGTATTATACTCGAGTATATGCGGTATATATATTTCTATAATAATAATGTCACATGATACAGGAGCAAATGAACGTTGTGCACTTTTCTACCATCCTGCGCTCCCTGTTTGCCGATTGTGCGCAGGTAGGGTCCCACCCATCACCGATCAGGCACGTCACAAACTGCTGCAATTGGGCTTTCAGTGGGAGCGCCAAGCCCAGGTATGTTGCGTTCAGGGCGTCCTGCGTTTGAATCCACCTTCACTCATATACACAGCGTATGAACCCATATACTCTACATTGCTTCAAAAGCAGCTGCAGACATGTTGAATGGATAATTACCACATATGGGAACTCCTATCTGGTACCAGCAGGGGGGGGCAACAAGAAACTGAAGTCTATACCCACCCAGCGTCGCCCCAGTTCAGCCAGACACGTCTGTGTAACACTGTGGTCAGACGGGTGACTTTTGGTATGTTATGGAATGCCCTATGCCTAGCAACTATGCAATTGGTCCTTTTTTTTTTTTTTTATTGCCTTCCTATTTACATATTTCCAGCTTTCAAACTGGGGTCAGTGACCCCAGCAGCCAAGAAAACTATTACTATCTGTAAAATTACAATGTTATTGTTACTTCAACTTTACTTCTAAGAACATAGTTGTAGAGGTAATAGGGGATTCTATTGAGGATTACATTATAAAACAATATAATGATTACAGAGAGCCACCATGGACTAATGAATGCTAACTCGTGAAAAAGAAAATCTAATAAGCTTCTATGAGCAGGTAATAGAAAAAAAGGTTGATGCCCTCTATTTGATACTATTCCACATCATAGACAGATGCATAAGGCTTGGGAAGGGTTGTACTTTGGTAGAAACTCGAGTGGCACAGAGCAGAGTTGTTATAATACCATAATACCACATGAATGAGTGTCAGGTCACATAGTAATAGTGCGAAATAGCAAAAAACGCTGCGTATTTCCGCTAGGTCTGGCAGCTGCCTTTGCGTATACATAGGAATAGCTTGCTGTGCAAATACTGGCGTATTTCGGCCTACGCTTGAAAAATCCGTGCTAAGGCGTTTTCTAGCGTATTTCCGCATTGTGTGGTTTGCTTCAAGTCTTTTCAAGTTATTTCTATGGATGATGATATCAGGCGTTTTTCAGCTGCCGAGAGAATTAGAAAATACGCAGCGGAAAAACGCCACGTGTGGCATCAGCCTAACATCACAGTGCAACTCAGGCATCACATGCATCTGGCTATGGTTACAGTCATGGAGTAACAACAATAACAACTTATTTTTAGAAGAAATCTACTCTATGGCCAGTGGATTCACTCTGTGCTTATACAATTGGTAAGGGGTATGGACCAGTCCATGGCGGCTTTAGATAAAGTCGGGGCCGCCATAGCGTGTACCTGCAGATAAAAAATAAAGCAAAGTATCTGATTGCGATACAACATTCGGGCTGATCAGTGCCTTCAGTGGGTTAGAGGCGCTGCCTGCTCTCTCCCCACACCCGCCCACCCACAGTGGAAACTCTGAGTACTCACACTAACTAAGCTGCTCTGTTTTCTTTGCCAGAGAGACCCATTGGCTCCTGAGGCTCACAGCTCGGCTCCGTGGACAGACGGACGCGCATACATGCGCATCAAACTTGGCTGCAGTTCCGAGTGCCAGGTGTAACACTCGCACTCAGTGCTAGGTTAGATGAGCTTGCTGTGCGCACCCCCATGGACAGACGCGAATACGTGCGAGCGTGCGCACGCGCGAATGTCTGTCCACGGGGGGGGGGGTCGGGGGATGTGCGCACAGCAAGCTCTTAGGGATCGAGTACTCGAGTATAAGCCGAGGGTTAGTTTTTCAGCACATTTTTGGTGCTTATACTCGAGTATATGCGGTATATATATTTCTATAATAATAATGTCATATGATACAGGAGCAAATGAACGTTGTGCACTTTTCTACCATCCTGCGCTCCCTGTTTGCCGATTGTGCGCAGGTAGGGTCCCACCCATCACCGATCAGGCACGTCACAAACTGCTGCAATTGGGCTTTTAGTGGGCGCCAAGCCCAGGTATGTTGCGTTCAGGGCGTCCTGCGTTTGAATCCACCTTCACTCATATACACAACGTATGAACCCATATACTCTACATTGCTTCAAAAGCAGCTGCAGACATGTTGAATGGATAATTACCACATATGGGAACTCCTATCTGGTACCAGCAGGGGGGGGGGCAACAAGAAACTGAAGCCTATACCCACCCAGCGTCGCCCCAGTTCAGCCAGACACGTCTGTGTAACACTGTTTTTTATTGATAAAAGATGAGCATATTGGCAAATAAGGCATAGGAATACTGGATTGTTTTCAATATACATATATTGGTTTTGATATAAAAAAAAGCAGGCGAGATATGCGTGGGTTTATATGAGTAATACTGATAGCACCAAGGCACTCTGGGGCGCAGGCACAGTGAGTACATGTCGCGGATATAACGGTGACTGCAGAGGGAGCAGGGTACGGAGATGTATCTGGCACACACCAAACTGGAGGGGAAAGGGGGTGTGGCTTAGCATGTGCCAGATGCCTCTCTACCTGTGTGTAAAATAGTGAAAATCCTATAAAAATAATAATCATAAAACTGAATATATTTATCTTTGAGTGACTGAAGGCATCTCTTGGCTCTGCTAGTGATGGGGGGATTGTACCCGCAGGGAGTAGAAAACTACAGTAAAGGTGGAGCTAGTGGTTTAAGCAGTGTTAGGCAATGGCCAGGCTGCATTGCCCGCTATTGGGCACTTCTATAGGCTCAAACACACTATTAAATAACAGAAAATACTGATATAAGGGTAACACCTTTGCAATACAGATTGTATACAAAAATATGGCTGCCCATTAAAGGGAGTGAAATATGGCATTTCATGGACACTAAATATGGCATTTCATGGGCACATCTTTATGTACCTGAGCCCTGTTATGATTAAAAGAAGGGCCTGTGACAAATGCCCACACCACAAAGGGAAACGACCTCTAAAGAGACCCTAGTAGCTGTAGCTGCCACTTGTAGGGGGGCTATAGATTGGCTCAGTGGACTGGCACAGGGCTAGGGCCCCCACACAGCTGCAGTTGTTTGCAGGGAGAAAGGCAGTCCCATTGAGACCCACAGATATTTCCCTTGCCTGGGTAGGGGGCTGTAACTGTGGGATAGAGTGTATAGTAAGGTAAGATGGTGTCTGGGCTGGAGCAGTAACCGTGGGAAAAGTGCAAATAGCAAGGCTTTAGCCCAACGTTTATCCTTCTAGTTATTGAATTTAATATCCCACCATGCAGGTGAAGGCTGTTGGAGATGCTGGGGGTTGGAAGACTGGGTTGGACTTTATCCACCTGGCCCCTCCCCAGAAATGTATTCACCCCTTCCCACTGCCGTTAAATCCATCCCTACCCGGTTCCCATTGTGTTGGAAATAAAGTTTAATAGACTCTATACACCTTAAACTTCAAGGCACATACACAAAATAAAGGGTACATAGAAAATAACAAAGAGCTCCCTGAACTGCAGATACTATTGGTTGTGATGAATTTAATCACATATATATATATACGTATATACCTCAGTATACAAAGGTAAATAGCTTAGCAGGCAGGCAGTGGTGCATTGTTCAAGCTGTTGAATGTACATATTTTTGCAAGTACGAAACCCTTCATGTTCTGTTCAGGCAGTTGGAAATATCGTACCCTATCCATGAAGTCTCATCGCTTAGACGGTGATGAATATAAGCCTGGCCGAATGAACCAGGTCCATAATGTACGCAATAAGGTTGACGGCTGTCAGGACAGCAACAGCAACCAACTTATCCCAGTCGCACACCCTGTATAGGTTTCCTTGGCCCGACCGGCAGTATGATGGTCGGCTCGGGGTTCCACCATGCTTCCTGTCAAATGCGAAGATTGGCCAGACGATCATGGCGGAGACGTACATAAGGACTGCCAAGAGGGCATAGCCACTTAGGAACTTATTGAAAGCACAAGGCAACCAACCTGTGCACTCGCCGACACAGAGGATAATGACCACAATGGATAAGATAAAGCAGATACAATAGACGGCTAAGCACCACTTCATGGCATCATGCCTCTCGTATTGAGCTGGATCGGAGATAAAGACAAATATGATGCAAGCAATGAAGGTCTCCAAAACCTTCAAGAGTCCTGGTGTGGTAGCCATGTACCCAGTAACTTCTCCAGGCTTGGCTCTGGTTAAGGACACTTCAATAATGTAAGCCAAGGTAGTGAGGCAGGAAAACACAATGGCCACGATCTGGTAGTTGCGTGCCTCGCTGTTATAGGCCTTGTCCTCTAGGTATTGCAGGGGGTAGATCACAGTGGCAGAGAGGCACATTAGGACACCATACATGGCAAAGGTGATGGGGAAGTTTTTCCAGGATACGGGCATCCGGTTCTGCACCCCAGCGAATTCCACAATCAGGATGACCAGGGTGACTGCGAAGCAGAAACACCAGCAAAACATACAGAGATCTCCGATCCGGCCACCCCATCTCCCAGTGTGTACCACCAGGCTGAATGTAACGCAGGCGAAGATGACTTCAAGGATACGGACGATGCCCACCGGTGATTTCAGTGTGCTGGTGTTGCCCACCACTATGGTTCTGTGTTGGACCGGCATGGCTGAGGTACCTGATTACAAAGAAAAAGAGAAAATACAGTAAATGAGATGAATGGAACACCAATATTTATCATAGGGCTGGGTTGGGCAGGCTCGAATCTGTTAATGGACAACATGAAGGTACATTGGCCCTCTAACAATTTAAACCCAAAACAGCTTTGGGAACCGCCCTATTTTTTAACTAATCCAGAATCTTTTTAAGGAAGACAAATGCTCTCTTAGTACCGGGACCAAGCCCAAGCCTCATACCCACTGGCAATATTTGTTTTACATTACTGAAGTGATCCAGTTATGTCTATGCCATTACCATACCAGAACATTTGTGGGGGTGTTTTTTCCCCATAAATGAATCACTGGTGATTCTCTGAAATGATAGAGAACGAAAAATACCCTCTAAAGGGCCAAGAGTCTAGTACACAATAGTAATTGTTCATATGGGCAACTAGCAGAACTGGTAAAGATGTGCCTTGGGCAAGGATGCCTTTAGGGCCTTAATGACCAAGCACTACCAGTAATGTAAACTTTGGTTGCTTGCAGACATGCCTGTTGCCACGAGGCGCTGGCACACATCATGTGGTTATGTGCCCTAGTGAGACATCACCATTTGGATACAACCCAGTGGCACTAGGCCGAGGGGAGAGGCTTGTCCCAAGGGCAAAAATATAGAGGACAATTCACAGAATGTAATGAAATAGGAAGGGACACTGGGTGTAATTGTAACCATAATGAAAAAGATAAATTATGCATTTTTATTTTGGGACTGGGTCACCTTCCACCCACACTGGCTGCCTCTCCTCTCTACGTGGGTCATATCCATAGCCCACCCAGAACTTGGGTATTTCTGCAGAATTCTATTTCCTTATTATATGAGAAATTATTTACTATGAACATGTGTTTTCCAAACTGCTCACTGCTTCCACCAACGGGCAGCAAAGGGCAGATTAATACAAAACAAGTGTTCTGCTGAGCACAATAACCCGTACAAGCAGCCAGAGGTGAAATGTCATGAACAGCCGATTGCACAGACATAGCACAGAATTCCAACACGAAACAATACAGAACAGGATGTCTGCTTCAACTTGTCTTCATTTCATTAAAGGAAGGGCAAGAGTAATTAACAGTCTGAATCAACCCAACCTAATTCATGAGCAATTCCCCCATAAGCCTTTCTACTGAAACTAAGGTGGTAAATCCAGTGATCAGCAACTTCAGGGCAAAACACTCACTTGGACACATGGGCCAATGGGTTTGCAAGCCAAATGTAAGAGTTCTGCCTGCTTAGTAATCAAAGTCTCTTCCTTCTCTTTGCAGGTCGTACAGTCTAGAAACCAGCAACTGAGGGACAATGGCTGAACGAGCATCAAGTACAGGTAAGGCATCAAGACTAAGGACTTACCTTATGTGCAGAGTGGAGCTACTTGAAAGAAGAAGCGTGACGGGCAATGCAGCGGATTCTGAAACCTGGCTGTTAAGGGAAACAGAGAAAAAGAGTCTGAAGTCATTATGAAGAAGAACCAAGAGAAGAATCTAGAATATGAGGCAAACAGTGTAAAAAAGGCAAACAGTGTAAAAAACAAACCTCCTTTTGGTCAGAACATAGGAAAAAAGGACCAAAATTAGCTTGAGGGGTCAACATGCAGCAGAATGATACCTACAATTCTCAATAACTTGCCAGCACGCCCTAGCATTTCCCCAAAAAAAACCAAAAACACAGATCTGGTGCACCATATGGTTATCCATCTGCTGGACGAAGGGCGTGCCCCCCAAACGTTGTCTTTGTCACATTACGGTTGTCCCTATGTTTGGTCTTCCCGAGAGCTCAGCTGAACCTAAACTTCACTCCACGGCAAGGTATGCAGCACAAGACCAGAATAGCGACACTAATTCCCCCTACCAAAAATACCCTCTTTCTCTGGCTACTGGCTGGGAGAAGCAACCCCATGGAGGTTTCTAGAATGTATCAACAGCTACACTTGCTAAACAGCCTTAGGCACAACAGAAGAAGTACAACAGCTTGAAGGATTCATTGGAACTTGATGGAAATTCCAGAAGGAGGTCTGCTATATAAATATGCAGTATGAATATTATCTGTTACTGAACAAATGAGAAAAACATGGAGAAATAAATGATGTTGCCAAAGCATGTAAATCCAGCACTATAAGTCAAATGGACTGAGAGCTCAGTCCAAAATCGTGACTTAAGAACGTACAGAGATCTTGTGAGGCTGGGAGAGCATTCCTGGCTGACACCACTTGGATAAATCACTGTGTAGAATGGAGAAGAAGGAGAAGAAGCAGGAGATGGAGTGGGAGGGGGTACAACAAGAACAAAGTTTGGGAGAGGGTGGCGCAGATGGCCCGTGTGTACACAAACATCAGTATTTGAGATTTTGCCACAGTAATCAAACCCAAATACTAAAGACCAAAATATGTGGACACCTCCAATATCTGTAATTGGCTACGCTCAAGCTGCGCTCATCATTGCCATGCAGGTGCTACTATATCATACAAAAACATTCTGGGCAATTCCTGGTTCCTACTTTGTGGCAACAGTTTGGGGAAGGCTCTTTTCTGTTCCAGCACAATAATGCTCCCCATGCACAACGTGAGATCCCTACAGAATGGGTTTGCCAGGATGGGAGAGTAAGGAGTTGACTAAACTGCACAAATACCTGGCCTTAACCCAACTGGACATCTATGGGATGAACTGGAACATCAATTTGGGGCAGGCCTGACTGCCATTATCAGTGCACAACCTCTTACATAAAAATACAGGTAAATCCCACTGACAGTATTCCAACATCAAGCATTCCATAGAGAAGTGTGCCGAGTATTAGCCTTGGTTCTGGAATGAGGTGATGGAGTCCACGCAGTTCATGCAGTAAATTGAAACTGTGAGGCTTTGTTTGGGCTGCCTCATAGATATGGGGCAATATGAAGAAAAAATATAATTATTTCTCCACAAAACAGAGAAATTGGGGGGGAAATTGTGTCCTCAATCATAAGGAAACTTCTTTATGGATTAAGAACGCAGCTACCTAAAGCAGCTCTTCAGGGGGTGGGATATGTCAGGCTCAGCATTCAGTGCCAATTCTCCCATTACAGGGGAAGCAGATTAGTGGTATGTAAACATCCCAGAAGTTTATTTAGCCTAAGGGCGGGGAGCGGCTCATTGAATGAATGGGAGGCATGCCAGGCCTCCAGCACGGACTGCGGCCCTTTTATGGTATCAGAACTTATCTCTCCCTACTGGTCATTGGAAAAGGGTTTCCTTCCATGGGAAAAGTCATATAGAAACTGACTGCCTGGGGTGAATTCTAGGTTCACGCTCACCAGACCGCCTGCCACATTGCCTGCTAAAAGCAAAACCGTCAACTGCAACTTAGTAAAAAATCTCTTTATTGTGTCCCATGGCAGAAATGATTGGGGGCAATATGAGTAATAGCCACCATGGGAAACAATTGTGATTTTTTTGTTTAATTTTAGCTTCATGTTTAGTTTATGAATGGATCAATGTTCCCCTTGTACAACAGTTACATGCAGTAATGTAATCCTATTATACCCACGTGCCCAGCTAGGTTTCCAACCAAAACAGACTAAATTAGCTGCAGATATTAGTAGTCAGAAGCAGTAGGGACGGCGATAACAGAATTGCACACAATAAACCCGGTCGGCTCTGCCTGAATTTCCTCCTTCTCCTGAGAGATTCCCATTCTAACAGTTGGAAAGGCTTTTTCCATGACTCACCCCCTGGAAAATTCTGCAGGCTCCTCATTATTTCATAGTTCCAATGCCTGTTCCTAGGGGTCCCAATTATTTATCCTTCCAGCAAAAGCCCCCTAAAGCCAGACATGGAGCTGAACATTCCACAATACTTTAGCATGACACCGTATGTATTTCTATTACACACGGGAACTCTTTGGCCAGTTATTTTCCACAGACACAGATACATAGAATACAATAATGAACAAACTGATAACTGTCTCTACATGTGTTTTAGCAGAGGCAATTCTCAGTATTGTCTATGGCAGGGGATTTTCTGGCGTTTAGTAGCCGTGACAAGTAGCTGCTACTAAGTAGCTCCTTGTTTTCACCCGTAGAGAAGGGAGGACTTTAGAGAACTATAGAGAAGGGAGGAGCGGAAGAATCAGTGAATAGCTGTCTCGGAGGTGGATCCGTTAAGTGGAAAAGCTGAATATACATTTTGGTAGGGGGGAGATGTGACTCACAGATGTTTCCTGTTAAGAACGCTACACTCCTTGTATGATGTAACTTGCTATAAAGTAGATCTGTAAGTGCACAGGGGCAGCACACATCCTCTGTCTGCTCCACAGAACCTCATTGCCTCCCCCCAACCAGAAAACCAGCAGCTACAATTTTATAAGGTTTGGGGTGACCCTTCACACATCACTTTTAACATCAAGCTCAGACTTGAAATAAAACATTGGGTGGGCCAATGGTGGTTAAGGCTGCCATTTACCCAAGTTTCATCTGTGCCAGCTTTTGGCACATCATAATCCACTCAATGGCTGGCCGGCCACTGGAATGCAGCCCTATGCAGTGCCAGGATAACCAAGCTGATGTTCCATTTAGCAACATATTTTTGTGGATAAAACACCTTTAACCCTGAAGAGGTCAACAAAATAAGGTCCCCACTGCATCAGAACCAGAGGCACTTACATCAATGCAAATTGCTTGAACATTTACACGAGCTCCAATTTTTTTATGTGACCCAAGACCCTTTTAGATACACATTTTATGATTTGCCTGGTCCATCTCAAGTTAATGTATAAATCCTATTCCACAGGCATACCAGTAGCTCTTATTGAGCCTTAAGGAACATTCTCTTGGCAAACGTAATCCAATGAACAAGCCTACAACACGCTGACTGGAAAAACATGCTGCTCGGCCAGAAATGGCACAGTCTGTGCTAGACGACTTCTCATTTCCTCTCACCCTTGCACTGCCAATAGCCAGCATAGCGTTCCAAGGCAAAAGCAGAAGGCATAATGTCCTGGGCACAATTCACTCCCATCTCCTAACTCATATAAGGGATCTCCTAACTCATATAAGGGCTCTCCTAACTACTTATACATTATATGAAGCACAACGCTCCTCTAGACCAGGTTGACCAAAATGAAGGTCTATGGGCCGAGTGTGGTTCTTCAAAGCATTTTCATGGCTCCCATCCAACTCTACAGATGTCTCCAGATGACATCACATGCAGCTACACCTCCCCTTTTTCTTTGGTGAGATTACCCCAAAGTTACCGGTCTTTCTTTAATAATATAATCTGCTATTTATACAACATGGAAAAGGTTGCAGAGCACTGCAATGGATGATGATTCCTTTGGCAGTATGAAACAAAACTAGGTATTTAAGTTTCACTTGGAAACCGCCCTCCTAAATGCCAGAGGCAAAACAGGATAACAGCCCCCCAGTCTAGGAGGGTTACAGAACGCAAAACATTCACACTTGTGAGATAACTTATCTAGCCCAATCACATTGACATACCTCCCAACATTTGAAAAGCAGAAGGAGGGACAAAAGTGTCTGCCGCGCGTAGCGTGGCAAAAATTTTTAGGCCACACCCACTTTTTGGTCACGCCCCCCCATCCAAACAGGCCCATTTTACAAAACCACGTCTGAAAAGCATAACATACACAAAGTGCATAAAAATCTTGCTGGTCCTCCCCCAGTGTCCCCCCAGCATCCACCCAACATCCTCCAGCTCCCCCCAGCATCCACCCAACATCCTCCAGCTGCCCCTTACCTTCCTCCAGCTCCTCCCAGCGTCCTCCCCAACATCCTTCAGCTTCCCCCAGCGTCCTCCCCAACATCCTCCAGCTCCCCCCAGCGTCCTCCCCAACATCCTCCAGCTCCCCCCAGCGTCCTCCCCAACATCCTTCAGCTTCCCCCAGCGTCCTCCACAACATCCTTCAGCTTCCCCCAGCGTCCTCCCCAACATTCTCCAGCTTCCCCCAGCGTCCTCCCCAACATTCTCCAGCTCCCCCAGCATCCTCTCTAACATCCTCCAGCTCCCCCCAGCGTCCTCCCCAACATCCTTCAGCTTCCCCCAGCGTCCTCCACAACATCCTTCAGCTTCCCCCAGCATCCTCCCCAACATCCTTCAGCTTCCCCCAGCGTCCTCCCCAACATCCTCCAGCTTCCCCCAGCGTCCTCCCCAACATTCTCCAGCTTCCCCCAGCGTCCTCCCCAACATTCTCCAGCTCCTCCCAGCATCCTCCCCAACATTCTCAAGCTCCCCCCAGCGTCCTCCCCAACATTCTCAAGCTCCCCCCAGCATCCTCCCCAACATTCTCAAGCTCCCCCCAGCGTCCTCCCCAACATTCTCAAGCTCCCCCCAGCGTCCTCCCCAACATTCTCAAGCTCCCCCCAGCGTCCTCCCCAACATTCTCAAGCTCCCCCCAGCGTCCTCCCCAACATTCTCAAGCTCCCCCCAGCGTCCTCCCCAACATTCTCCAGCTGCCCCTTACCTTCCTCCAGTGTCTTCCCCAGCATCCCCCTGCTCCTACCACTATCCGGCTGCGCCCCAGGGCTCTCCTTCTCCTCCTCGTGACGTCACACGCACTTGTTAGCGCCGCAGCTAAGTTCTGCACTGTGAAGGCCTTTATGTTAGAACTGAACTAAGCAGAGCTGCGGCGCTAAGGGGAGACATGCGTGTGACGTCATGCGGGAGACCTTTAAAAGTGGGACAGATCGGCGGCTATCCGGGACAGCGGGACGGGGTAGCAAAATCGGGACTGTCCCGCGTAAAGCGGGACAGTTGGGAGGTATGCATTGATAATATCACTCACCCATGAGGTCGCAATGATATAGCATTTCATCACTGACATTATGGGACATCTAGAGCCTTCTTCTTAAGCTGGCCATACATGCCCGGATATATTTGGTGTGTGTATGGTGGATTGAGGCGACTGATATCACAAAAGCCTTGGATATTGGTCTTCTCATCGATCAAGTGGAACAGAAAATTTTGAATGGGCGCCATTGAAGTCGCCCGAGCAAAGGCAAGCATTTAGGGTTGAATCGTCAGATAAGGGTAGAATTCCTGTTGTTTCTACCTCCATATCTGACAATTAAGCCCTTAACGTTAGTGGAGGGTACAAGTGATCTTTCCTGCGACTCCTGTGTATGGGGTTCTTACATAGATCAACCCAACCAATGTGTGCCTGAAAATCAACCACATGTTGACTAAGCTGGTTTAAAAATCCCATTGGGATGAGGAGCACAATGGCGCATTGATGTGGTCCTCGTCCTAACAGCCTCTATGCCTGCAATGTGATCCAAACAATCACATCAATCCAAAATTGCCCACCTCGAGCATTTCGGGGAAAGACCCATTCATTTGGCCAATCAAGGAGGTCTTTCAGTGTATGGCAACCTTTACACTAGAGGTCAGTCCTGTCCAGAACCCCCCATGGGTGAGAATGTTAAGATGTTTGGGCAACATCCTAATTAAATAATAAAATATCTCACCAACATTAAACAGTGCAAGGTAACGGGAATGATCAAGCACAGGAACCGTGGAAAAAAATACTATAAACATGACATTCTCCTGCTGCTGCCACATGAAATATCTTCCCCCTCCTCACTCTCCCAAAACAAAATAAACATTCTCAGATAAATTCTTCCCCCTATGACTCACTGCCTGGAGTGAACCAGGAACGAGCGAGGCAGTTCCCAAAAAGGAAACAGTGCTCAAACGGCAGCCTGTCAGCTCTGACTTGCACCTCGTTATGATCGTTAGGCAGAATTCATTATATCAGGGCGTTCCAAGCGGGTGGAGTGTAGATGGCTTCCAGCCTGACCAAAGGCTCCACAGGCTCCCCTGTGTTATATATTGTATATATATATATATCTGTCTCCAACATGTGAGAGACTGGAGAATCAGGCAACACCTGGAATATCTAGACATCTCTAAATCAGTCCAATAATAGTATGAAGTGAGCACAATGATCCTCGGGAACAATGCACCATATACATAAAGTCGCACAGATGAAAAGGATTATTCTGATTCTAATTTGTCTTTAAGAAATAAATAACTAGAGGGTAATAATTATATATTCACCTCTTAGGGCCATGGCAACAAAAAGTTCTAGCAGCCATTTATTGCCAGAGAGGAAAGTTGGCAGAGAGTGAAAGTGACTTCAGTTGACATTTAACTACACGCTAATGCCCAATGGCATACGTTACTGTGTTAAATACTCTCTCAGACAAATACATAGCGAGAAGCTGCCATATGGCTTGCCCCAAAAATGGGCTGACTTAGTCACCAACAGCGCCACCTAAGGCAACATGTTCTGTGTGCACAATAAGCTACGACTATTCAATAATATACAAGACAACGCTGATCATTTACAGATAATTGTCTCTACATGTGTTTTAGCAGAGTCAATTCACAGTAATGTCTATGGCAGGGGATTTTCTGGCATTTTGTAGCCGTGACAAGTAGCTGCTACTAAGTAGTTCTGTGTGACCTCACCCTAAATCTTCTTTTTCACAAGACAATGCAGATAAGGGATCTATATAATAAATCTGAGGGGAGAATTATTTTACAAATATTGATGAGCTATTAGGCAGCCTGGGGTCCTTATAAACTCCACGGAGGCCCCCCAGTGTGACAGCTCTGCCTTAACCCATAGTATCTCTGGTGTCAGCCAGTCATCTCTGTATCCTTCGGTCTGTGGCTGAACAGTGGTAATGGAGTGCCAGCATTTAGCACTAACAGGAAACCATTAGTAGGTCACAAGGTTGTGCATTAACCAACACAAAACTATGTAGCTTATATTGTAGCATATATCTGAGTTAAATATCAGCAACGGCAACATGAAGAACCCCTAAATCACCCGAAGCTGGCATGACTGTCCCGTTAGGGCAATGCACTGTCCCATTAGGGAGCTGCACTGGCATGACTGTCCCGTTAGGGTGCTGCACTGGCATGACTGTCCCGTTAGGGCACTGCACTGTCCCATTAGGGTGCTGCACTGGCATGACCGTCCCGTTAGGGCACTGCACTGTCCCATTAGGGTGCTGCACTGGCATGACTGTCCCGTTAGGGCACTGCACTGGCATGACTGTCCCGTTAGGGCAATGCACTGTCCCATTAGGGTGCTGCACTGGCATGACTGTCCCGTTAGGGCACTGCACTGGCATGACTGTCCCGTTAGGGCAATGCACTGTCCCATTAGGGTGCTGCACTGGCATGACTGTCCCGTTAGGGCACTGCACTGGCATGACTGTCCCGTTAGGCAAGACTGTTCCAGCTGGGCATAGCACTGGTCTGACTATACTGAAACTCATATCCAGGTAATGAGAGGCATTTACTGTCTCTATAAAAACTACTCTCCATAATAAAAAACCAACCCCTACTCTGAGGGCAGTGTCAGGCTGCTGCTCCTAAGCTATTAGCCCCCCAATGTGCCGATCCCATAGCAGTTTGACACCCCAGGATGCATGCTGAACAGAATTGGGGGCCCAGCAGCTAAGTCCCCCCCCCCAAAAAAAAAGCTCAAGGCATTAGCTCGTGCATGTAGGCACCGCGGCCAATGAGCAGCTCCGCTGGGTACATCTCTCTCTATACAGATCCGTGGCTGCGATGCATCTGGGGAGATACAATCACATGAAGCATCTGGGGAGATACAATCACATGAAGCATCTGGGGAGATACAATCACATGAAGCATCTGGGGAGATACAATCAGATGAAGCATCTGGGGAGATACAATCAGATGAAGCATCTGGGGAGATACAATCAGATGAAGCATCTGGGGAGATACAATCAGATGAAGCATCTCGGGAGATACAATCAGATGAAGCATCTGGGTTGATACAACCACATGAAGCATCTGGGGAGATACAATCACATGAAGCATCTGGGGAGATACAATCACATGAAGAATCTGGGGAGATACAATCAGATGAAGCATCTGGGGAGATACAATCACATGAAGCATCTGGGTTGATACAATCACATGAAGCATCTGGGGAGATACAATCACATGAAGCATCTGGGGAGATACAATCACATGAAGCATCTGGGGAGATACAATCACATGAAGCATCTGGGGAGATACAATCACATGAAGCATCTGGGGAGATACAATCACATGAAGCATCTGGGGAGATACAATCACATGAAGCATCTGGGGAGATACAATCAGATGAAGCATCTGGGGAGATACAATCAGATGAAGCATCTGGGGAGATACAATCAGATGAAGCATCTGGGTTGATACAATCACATGAAGCATCTGGGGAGATACAATCACATGAAGCATCTGGGGAGATACAATCACATGAAGCATCTGGGGAGATACAATCAGATGAAGCATCTGGGTTGATACAACCACATGAAGCATCTGGGGAGATACAATCACATGAAGCATCTGGGGAGATACAATCACATGAAGCATCTGGAAGAATAAGAAGTAGCAGTGCCCACACCGACACCAGCCTATGGGACATTAGGAAAAGACAGCGCTTCGACATCTGCATGTCCCCCAGATGCAGCAACAGCTGGCGAGCAGTGGCACAGATGCACCACATGCTGAATGATAAGTGGAACAGTGGACCTGTCCCTAAGTACAGCCCGGAGTGCCCACTGTACGCTGGGTGCCCTATGTGGGTGCTGTGGGTGCCATACGTACCTCCTGGGAGCCCGGGGCCACGCCGAGTAGTCACACAGCCAGCGGGAAGGAGAAGTGAATGAGCTGCAGAGCCCGGGGTGGGTGCGGCACTGAGACTCACGGCTAAGGGACTGAGGGAAAACTCTCAGACGCACACAGAGCGCTACGGGCAGTAGGGCAGGGGGGGCGCTAGTGCGCACAGAGAGTGGGAGACGCTCCCTTCAGCCGCGCCAACAGGGGAGCTCACGCCTTACTACTCAGTGTTGGCTTATGTGTCAGGGCTGGGATAGTCTGCCTTCCGACTCCGCTAACTACAACTACAGGAGAGCAGCCAGCAACTAAATATCCCATTTATATGTTACACTAGCTGCAGTAAAAGTGCCCTGTTACTTTCTGTTTCATTATCCTTAAACATAATGCTTGATACCAATGTTATTAATAGGGAAAATACATTAGAATAGAAGGAGGTTGGTGATATTTTTTTCACACATCACAGTGAGGAGCACATTGTCTTGTGGCCCTGGTTGGACTCCACTGGGTGCCACATGGGGGGCCCTTGATTGGTGAGGGCGGGGCCAGTGCAGGTTGCTGTGTAGCTCCCCCTGCAAGCTGATTGGTCACTACTGTTGCTCATCCCCATGTGTGACCCCTAAATGCATGGATGTGGCCATTTAGTCAGAAATCTCCAAAATGGTGTCTTGTGCCTCCTGTAGTGCCAAACTGGCAATCTGTGGGCTCTGGCAAATGCCATAAGGGCTGCTGTAAGATGCCACAGACATTGGGCTGGTGGGGGGCTGTTTGGGCCTCTGCCTATATAAAATCCCAGTCTGGACCTGGTGGCCATGCTCATTAACTGAATGTGACTACACATGGGCAGATTTTAGCTGCTGATTCAGCTCCTTCAGTCTGAGTCAGTCCAACAGGCCTAAAATCAGGCAGATATCTATAGGACAGGTTTAAAAATCTCATCAGCCCCCCCCCCACACCCCCCAAGGTGCACCGCCAGCCACGCTCTCCTAGCCCCCTGCAGGGGCCCCTGCCACCCGCCTGACATCTTCCCCTGAACGCGAGTAAGTGAAGTGCATCACGGGAGGACATCGGCAGCCAGGGGAGCGGTAACGGATTGGGTCTGGGCTGCCGGGGCCCACCAGGTTTTTCCCCAGTATCCCGGTGGACTAGTCCGACCCTGCCCTCATCAGCTTGTTGATATGGTCCTCGCTCCAATGGCCTGTATTCCCATCGTTATGATCCAAATCCCCAGGGCCAAATTCCTGATGGGCAGAAAGGAGCAGTTTACAGTTTGCACATGTGCAGTGAATAATTGGTGATGTCACAATAGAGCAGTGGTCCCCAACCAGTGGCTCGTGAGCAACATGTTGCTCCCCAACCCCTTGGATGTTGCTCCCAGTGGCCCCAAAGCAGATGCCCATTGTTGAATTCTTGGCTTGGAGGCAAGTTTTGGTTGCATAAAAATCCAATATAATGCCAAACAGAGCCTTCTGTAGGCTGCCAGTCCATATAGGGGCTATTAAATAGCCAATTATAGCTCTTATTGGCACCACCAGGAACCTTTTTCATACTTGTGTTGCTCTCCAACACTTTTTCCATTTAAATGTGGCTCACAGGTATAAAAGGTTGGGGATCCCTGCAATAGAGCGTGCCCTCAGTTGGACCACACCCACTTATTCTGGGAGCGCACTATGCGTTCTTACGATCCCTGGGCTTCCTACAGCTGGAAGTTGCCATCTCTTCCCATAGTACCATAACTCTGGGCATGCCCCTTGTGTGCGCAACATGAACGATATTATGTACTTTATATAATTTTCTAGGTAAGTTACGTAGGTTTGCAGTACCATACTGGCCCTCTCTTTGAATCAAAATTTGACCAGGCCCCTAATGCCAGTCCCCCTGTACCCCCTGATGGCGCCCTATCAGCAGTGTCTGCTCTCCCTATTGTTATGCCACTGTATACAGTGAAGGTAAGCAACTGCAATGCATAGAAGCAATGTGGCCCTCGCTGAGTACCCACTTAATGTGGCCCTCCCTATTATTTGAATTCTTGGTGTAAAATGGAAATACAATCCCTGTGGAGTTAGCTGGAATCCCTGCATACTTGCTGAGAGCAGCTGATGGGTGTATAATAGTAATGCTCGGCCTGGGGCAGGTGGGACATCCCTGATTGATGTTATTCAATAGGAGCCCACACTTGCTGGCTAATGTTAGCCCCGGGGGCAGATTCCTAGCACTCAGTAAGGATTTTGTGTGTGGATTCTGGAAATAAATGAATCCAGGAGACATTCCTTCCCATTTATTTTATCTCTGCTCATTTTCACAGGATGCTTTTCCTGAAACATACACCGAACACTAGAAGGCTCCTTTACAAAACCATTGCAATTCATTCAGATGCCAGTTTGTCCTGCTTTTTTACCCACCATGCATCATTTCCCCCCAGAATTCCAGTGCCTTCCCATTCAACTTGTGCCACTAGTTTTCCATAGTGATTTGGGGTGAAAGTCATGGTGTCAATAATGGTGTTAGGGTGCCGATCAATAAAACTGTTTGCTGAAGGGGGAGTGTAGAGGAGACGGCGGAATGACTGTATATCCTTATACATGTGTGACTAACTGGCACCGGTGTGGTAATATTTAAATAGTGGGAGATCATTTGCTGGGTTTTATTGCCGGCATAACATAGGAGAATATGCTGAAGACTAAGGGGAACTAAGAGGGATATCTCAATACTAAAGGAATCTGCCAGCTCTGACCAACTGAAAGTACACATTTGGCTTTGGGGGGGGGGTATCCATTTTTTTAAAATTTCTCAGCCTTATACAAATACATATGCTGCCATTTACAAATTGCACACTCCTATATGCCCCTCTCTATATATCTGCATTCCAGATTGTAACTTTTTGTAGGAAGGGACCACATTTACTTGTATTGAAACTCCAAGCACTTAAAAGGGGTTGTTTCCCTTTACATTAACTTTTTGTATTTTGGATATAGAAAAAAAGGTATTTCCTGACAATTTGCATTTGGTTTTAATTTTTTTGTGGTTTTTCACTTATTTAGCTGTTTGTTCAAATTCTCTCCAGTTAAGAATTTCAGAAGCTATCTGGTTGCTAGGGTCTTGTTTACCTTAGCAACCAGGTAGTAGTTTGAATGAGAGACTGGAATATGAACAGGAGAAGGACTGAACAGAAAGATAAGGAATAAAAAGTAACAATAAGAATATTATTGTAAGCTCACAGAGCAATAGTTTTGTAGACTGACAGGGACAGTGACTCCATTTTAAAAGCTGGAAAGATGTAGAAGAGGAAGGCAGCTAATACAAAAAATCTGAATATGTATGTTAAACCTTTTTGGCTAGAACAGACCTTGCCCAGCTAGTTAGGTTAGAACATTAGGTACATTGTAATCTCTTTCAAAGGATGGGCCTTTGCTATGTGAAAGAGTATTTATGGATGGTGTTGTTAAACTACATCTCCCACTGCCAAATGTAAATTAGTGATGTAAAGGAAGGATGCCAGGAGTTATTTTGCAGCAATCTGGAACTAATAACTTTTATTGTCCAAGACAGTAACAATGCAATGCAGGGTTATCAATACTCATAAGGCAGATGGAATGGCAGCAGGGTCGGAACTAGGGGTAGGCAGAAGAGGCAGCTGCCTAGGGTGCAACGATTGAGGGGCGTCAGGCAGGAGCCTCTCCTGCCTACCCCTAGTGCTACTTTGTCATTGCCTCCGCCGCTTGTCATTAGCGGCGGAGGCAATGACCGATGTAATCGCTCCGCCCCCCCCCCCCCCCCCCGCGCCTTCTCCTGTGCTTTGGCGCGCATGCGCCGTTCGGGGGGGGTGGGGAGGTGGGCGGAGTTGGCCGATCGGGTTGCCTAGGGCGCCCGGTCGGCTTGGCCCGCCCCTGAATGGCAGGCATGAAAGGCACAAGATGGCAGCAATATTAGAATGGTGCACCAATGCGAAGGACCAGCTGGGTCCTCAGCTGGCCAAAGAATCTCTCGAGGAACACAGCTATGAAGGCAAATGGCTATAACAGGATAACATGGCAAGGAATGAATACTATGATGACTAGAGAATATTATACACCATATTTATTGACGGCAGTTCACAAAATTTTTAGCAAAAATTTAGAAACCCTGCAAATAATTGGCAGTGAAAAGTACTTTATAGTGAATGTTATGGGAAATTAGTTTTGTGGTTTTAATCAAGAAGCCCCTGAAGATTTTGTACTGGCAGGAAATGATGAAAACAGAAGAGTACAAAGCAGTTGCCGTGCAGGTTGCTAAGGAAGTCAACTCATATCTGAAATCTTGCACCTCTTGCTTGAGTGTATCCTATTTTCGATATTGTCAGGTATTTGTGTTATTTCCAGTCAAAGAATAAGGCCCTTTAGCATCATCTCATTTCATATTTCTGGTCCCCGGCATACATTACCCATGACCCCCTGCATGACTGACAAGGATATAAATGCTGGCTTGGTCGCGGAGTTCTGCAGAGATTGCCTATCCTTACTGGGTCACCTCTACTCCCTGGCCCCCCTATGCAGCCTAATGTTATGCCACTATAAGGGCCCTTACAGATGGGTGTTTGTTCCTGTAAGGACCAGAACTAGGGGTAGGCAGAAAAAGCACCTGCCTAGGGCGCAATGATTGGGGGGCACCAGGCAGCAACCTCTCCTGCCTACCCCTAGCCTGCGGTCCCTTCTCTTGCCCCTGCCAGTTGTCATAGCGCGGTAGGGGCAATGACTCTCTTCCCCGCAGGGGCGAGGTGGCCGAATGGGTTGCCTAGGGTGCCCAGTCAGCTTGGCCGCCCCTGGGTCCTGCATCCCCTGCAGTTTATCCTTTATACCTTCCACCATGGTAGAACGCAGGAAGTAACGCAGCCTCTACTTCCTGGTCAGCCTGCACTCATTGAGGTGCATGCAATGCGTTGAACGCAGGTGGGACGCATCTTCAGGAAGCAATGGAACACATGAAAAATCATCCACGGGGGTAGAATGACCATACACCTATGTGTAAAGGTGGCCACGCACGTGGCGATTTTCGATCTTTCGTGCGACCATTGGTAGATTTTGCTCAGGCGCCTTCTATGGCCTCCTGGGATAACGGTCGCCTCGCGACTTGCCATACACGCGCCGAGGTTTCGTATGATATTATCGGTGCGTGTATGGCCAGCTTAAGGGCCGTGCCCTCCATACATACTGATATGGAACTGTTATACCAGAGAACCTACAGATATGCGACCCAAACAAACCTATACGCCATTCCTTTACCTCCACAAAGTGCTATAACTTGAATTGGATCAGCCCAATCTCTAACCCCCACATGTAATTAGAGGCACAGGTATGGGACCCATTTTCCAGAATGCTCGGGACCTGGGGATTTCTGGATAAGGGGTCTTTCCGTAATTCGGATCTCCAACATAAAGTCTGCTAAAAACATTATTTAAACAGTAATTAAACCCAACAGGATTGTTTTGCCTCCAATAAGGATTCATTTTATCTTAGTTGGGATCAAGTACAGGTACTGTTTTATTATTACAGAGAAAAGGGAATCATTTAACCATGAAATAAACCCAATAGGGCTGTTCTGCCCCCAATAAGGGGTAATTATATCTTAGTTGGGGTCAAGTACAGGTACTGTTTTATTATTACAGAGAAAAGGGAATCATTTAACCATGAAATAAACCCAATAGGGCTGTTCTGCCCCCAATAAGGGGTAATTATATCTTAGTTGGGATCAAGTACAGGTACTGTTTTATTATTACAGAGAAAAGGGAATCATTTAACCATTAAATAAACCCAATAGGGTTGTTCTGCCCCCAATAAGGGGTAATTATATCTTAGTTGGGATCAAGTACAGGTACTGTTTTATTATTACAGAGAAAAGGGAATCGTTTAACCATGAAATAAACCCAATAGGGCTGTTCTGCCCCCAATAAGGGGTAATTATATCTTAGTTGGGATCAAGTACAGGTACTGTTTTATTATTACAGAGAAATGGAAATCATTTAACCATGAAATAAACCCAATAGGACTGTTCTGCCCCCAATAAGGGGTAATTATATCTTAGTTGGGATCAAGTACAGTTTTATTATTACAGAGAAAAGGGAATCATTTAACCATTAAATAAACCCAATAGGGCTGTTCTGCCCCCAATAAGGGGTAATTATATCTTAGTTGGGATCAAGTACAAGGTACTGTTTTATTATTAAAGAGAAAAAGGAAATCATTTTTAAAAATGTGAATTATTTGATTAAAATGGAGATGGGCTTTTCATAATTCAGAACTTTCTGGATAAAGGGTTTCCGGATAAGGGGTACCTGTAATACGTTTGCTTATGGGCAGTAACCCATAACCAATAAGATGTTTGCAGATGACCAGTAATTTTACCTGCTGACTGGTTGCTATGGGTTACTGCACCAGGGCAAACTTAGTGCCTTTTGATTCTGTATGTGTATTGGTAAATACAAACCAGAAGTAAAATGGGGGCCTAGCCCCCCCCCCCCCCCCCCCCCATTGATTTCTAGCAACTCCCACCCATTACTCCACAGAAAGAGAAGGAATGTTCAATCCTCAGTTTGACCTAATCTCTAGCCCCTTGTTCATGAAGTTCAGCCATTACGTTTGCTCACAAATATCCAGTCAGGAGTTCCCTGGTTGATACATTCAAGGGTCAAACCACATGAGTAAGGGGACGGCTTGGTTTATTTTCACACAAAATAAAGCATTTCCAAGGAAACCAGAGCTAAACTTGTAATTCTGAGGCAATTTCATTTGCTGGTTACTACAACAAGCTGCCTGGGCCCCGGTGTCCCAGCGCTGTCATTTCCTCATTTCTGCTTTAACCCCTTAGTTACTGCCTGACTCACTGTTTGTATCATTCTCACATGTTCTCGCAGGTCTCTGGGCACGATTTGTCTTCAGGAATTCAGTAGTACAAAGGCAGTTTTATAGAATTCACTGAATTGTTGCTTTGGGTGAAGACACACGGAGCGACTAGTAGCAGCTACTCACGGCTACTAAGGGCCGTGGCAGACAGGGAGATGGGATGGTATTTTGGGGAGATTAGTAGCCCACAAAAAGGGAGATTTGTCACGGGCGACTAATCGCCCCGTCTGCCATGGCCCTAAATACCAGAAAATCCCCTGCCATAGACAATACTGAGAATTGCCTCTGCTAAAACACATGTAGAGACAATTACCAGTAAATGATCAGCATTGTCTATTTTAGTAGCCACAACAAGTAGCTGCTACTAGTAGTTCCGTGTGACTTCACCCTTACAGTACCAGGATCAATATACACAGCTCTCTCTAGTTGAAATGGCAGCCAGGATTAAAGAGTCTTTGCAGAGTCCCAAAACCAGTATTGTCCAAATAGTGGCCCTTTGGCTTCTGTTGACCATTGTATCATTATTCACCTCTCATGGTGCTGGAAGTTATGCAGGATGGGGAGGGATTCCATCTCATAATCTTGGGCAGGCCCAGACTGGCAATCTGTGGATTCAGGCAAATGCCAGAGGGGCTGCTGTAAGATGCCATAGACACTCACTATTTATTGGGCTGGGGGGGCTGTTTGTGCCTCTGGGTACTGGGAATGCCAGAGGGGCTGCTGTAAGATGCCATAAACACTCACTATTTATTGGGCTGGTAGGGGGCTGTTTGGGCCTCTGTGTATTTGAAATGCCAGGGCCAAGTCAAATCCAAGAACAAAATGAAGGCTGAGAGAAGAGGAGGAAATGCTCGGGCCCTTACAAACCTGCCATTCCTGTCATTGGACAGACTGCAATCAGAATAGGAGATTTGATCACATTCTCTTCTCTGTCCAATGATAGAGAGGGGTCACAGAGAGACAGGGGCAGGGAGCAGTGGGAGATGAGTAGTCAGGCTACGGCCATGTTTGATATATTGCTGGGAGCCAAGGCCACCGTGTCATGTAATACTGGGGTCACTGTGTTATATACAGTATATTACTAGGGTCACTGTGTCATGTAATACTGTGTAATACTGGGGTTACTGTATTATATATTACTGGGGTCACTGTGTCATGTAATACTGTGTAATACTGGGGTTACTGTGTTATATATTACTGGGGTCACTGTGTCATGTAATACTGTGTAATACTGGAGTCCCTGTGTTATATACAGTATATTACTGGGGTCACTGTGTTATGTGTAATACTGGGATCCTTGTGTTACATATTGCTGGGGTCACTGTGTCCTCTAATACTGTGTAATACTGAGGTTACTGTGTTATATATTACTGGGGTCACTGTGTCATGTAATACTGTGTAATACTGGGGTTACTGTATTATATATTGCTGGGGTCACTGTGTCATGTTATACTGTGTAATACTGGGGTCCCTGTGTTATATATTGCTGGGGTCACTGTGTCATGTAATACTGGGGTTACTGTATTATATATTACTGGGGTCACTGTGTTATGTAATACTGGGGTTACTGTATTATATATTACTGGGGTCACTGTGTCATGTAATACTGTGTAATACTGTGTAATACTGGGGTCTCTGTGTTATATATTGTTGGGGTCACTGTGTCATGTAATACTGTGTAATACTGGGGTCCCTGTGTTATATATTGTTGGGGTCACTGTGTCATGTTATACTGTGTAATACTGGGGTCCCTGTGTTATATATTGCTGGGGTCACTGTGTCATGTAATACTGGGGTTACTGTATTATATATTGCTGGGGTCATTGTGTCCTCTAATACTGTGTAATACTGGGGTTACTGTGTTTGTTATTGCTGGGGTCACTGTGTGTGTTATTGCTGGGGTCACTGTGTGTGTTATTGCTGGGGTCACTGTTTCATGAAACGCTGACATCTTCTAGAAACCACTTTATCATGAAGTGCTGCCTCCACTTTGCCCACACATGTTCAGTGTTGGGTGGGGGGTCTGTGCTTTTCCTAAACTGGCTGTTACTGGGAGTCACTGAGCCCTTTCATGCTAATAGGTATGCCTTTCTTTTTAGCTTTGGATGAGTCAAACCATTAACCCCCTGTTATACAGTGCTGTCCTGCGCTGGTTGTTGCTGGGAGTCACTTAGGGACTCAGTGTTCATTCCAAAGGAATAAGTACCTTCATCCAAGGACATACTGTATTTTACTATTATAGTTCTGAAAACTACAGGTAAATTGTCAATGATAATTAGTACTTAGTCTCAGGAAATGTTTGGCTATTAGCAATCATGCCAGGCATGCCATGCCAAGCTATCCGTGATGTCTCTAAATCAGCATATTATTGCAAGACGTATCAGCCTATCAGAGATCATTATGCTGCAGAACCCACAGAAAAATACTGTCTGTTATTTTATCTATGGGCATTGTATCACAATATTTTCCCACAATTATTGTAGCTTCCATATTGTATATGCCTAGTGCTGTATACATGTACTATAGGGTGCATATGATAATACTGTTATATGAAGTGCGGCCCATAAGTGCATCTATGGAGGAAGGGTTATGCTTTTCTAATGACCAGTGATAATGACCAGTAATAATGGAGCATTTGCAAGGGTGATTTGTTCCAAAGTGATTTGTTTACAAGTGATCTGAATGAGTTTAACAAGGAGTTAAACAAAGGAGAACTAAAAGGAGAGCCAATACAGACTGCTGCTTGAAATGAAAGAACTGTGTAAAATGCAGATCAATTCACTAATGCATTGAGGATCCATCTCTACTGCCATTCTCTGAAGCTAAAAGACTACAACTCACCTGATAATGGCAAAATGCACTCCACTCCTTCTAATTGTATGCATGGTGCTCCCTAAGGCAGTCTCTTCCTTTAACTCACCTGGTGTCTGTCCAAATTCCATCCACATTTCCTCCTCCCTGCTCCCATCTACATACTCCGGCTCCTTTACCCTTTATAACTACTTACACCTCTGTCCCCCGGTCACTGTCCGTACACGGAGGCGCAATCATTTTAAATCCTCTGCTCATATCTCTTCACTCTTTTTCCTACTATTGCTTGCTGCAGGGGATGTCTCGCCAAACCCCGGGCCCTGCTCCATACCTTCTTATATCCGTCCTCGTCCTTCTGCCCCCCTGCTTAAAGTCTTTCGCTCCTCCACTGTTTCTATTCTTATTCAGGTTCCCACTCTTCCCTCCTCCTGCCTTCCGTTTTCTTGTGCCCTTCTTAATGTCCGTTCATTAACTAACAAAGCTACACTAATCCACGATCTGTTCTGCTCTAAATCATTTCATCTCCTCGCACTAACTGAAACCTGGCTGTTGCAGAATGACACCGCCACTGAAGCAGCACTCTCTCATGGAGGTCTGTCTTTCTCCCACACCCCCCGGGCCACTGGACGCGGTGGGGGAGTTGGAATTCTCCTCTCCTCCCGTTGACGGTTCGCACCTATTCCTATTCCCCCAGCTTTTTCCTTTAACTCATTTGAGGTGCATGCACTCTCTGTACGGGTGGCTGTCATTTACAGGCCCCCGTCAGCCTCCTCCCCTGCTACTTTCCTCTCTGATTTTGAAACCTGGCTCTCCTTTCTCCTCTCTACTGACGGCCCTGCAATCATCCTTGGGGATTTCAACTCCCACATTGATGATCCCTCGCAACCCTGGCCCTCACGTCTTCTCCGCCTAACCTCCTCCTTAGAACTCCAGCAGTGGACAAACGCTCCTACTCATAAGGATGGCCACTTTCTGGATTTAGTCTTCACTAAAAACCTGTCCCTTTCTGATTTTAACAGTGTCCCTTTCCCCTTCTCTGACCATCACCTGGTTACATTTTCTGTCTCTCACTCTCCCTCCCAACCTGCTCCTTCCCCCGCTGTACTGATTAGAAATACACGTGATGTAGATCTCCCGGCCTTAGCTCGCTCTTTCAGGTCCAGTCTCTCCTCCTTTGACGAGATGTCTGACCCTGATACCCTGGTTAGCGAGTACAACAGCATTCTAGCCTCCAAAATTGACTTATTTGCACCCCTTCAGCCTAAGCGTACTCGGGTTCAAAACCCACGCCCCTGGCTGAATGTGCAGACGCTCCTGTGCGAGGTCTGCGGAACGTATGTGGAGGAAATCCCGTACGCAAGCAGACTTTATCCACTATAAATTCCTATTGGCCTGCCTCAATTCTGCCCTGTTGAAGGCTAAACAGGAATACTACAACACACTTATAAATAACAATAAATCTAACCTGCGACGCCTGTTTTCTATATTTAATACCCTTCTGCGTCCCTCACAGACCCCATTACCTCACCTTATGCACTCTCCCCAGGACTTTGCTGATTTCTTCATGAACAAAGTGGAGTCAATTCGCAATCAGGTTCCCCCCTCTACTAATACGAACCAGCTCCACCAGCCCCCCTCTGCTTGTCTTAACTCTTTTGGTCCCGTAACTGTTTCCGAAGTCTCCCGGCTTCTTTTGTCTGCTCCTCTCACCACTTGCTCTCTAGACCCCATGCCTTCTTCTCTGCTTAAACACTGTGCTGCTGAGCTTACTCCGGCTCTTACTCACATCTTCAACTCTTCTCTGACCTCTGGAAGGGTCCCTGCTTCCTTCAAACAGGCCTGTGTCAAGCCCATCCTAAAAAAGGCCACTCTGGACCAGTCCTGTCTCTCGAACTACCCTCCTGTCTCGCTCCTACCGCTTGCCTCCAAAATCTTAGAGCGTATTGTCTTCTCCCGTATCACTAACTTCCTCAACGCCCATAATTTATTAGACCCGCTGCAATCTGGTTTTCGGCCTGCGCACTCTACTGAGACAGCGTTGTGCAGAGTTACAAATGATCTTCAGGTTGCCAAAGCCAAAGGTCACTTCTCTATACTAATCCTCCTAGATCTATCGGCTGCGTTTGATACGGTTGACCACTCCCTCCTGATGCAAATTCTGCATTCGATTGGTCTCCGTAGTCAGGCTGCATCCTGGATCTCTTCCTACCTCTCTAACCGTTCATTCACTGTCTCCTATGCTAACAAAACCTCATCTCCAGTTCCTCTTAATGTGGGGGTACCCCAAGGCTCTGTACTTAATGTGGGGGTACCCCAAGGCTCTGTACTTAATGTGGGGGTACCCCAAGGCTCTGTACTTAATGTGGGGGTACCCCAAGGCTCTGTACTTGGGCCATTGTTGTTCTCTCTTTACACGCTGTCCTTGGGAGATCTTATCCGTTCATTTGGCTTTAAATACCATCTGTATGCTGATGATATCCAAATTTATTTGTCGACCCCTTCATTAACAGTTGAAACTGAGACTCAAATCTCTAACTGCCTCCTGGCTATCTCCAATTGGATGAACCAACGCCACCTCAAACTGAACCTAACAAAAACTGAACTAATGATCTTTCCGCCTAAGCCTGGTCCTACCCCCCCTTTTCTATCTCTATTGATGGCACCCTCATCAACCCTGTCGATTCGGTGCGTTGTTTGGGGGTGATCTTTGACTCCAGTCTCTCCTTTTCTAACCACATTAACTCCACTGTCAAAACCTGTCACTTTTTCTTACGCAATATTGCCAAAATCCGTCCCTTTCTCTCTACTGCAACAGCTAGGCTGCTCATGCACGCGCTCATCCTATCCCGACTTGACTACTGTAACCTGCTATTAACCTAACTCCCATCTTTCCCCCCTACAGTCTATATTAAATACTGCTGCCAGAATTCTCCTCCTCTCATCCAGGAGAGTTCAGGCCCTTCCCCTGCTAAAGTCCTTATCGTGGCTTCCTGTTAAACAAAGAATATCTTACAAACTCCTTCTCTTAACCTTCAAAGCCCTCCATTCCTCTGCTCCTCACTACATCTCGTCCCTTGTGTCTCCGTACGTTCCTGGCCGACTCCTTCGTTCCTCGCAGAGCAATCGTTTGGTTGCGCCCCCCACTACTACTGCTGTTTCCCGCCTTAACCCTTTCTGCCCTGCTGCCCCTTACATTGGGAATGCCCTCCCTGATTTCCTCCGGAGAGAATCCTCCCTCAGTCTTTTTAAAACCAAACTAAAAGACTCCCTTTTGGAGCACTTACCCAGCACCTGATCTGGGAAATAGCATTTATATTGTAGTGTCCCCCACTGTGACCTACAGCACTTATATTTGCCCATTTGTAGCTGTAAGTTACCCTCCCATATAGATTGTAAGCTCTACGGGGCAGGGACCTCCATCCTCCTGTGTCTTTGATTCTTAACTTATTGCAACTGTAACTGTACCTTGTATTTATTGTTGTACTTTGTATTTATCCATTCTCTTTAACCCCCTGTTTGTATTAATGTATTCTACTGTATAGCGCTGCGTACATAAGTAGCACTTTATAAATAAAAATATACATATACATAATGGATGTACAGGACATCCCCCAGCTCTGTATTCACTGCCCGGTGCATCCTACATGGGGGAAGGAAATGTGATCCTTGCATTTCCGTGGGTTATTAGCGGAATCCAATTTGAGCAGTTATTCTGCGCTCCAGCCTGCTGCCTGTAATCTGATTTAAAGCCCCTTCCTATTAGGTTAGGATGAATCAAATCATGGGAAAGCACGATGTTCCCTGGGCAATGTAGATGAGCACAAGTTTGTTTTTTCTATGATCTGTAGACATGCAAGGCTGCCATCAGGGCTGCACAGGGGATATTCCAGTCAGGGACCTCTGTGATGGGGGGGGCAGGCCGGACTGGGATACAAACAGGCTCTGGTATATCAAGTACACAGAGACCCAAACAGCCCCCACCGGCCCAATAAATAGTGACTGTCTATGGCATCTTACAGCAGCCCCTCTGGCATTTGCCTGGAAATCTATGGATTGCCAGTCTGAGTCTGGAGATGGGGTGGTGCGATTTGGGAGTTTTAAGAGGGCAGGGTTTGGGCAGATAAAGGGTGAGTTTTTGACATAATTGGGCATTACCAGGTGGATTATAAACATGACCATGCATACATAGGGTCTTTTATTCTACTAGTTGGCAGGGCTCACTGCACAGGGGGCCAAGGTGACCGCTGAGCTCTAGAGAAAAGGGGGCTCCATGATTACTTACAGCGGCCCTCACAGATACCATTACCTGACATATGCTCTCCCGGCCCCTTCAGTGCTGCTATGTCCCCCCCTTTACTCAAGACCTATCAATGCCCAGATTCCAGCAGATAACCCATTGGACCTATTATGGTAAATCCATTTGGCCTACACTCACCTGATTCATCTGCACTTCCACTACCCCCAGTATCCATATAACAGAACTGTGTGCAGCAATAAAACACCATTTTGGAACTGCAGTGGCCATGCTCTTAAGAGCCCAACACCACAAGCCGGAAGTAGTATGTAGGCCTCAACATGTTCTTCTAGGAACTACACTATTTTGGTACCCTTTGGTATTTGGGTGCTATTAAATCTTACATGAAACCTATACAGAATTCCAAACAGGGCCAGCAAAAGTGCTAGTAAAGTGCCCAGGGGGCTAGAAAGATGGAGAGCAGTAGCTAGACCAAGTCATTAGCTGGAAGATACATATTCACTTCTCTTCTTATTCCATGATAAACTTCTCTTCTTATCATCCCACAATAAACTTCTCTTCTTATTCCATGACAAAGTTCTCTTCTTATCCCACGATAAACTTCTCTTGTTATTCCACAATAAATTTCTCTTCTTATCCCACTATAAACTTCTCTTCTTATTCCCACTATAAACTTCTCTTCTTATTCCCACTATAAACTTCTCTTCTTATTCCATAATAAACTTCTCTTCTTATTCCATAATAAACTTCTCTTCTTATCCCACAATAAATTTCTCTTCTTATCCCACTATAAACTTCTCTTCTTATTCCCACTATAAACTTCTCTTCTTATTCCATAATAAACTTCTCTTCTTATTCCATAATAAACTTCTCTTCTTATTCCACAATAAATTTCTCTTCTTATCCCACGATAAACTTCTCTTGTTATTCCACAATAAATTTCTCTTCTTATCCCACTATAAACTTCTCTTCTTATTCCCACTATAAACTTCTCTTCTTATTCCATAATAAACTTCTCTTCTTATTCCATAATAAACTTCTCTTCTTATTCCACAATAAATTTCTCTTCTTATCCCACGATAAACTTCTCTTCTTATTCCATGACAAAGTTCTCTTCTTATCCCGCGATAAACTTCACTTGTTATTCCACGATAAACTTCTCTTCTTATTCCACGATAAACTTCTCTTCTTATTCCACAATAAACTTCTCTTCTTATTCCACAATAAATTTCTCTTCTTATCCCACGATAAACTTCTCTTCTTATTCCATGACAAAGTTCTCTTCTTATCCCGCGATAAACTTCACTTGTTATTCCACGATAAACTTCTCTTCTTATTCCATAATAAACTTCTCTACTTATCCCACGATAAACTTCTCTTCTTATTCAGCGATTAACTTCTCTTCTTATTCAGCGATTAACTTCTCTTCTTATTCCATAATAAATGTATCTTCTTATTTCACAATAAGCTTCTCTCAGGGCCTGCTCCTTGATCTCCCTGGGAAACAATGTGAAAGAGGGAAGTAAAAGGGTAGAAATGGTCAATCACCCCCAGAAAACATTACATTCCTCAGCAATGATACATTCTGACCGCTATGTTTCTGCACATCAGGGAACACTGCATTTTTGTGGGAATGTTTTATGGAAATTAAATTTTCTTTAAAAAGAAATTACGTGTCTCTCATCTTATAGAATACTAACAAAGACGGCTTGCAATGCTGCTATAGAGGCTTGGGAAAGCCCTGCAACAGAAATGTCAGGATATGAACGCTTCCAATAGGGAAATGCAACAGCGACGATGTATCTTTAGCGTGTCTGAAATAAAACTGCAGGCAGTGCATTCTGCTGACTTTCACTTCAGAGCAGATAGAAACATCCTAGCAATGTAGCCATGAGTTGTCAGACAAGCCGGCATGTACCGGGAATGAAACAAGGAATGTGGCCGTGTATGAGACATCTGCAGATATCGGTTCCACTAGGATAATATTAAGTGACATTCCTCCGCTTTGTTATCTTTATCTTCAGAGATGGATGCTTGCCAGGGTCTGTGCTTTCCAGTGGGTCCTGGCTCTAATGGGCCCTAGCCTAGTCAGGATATATATAGATTGTAGATTGTAAGCTCTTTTGGGCAGGGCTCTCTTCACCTCTTGTATCGGTTATTGATTGCTTTATATGTTACTCTGTATGCCCAATGTATGTAACCCACTTATTGTACAGCGCTGCGGAATATGTTGTCGCTTTATAAATAAATGTTAATAATAATAATAATATATATATACAAAGAATATTTATACATAAACACAAGATAAATTAGTAATGCATCCCCTGTTATATGTAATTAAATCCCATCTAATATGAAGAAATTAGTTTGTAGTTTCCTGCCCGGTATTAGAGCTGCAGCCGCGTGTCTTATTGTGGGACTTAGTTGGTGTTTATATAATACTGTTACCCCTGGGGAGGGCTGAAGCTGGGGAATTAGGGCCCTCGGTCACTAAAGGAATGCTGAGACCCCAGTGTGAGGGAGATACATTAATGCTGGAGGTCTCTCTTATGTATATAATAATTCTTTCCAATAAATGTTCTTTCTCCAAGCTGAGATACTGGGGCCAATGGGCAAATGCCCTCTATACCCCACCCTAAACCCCCCCTGCACACAGGCTGCACAGTGCAAATGTAATCCATGCTGCCCAACCCATAAAAAAAGAGCATTTGGCCACTTATGTTGTTTTCCTTCAGCAAAGGAGCTGGAATGGCCCACATCTAAAAATGTCTCAAGAAAGAGACCCCGGGGAGGCCATAATGGGGACATTTGTTCCTACAAGAACCTGATGTCATTGGAAAGACTTTAAATAGAATTACGGTTACAGGCTGCACAGTGCAGTGTATGGTGGAGCCCAGGAACAGGAAACCAACACACACGGGCGTTTACACCTCTATGAGCAGATAGTACGGCAGCCACAAAGCTGTGTGGGCTCGGAGGTTTCACCTCTACAAACCTATGTGGCTCTGTGTGCAAATAACAGCGAGGCAACAACTCATAGATTTCAGTCTGAGGCAGCACAACTCACGCCCAAAACCTTCATTGCTGTAATAGTAAAAAAAGTAAATGCCTTTCATTTAAGCATATACACTGTGTACATATATATACATAGGGCAGGTTTAACCTCCATTTCCTCTCTTTCTTATTATAAACAAATGGGGAAAGACCATATAATAGGCATAGAAGGCCAAATGGCTGGGTGAAGCCACTGACACCTGGGCCCACAGGTAATTTTCTTGATACTTGGTAGGGTCGGCCCGACACAGGGGCTGATACTCAGCATGGGACTCAAGGGTTTCATGCTAACACTTCTATAAAAGATTAAGAGCTGAAGGAGTTCTGCTAAAATCATTTTTTCTGCTGCAGAAGTCAGAGCTGAAGTGAGAAATACAGACGGTGGGTGCCCTTGGGTAGACAATGGTCACCCGGTTGTCTCATTCTGCCGGACATAAATGGGGTTTTGGCTGACAGCTCTGCACAGGCCTCTTTTACGACCCAAGCTTAAAGGCCATAAGTTTTCATCAGCTATATCTGACCTACTACTTGGATGGCCCAATTGGGCAAAGATTTGGTGTTTTGGTGGCCAGGACACACAGCAAATCTTTAAATAAGTCTGGTCTCAGTATTCTGTTCTAGCCGTCCCCATGAATACAGTGCTCCCTGCATTCGGCAGCACTGTATTCATGAGGGCCGGGACAGGGGAGACATGTAGGTGTCCTATCTCCCACCCCCTATCATCATTTAGAGCTGCCCTATGGTGGTAAGGAGAGGGCTGGCATGCATTCATAAGGGGCACCTCGCACCTTACCTGGCATGAAGCACAGAGGAGAGTCAGTCCCTGGGCAGAAGCGCACTCTGCACCTCTTAGTGCCCCAGCAAATCTCACCCTAAATGACCTTAATGCTGGGCTCCAAGTGTATTTATTTGAGCAAATAGACATTCTTCACTAAGCTATAGGCGGAGTGATCCCACCTCCCACTGTGAATCCCCCCGGCAAGGCCAACCCCACAATTTAGGGACCACCATTTTACCATATCCCGGAGCCTTATTGCCCCTAAAGGTGCATGGCACAGACCTCCGTGTCATAACTGAGCCCACATATTGAAGCAGCATCTCACAAGAGGGCAACGATGAGCACAGTCAGCACAGGGGCACATTGGGGTGTTCACCTGTATTTTATATCTGTCCAACTGTTAGATATATACCCTACTTAGTTAGAACCAGTCAGCAGCTGCTATATCCAAAATGCCCTCTGAGATAACAGAGTTATTTACAGAAGCAAGTGGAGGGGGCAAAATGAAATTTCAGGGGCAAGACTCCACCCCCCATATGTAATAAAAGGCAATAAGTTTGCCAAGTAGCAGTAACCCATAGCAACCAATAAGATGTTTGCTTTTAAACAGGTGACCAGTAATTTCTGCCTGCTGATTGGTTGCTATGGGTTACTGCTGCTGGGCAAACTTGAGCCCTGATGTCAGTACCCTACAATGGTGACATACCATCTGTCGTTAGCAGATAAACAAGGCAGGAAATGAATGTGATATAAATCTTGTGACATATGAATACAGGGTGAGCAACAATACAGCACTTAGATCCATTCACTAAAATTAGCTATAATAATTATAAGGATAATGCTGAGGTTCCCCAAAGAAGGCTGCACTGCCCCCTGCAGGAGTATCTCTGTATAACCCATACATATTCCTTATTACAACTGAATGATTGGCAGCAGCTTCTTCCGTACCCCCAATAATAAAGGGGCTTGTCTGTAACCCCCCCATTAGTACTATGAGGATCTGGAGTAGGTTACTGAATGCCACATACCTATAAGATTTTCACTTCATTACACATTTTTGGAGCGGTGGCCCCTGATGCTCTACAGAAGTCTGACTGCTGATACAAGTAATGGGAAAAATGCTTGATGGCCCCCTGTTCCCCTGCTGATCTGGCTGACTACTTTGTGACTCCAATAAAATGTAACAGTAGTCGCCTGTCCTCAGCCTGCCTCCTCCCAATCCCACAATTCCCTGCACACGTGATGTCAATAAGGAAAGGAACATCACAGTGCAATGCATTGTGGGTTATGTAGTTCCTGCATGCTGTCTGTAAGCTGTGGAGAAGTTGTTACAATTTCTAACATCAATGTTTCAGTCCCTCCTCCCCTGCCAGGATTACAAATGATGCAGAAAGAGAAGAACTGTTTTGCAGTTGGATTTCAGCATATACAAATGGTATTTATTCCTACTGTTTGAAGGAACAGATTACAGGGATAGGTATATTAGGGGTTTCTGTGACGTGTGTTTGGGTTTGGAAGCTGGAGTTCCATTAAATGAAGTTGTAATAAAGTCTTTTAGAATATTTAGATTTTGGAGCGCAGAATGAATTTATATTTTTCCCTTGCAGTACTCCATTGATACTGGGGCCTTCTCCGTACCATAGTGCATTATTACTATAGTAAATCAATGTGTAGCAGACATGAGCTGAGCAGTGAGACTGACTAAAGAAGTAAAATAAATTGAACTTTTATAAACCGTGGTTGAAAATGGGTTAAAATGTACTAAAAAGAACATCCCAGGCAGACAGATAAAAGCTGGCCAAACCAGTACCAATAATATTGCATACCTCCTAATGTTTGAAAAATACAAAGAAGCACAAATAGAAATGCCAAATGTTTTTCCCATGCCCATTTTTGTGACCACAATCACTAAATACCACTCCCATGAAGGTGAAATTGCCCTTTAAGCTGCAGGTCTCATTTGACCTGTTTAGCTAATTAGTTACAACTGTATCTCAGGGCAGGGGTTGAGTAATCTGGGCTCTGCCAAAAGCTACTTATCTAATTAAGTTTGAGAAACTTTGTATCTTTTTTAGCTTCAGTGCAGGAGATCAAAGGGAAATGAGAGACTTTCCAGTAAAAATCCGGGACTTCAGGCTGAGCTGTTAGAAGAGGGACTGTCCCGCGACAATCATGCCAGATAGGAGGTATGATATTGTATACATTTATAGGCTGTTCAGTACATGTATGGTGGCCCAACGGTCCCAAGTGATAACTATTACAATCGATTTGTGACCTGCAGATCTGAAAATGTAATCTGCCATGGCACGATTTGTGGCAATCACTGCTTCTCATCCTCTCCTGCTGTTGCTCTCGCTCACACTCAATAGAATAGATACAGTACTGTGTATGGACTCTCATATGTTCCTGTGTCCACTCACTGAGGTTACCACTTGTGCCCAGAAAATACAGGCTATACGAAAAAAGTCCAAGGACGGACTGGGGGGAGCAGGAACGGCTGTATAGGGCAATTGGGTGGAAGGCAGGCCCAGACTGTCATTCAAAATAGGCCCAATAAATAGTGAGTGTCTATGGCATCTTACAGCAGCCCCTCTGGCATTCCCAGTACCCAGAGGCCCAAACAGCCCCCCCACCAGCCCAATAAATTGTGAATGTCTATGGCATCTTACAGCAGCCCCTCTGGCATTCCCAGTACCCAGAGGCCCAAACAGCCCCCCCACCAGCCCAATAAATTGTGAATGTCTATGGCATCTTACAGCAGCCCCTCTGGCATTCCCAGTACCCAGAGGCCCAAACAGCCCCCCACCAACCCAATAAATAGTGACTGTCTGTGGCACCTTACAGCAGCCCCTCTGGCATTTGCCTGAACCCACAGTGTGTGTGATCTATAGATATCTGGTTCTTCTTTTCAGCATCCCAGAAGGTAACATAGTAAGTTGGGTTGAAAAAAGACATACGTCCATCACGTTCAACCATAATGACTATATATAACGTGCCTAACTTCTAGGTGAGAGGGGTGTAAGCATGAGTCTGACTGGTAACAGGGCAGAATGATACCTACCGTGTTTCCCCGAAAATAAGACACTGTCTTATATTTTTTTAAGCTCCAAAATATGCACTAGGTCTTATTTTCAGGGGATGTCTTATTTTTCCATGAAGAAGAATACAGTACACATTTATTCCATCGTTTGGGCGAGATTTATTGCCCACCCTAGGTGGGTGTCTTATTTTTGGGGGGTGCCTTATTTTCCGAGGGGGGTGAAAAATCGGGGGGGGGGTGCCTTAATTTCGGAGGATGTCCTATTTTCGGGGAAACAGGGTACTGCCAATACGATGTAGTACTTGCCATTAAACACTGGGTGTCACTGTTGCACCACGTACACTGTGGCTCTAAACACACAAACCCACTCAGGATTCTGTGTGATTAGGTTGGAATTATAAATATTAGCATGACTCTCAACTTAAACTGCACGGCCCATCACTTCTCATGCAGACGGGTCGCACAATTTAGCATATTCAATTATAACACAGGGGGTTTCATTAATATTAGAGGAAGCGGCGCTAGGCGCTGAGATGGCATGCATGAAGCTGCTGGACCCATGTATATGAGGCACAGAGGTACCGAGGAGCACATGTATAGTAACCCTGCCGCTGACCGGTCAATACACAGTGTTTGACTCCTAGGGGCTGTAATATACAATGGCTTCTGGGTAGTGCAGTTACACTGCGATTCTATGAAAACCTTTGCACAAGGGAAAATATTGTTTTTTCTTACTGTATTTATTAACATAAAATAAACCATTGAGGGAATAGGAAGTAACCCCAATTACTGACTCTTCTTAACTAACAGAGGTATTTAAACAGATTTAACAAACTATATTCTGGTTATCTGGTCAACAGCGGTGGGAAAGGAACCCATTTTCAGTGCCAGTTCATCGCCCAGTTATTATTTCTTGGTAGTGGATGCCATCTTAACGATGCCAGCTTCATTGGAGTTGGATTTTTTTGTTGCCTTTTGTTCCTTTTTCAGCACCTGAAACGTAAAACAGTAAGGAGGAATAAGGGTTAAGCACAAGCAGCAGAACTCCATATGGGAACAGAAATCCAAACATAATTACTTGTACAGGGTAGAATGAGGGCAAGAGACTCAGTTTGGTTAAATATTAGATGTCAGTAGCAAAAACCAAGTGGAGGAGCCACCAGTGCCCCAATCTTTTGTTACTACAACAGCGCCACCTGCTGGTCAGTTTCCAACAGTGATTCAGTTGAGGAAGTAACATAGTAAGTTAGGTTGAAAAAAGACGTACGTCCACCACGTTCACCCTTAATGCCTATATATAACCTGCCTAACTGCCAGTTGATCCAGAGGATCCAGAAACCCCATCTGAAGCCTCTCTAATTTGCTGCAGAGGGGAAAAAATTCCTTCCTGACTCCAAGATGGCAATCATAAGAGTGCTCTTGTAATTCCCAGCAAGAAAGAATTAAGAATTAAGGGCCGCCCCCTGGGATCATAGGATTCACAGTGCACACAAACAAGCCAAGGCACACATACATGCTAGGCCCCATCAACCAATGAATGGGCAGAGTTTTGCCTTTTGCTTCCACACTACTTCCTGTTACAGTCAGAGCTGCATTATTTCCTGTCAGCTGATCTCTGAGGGAGCACACAGCCCATCACTAAATGGCGGCTCAAGGGAAAGGAGGTAAAAGGGCAATATTTACTGATATATATATTCCAGTTTGGGGAGATTCTTTAATAGGCCACTTAATATGATATAAACTGTCTGTTTAAGTATTCATTCTGGGGGTATAGTTTCCCTTTAAGATTGAATAAAAGTCATGGGGAAAATACAGGAAAGAAATGGTTTGTAGCACAGCAAGGGCCATTCTTGGCTGCAAATAGCATCTCCTTTGATGGCTTCCCTACAGTAGGCTGCGCCGATTATCCTAATGCTTAATGGGCACTTTCCTTTCGTAGAGTCTTGTCTTTAAATTCCTTACACATTACGTGACAAACCGGCTAAAGAGAATCTCATTTGCGCAGCGGTGTCACCGGGATCACGTAATCAAGCTGTGAAAGAATTTTGCTTGGGGCTTTCCTGGGGCTACAAGGGAAAGGATAGATAATGGTAATCAAGCAGCTCATCTGTGTCATTGTCACATTAATATTGTATGATCGGGCGGGCGCTTAAAAGGGATAAAATGAGCTGCAGCGGCAGGAAGGTTCTGCTACACGGGCCGCGGAAACTTGGGGCTCAACAGGGAAGGTCTGTCTTTAATTATATCTCTGCGGATCTCGCAATGAGAATGGCAGCGTATTGGCACTGAACTCATTTACAGTCTATATGGCGCTATTGGCTTCCATTTACAATGTGCCTAATTATGTATGGAATGGAAATATGTATGCTTTCAAAATAAGTGAATGTAAAATTGATGAGAGGGCTATTCTAAGCCTTTCTGACATTACAGTCATTTTCTTTTAATCCCAAGAAATATGTACTGTTAATAAGAATGAATTTTGTTACAACAGCGCCACCTGCTGGTCAGTTTCTGTGATCCAGTCGAAGAAGTAAAGAAAGAGGGCTGGGCTGATGTTTTTCTGGTTAGGAAAAACATAAGAAACCTCATATAACTTTTCTCACGGCTTTCCTAACCAGAAGAACATCAGCCCAGCCCTCTTTACATTACTTCCTCGACTGGATCCCAGTCAGAAACTGACCAGCAGGTGGCGGTGGTGTAACAAAATTCATTCATAGTAACATTCATATTACTGGGGAGGAACACTTTGGATTTCAAAAGAGATATGAAAATGTGCCCAATGCAATGTCAGATTTCAGTGACGTCGCTCGACTCGTGTACTTTCTGACGAGAGCACATTTCCTATTACACGACACCAGGGACACGGAAATACCTCTGCCTGTCAGTGCTATACAAAGATTCCTTTAGAATAAGAGGGATTCTTTATTAACATTTAATTTCATATCTTGGGATTTAAAAAAAAAAAAATAAATGTAAATAATAAATAAATAAAATAGCACTCTCATCAATTTTACATTCACTTCTTTAAAAAAAGTTTACTTATCCTTTAAAGAGGAACATTTATAGAGTAGATCCTGCTTGGCCATACATGATGCAGAGCTGAAAATGGCTGACCTTTTTGGCTTTCTAGGACTTCGTTGATGACAGTGAGGCCTAAAGAGTAAGCTGCCTGACTAGCATCCCTAGCAATATGACTTGTACCTGAGCCAATACCCACACTAAATGAAATAACCACAGGCCAGGAGTCCCAACATTTGAAAGAAATGAAAAGAGGTACATAATTAACCGCTGGGTGTAGTGCGGCAGTGAAAATTTTGGCCATGCCCATTTTGCCGCCAAACCCCCAACATACCACCACCAATTAACAAATCCAAACCCCCTTTTTACATGGTTGGAATAGCAGCATCAGGAATTAGACACTATGGTACCCACATTTCATGACATATTCTGCCCCAGCATTTCATAACGTAGTTTTACCCCCAAGCACTTCATGATAAACTGTTGCCCTGAGGATTTTCATGAGTGAGCCTGTAGTAGCCCCTGCCTGAAGCCCGGCACAGAGGGTTTCTGTTCCATTTTTTGCGCTGTGCACACAGGCCTCTGGGGGTTTTTTTATGGGGGCATTTTTTGCACTTTGCACACTGTGTGGTGAGTTGTAAATGACCCATTATGAGGAGTGGAGGGAAAATGGGTTAGGACTTACAACCAGAATTGCCCTGTGCAAAGCTTTAGTTAGCAACCCTGCTGTTACAGCACAGGATATCAGGGTTTTAAACCTATATTTGAACAGTAATGCTTTTTTTTAAATGGTAACAGTCAATAATATGCTCATTCTGGAAGCACCAGGCAGCTGTACCACTACTCGTACCATCATCAAGAATCATGTCTAAAAAATCCAGTTTGAACTGAGTGCCGTTTATTTAAACTGCAATCAGTGCTGCCCTGCAACATGTATTTATTAGACTCGTCCCTGAATTTTCCAGTGATCTGGTCACCCTAACACATACAGGCCATGGAGTGGTTATTTCCCTGCGGGGAGACTGCCATCTCATTTCCAGGTACTTATTTAGAAGACAGTGAGAGGTGCCAGACTTTGCTCGAGACGATGCAGCCATCAGCAACTAATGAGACAGAGACCCATCAAGCCCCATCATGCGTTTGTCTCTCTTCCGTCATTCCCGGCTAAAGTCAGGTGTTCAATATTTGATGAGAAAGATTGATTTATTTTAATTACATAAGCTCCTTACCGGCTTCACACTTTCAGATGAATTATAAATGCACGGTGGCGGCAGGGAATAATAAAATGCCCATTGACCCTTGAAGGGGACTGATTGTATCACACTCGCCCCTGTTCCATTGTTACAATTGGTTGGAGCCTACTGCAGCCGGCGTCTGGGAATCTAAACTCAACTGCGGACTGAGGGGCCCATAAAAGTACCACAATGGGCCACATCGATGCTTTTGATGAATTAGAGAACCCCCATAATGTGCACCTACAGGTTTATAGCTCATATCTGGCACTGGTTTAGCTTGGCAGTCCTGGTTCAGCTACATATTATGGGAAGGGGCTTACCAAAGAGAAGGTGGGGGCTAAAGTGGGTCAGTGCATGTATAGGTGTAACTGACCAGAGAAGTGGCCTAATATATCCTTATTTTCCAGTCTTGAATGTTAGGGGGTATTTAGTGCTTCCCAGAACCTAAAATTGCAGTCCTTGGTATAGCCGATTACCCTACCCACTTCAGCTCCAATCAGAAGGTTTAACTCCATCCTATTTTGCACCCTACCCTCTCTATTAGTCTGGGCCTAGCCAGTCGGACACCCTAGGCAACCTTGCCCACCGTACAATCTTATGCCTCCCTCTCATCTCACTCTTCCTTCCCAAAAAGAATAAGATCTGCTTCCAATAGCTGTACCTCTATTTTAGCCTATTATTGATTATGGACCCACAGCTACATCAACCCAACCCAAACACATGAGATCTAGGTTTGAGCAGGTATTGAATGGGCAGGGTGAAAAATACAATAATCAGTTGACAAGTTGGGCCATGGAGGCAGCTTGTGGTCAAGGAGTCTGTAGGAACTTCCAATTTGATTTGAACAGTTGCCCCATGGCTAAATGATCAAATCATCTGAATTTGGAACATTACCTGGGTGTATACTGAGCCTGAGTCTTCCCTACGTCTTCCCATTCCAATAATGACAGTCTGTATCTCGTACCTCGTAGAAGACATAACCTGCCTATGTCTATCAGAGGCCACCATGCTCAAGCCCACTGCTGCTCTATGTTACCCACATAAACTATCACTTCACAAGGTCCAACCCTACCAGTCCCCACCAAGATCAACCAGTTCAATTAATAGATTCTAGAACTTACTTAGAAATCATAGAAGTTTGAGAGATGTTAGCCAAGTGCTAGATAGGTATTCTAGTATATCCAACATATACCGAATTGCATCTGTTCAAACTTTTATTAACCTGTGCATCCAGAAGATCTTCCTGTGCAGTGGTACAAATGCTCAAAGTCGCACGTCTGACCCTGTATAAGACAGGACAGTGATTTAATGGGATATAATGGGCGCCCAAGTGAAATGCAAACCTAGTTGTATAGTGAGTTGACTAATTGTGCTACCAGCTTGCTTCATGGTGTATGTACAACACTGACCTGTTGGTGTCTGCTAATACATTCTGCACGGTTGCAAGCAGGACTGCCCGGCGGCATCTCTGAAAGCCTGAGGGTAATTGGAATTAGTGGGAAAGGTTGCACTGCTCTGTTTGAAAGACTTTCCCCTGTTCTGTGGGACACTCAGGATAAGATGCCTCCAAGCAATCAAGGTAGAAAGGTCAAGAGAAAAAGCCAAACAGTTTCTTATTGGAGATGACAGCTGCTCCACGGCCCGGGGCTCTCACTGATGGCACGGTAATAAGCCATCACTTCTAAATATATTTGATGCCGTACCTTATTTTTGTGTAAACAGGTGACTTTAATACCCAGAGAGCCGCAGAACTAGTGGGTGCTCCATTAACTATACTGAGTAACAATAACATTTACTCTGTTACATACCAATATACTGTAATACATTGCACTGACAATTGTATGATGCTCTCTTTTCACTCTAAAGAATCCAGTTACCATACATTTAAGGTATAATTAAGCCTTTTATTTTAAAATCCCCTAAAATTACTCTGTACAACGCCCAGAATAACATACCTTTCTCCCTGCATGCAGATTTATTTTGTTTCTCTATAATAAGCAGCTGAACTGAAGCTCTTTTTGTTACTTCCTTGTCTAGCATGAAGCTCTGCCCCCTTTTTTCTGAGCTCTCCTACTCTCTCTGACAAAGAGAAGCCTACTGGGCATGCTCACTGCCTCTGCTCCAATTAAAATCAATCAGGCATGCCCATGGGAGATATTGCATGACAAAGCAGTGGTGTAGCTTTCTGTAAACTATGGCCGCTAAGATTCCTTCAGGTCAGATATACCCTAAGGCGGTGATCCCCAATCATTGGCTCAAGGGCAACATGTTGCTCACCAACCCCTTGGATGTTGCTCTCAGTGCCCCCAAACCAGGGAGTTATTTTTGAATTCCTGACTTGGGGGCAAGTTTTGGTTGAATAAAAACAAGATTTCCTACCAAATAAAGCCCCCTGTAAGCTGATAGTGTGCATAGAGGCCTTTAATAGCCAATCTTAGCCCTTATTTGGCTCCTCCGTGAACTTTTATGGTGCTTGTGTTGCTCCCCAAGTCTTTTTACATTTGATTGTGGCTTACAAGTAAGAAAGGTTGGGGACCCCTGCCATAAGGGCTATGACAGATGGGGCATTTAGTAGTCTACTGCCCTCTGGTGGAAAACAGTGTCAGAAAAGATGCCCCACCACTCCTAATTCTAGTGAACAGAAAGCACACCATTAAGCATTTTGGCACTGAGTTCTTCCTGGCACTACTCCAGGGTGCTTTTGTTTCACTAGTATAAGTAGCAGGCAGAAACCAGTGCTTGGTGGAATACACCCAGTAGTATTGGGATGCAATTTGCTTCTAGGTGTTGTAGTTTTCTCATAGTAAAATGATGAGAATTATAAAAGCAGATTTGTCTTTGCAGCAATCCAGCATTTAAGCAGAGAATTTCAACTGTTAATATTTATGGATGTATGCGCCACCTAGTAGCAGATGAAAGATCTATTAATAAATATGAATATTTTGAAATGATTGGCTGGACTCAAATATATACAAATAGTAAAGAGAAATAATCAATGTAAAAGGAACAAAAAAAATCACATTATTTTGTTTCCGATCAGATCGAGCTTACAAGTGACCTGCCTTTTGCTAGGACCAACGTAACAATTCCTTCATTATATGAGTAATTGAATCTCCCGTCTATGATTAAATGCAGGAGATGGAAGTGCCTTCCCGCAGAGATTACTAGCGGCGTAACTATAATCCATTTCATAAGTGCGTCTCGCCGCGTGCTGACAAATGCGCATACATATCCATACATTTTGTCAGCACAAACCTGGTGGGAATTCTGAGCTCTTTCATATTCACCTACCCCCTTCATGATTCTCTCGCGGAGCTCTGTGTGTGTTAGGGGTCTCTCTTCCTCCTCCGCTGATGGGAATTCCATGTCGCTGTCATGATCCTCCCTGGGAAAATCAGCACATAAATAAATCATATGGATGTTGTTTTATTTTTCATGCCAACATGTTACACAGCAGATATCTGTTCATCATTCCCATCAGTCCCTGGCACAGTTGAGCTTACACTCTAAGGTCCCTATCCCATTCCCATCAGTCCCTGCCCCAGTGAGCTTACACTCTAAGGTCCCTATCCCATTCACATCAGTCCCTGCCCCAGTGGAGCTTACAATCTAAGGTCCCTATCACATTCCCATCAGTCCCTGCCCCAGTGGATCTTACAATCTAAGGTCCCTATCACATTCCCATCAGTCCCTGCCCCAGTGGAGCTTACAATCTAAGGTCCCTATCACATTCCCATCAGTCCCTGCCCCAGTGAGCTTACAATCTAAGGTCCCTATCCCATTTCCATCAGTCCCTGTCCCAGTGGAGCTTACAATCTAAGGTCCCTATCCCATTCCCATCAGTCCCTGCCCCAGTGGAGCTTACAATCTAAGGTCCCTATCCCATTTCCATCAGTCCCTGCCCCAGTGGAGCTTACAATCTAAGGTCCCTATCACATTCCCATCAGTCCCTGTCCCAGTGGAGCTTACAATCTAAGGTCCCTATCACATTCCCATCAGCCCCTGCCCCAGTGAGCTTACAATCTAAGGTCCCTATCACATTCCCATCAGTCCCTGCCCCAGTGGAGCTTACAATCTAAGGTCCCTATCACATTCCCATCAGTCCCTGTCCCAGCGGAGCTTACAATCTAAGGTCCCAATCATATTCCCATCAGTCCCTGCCCCAGTGGAGCTTACAATCTAAGGTCCCTATCCCATTCCTATCAGCCCCTGCCCCAGTGGAGCTTACAATCTAAGGTCCCTATCACATTCCCATCAGTTCCTGCCCCAGTGGAGCTTACAATCTAAGGTCCCTATCACATTCCCATCAGTCCCTGTCCCAGCGGAGCTTACAATCTAAGGTCCCAATCATATTCCCATCAGTCCCTGCCCCAGTGGAGCTTACACTCTAAGGTCCCTATCCCATTCCTATCAGCCCCTGCCCCAGTGGAGCTTACAATCTAAGGTCCCTATCCCATTCCCATCAGTCCCTGCCCCAGTGGAGCTTACAATCTAAGGTCCCTATCACATTCCCATCAGTCCCTGTCCCAGCGGAGCTTACAATCTAAGGTCCCAATCATATTCCCATCAGTCCCTGCCCCAGTGGAGCTTACAATCTAAGGTCCCTATCCCATTCCTATCAGCCCCTGCCCCAGTGGAGCTTACAATCTAAGGTCCCTATCCCATTCCCATCAGTCCCTGCCCCAGTGGAGCTTACAATCTAAGGTCCCTATCACATTCCCATCAGTCCCTGTCCCAGCGGAGCTTACAATCTAAGGTCCCAATCATATTCCCATCAGTCCCTGCCCCAGTGGAGCTTACAATCTAAGGTCCCTATCACATTCCCATCAGTCCCTGCCCCAGTGGAGCTTACAATCTAAGGTCCCTATCACATTCCCATCAGTCCCTGTCCCAGCGGAGCTTACAATCTAAGGTCCCAATCATATTCCCATCAGTCCCTGCCCCAGTGGAGCTTACAATCTAAGGTCCCTATCCCATTCCCATCAGTCCCTGCCCCAGTGGAGCTTACAATCTAAGGTCCCTATACCATTCCCATCAGTCCCTGTCCCAGCGGAGCTTACAATCTAAGGTCCCTATCACATTCCCATCAGTCCCTGCCCCAGTGGAGCTTACAATCTAAGGTCCCAATCATATTCCCATCAGTCCCTGCCCCAGTGGAGCTTACAATCTAAGGTCCCAATCATATTCCCATCAGTCCCTGCCCCAGTTGAGTTTATAATCTACAATCCCATTCGCACACACTAAGGTTGGTTTTATCAGTAACTAATTAACCTGCCTGTATGTTTTGGATTATGGAAGGAAACTGGAGTAACATGAACCCCAGTGAGAATATATAAATCCTGTTTCCTTCCTCAAAAACACACAGGCAGCTTAACAGGCTCCTGATTAAAGGAAAATTCGACCTTTAAAAAAGGTTAATGTAAAATGAATGATAGTGCTGTTCTAAACACTTTCGCAATTTACTTTCATTATTTTTTTTAGATTCCAAGATTAGGGGATACGTGTAATGTTAATATGAATGCATTTTGTTACAAAAGCGCCACCTGCTGGTCAGTTTGTGACCATGATCCAGTCGAGGAAGTTGTCAGGAGAAAGAAAGAGGGCTGGGCTGATGTTCTAGGTAGGAAAAACATTAGAAAAGTCAGATAACTTTTCTCACATCTTTCCTAACCAGAAGAACATCAGAGCAGCCCTCTTTCTTTCTCCTGACTAGTTCCCCGAATAGATCAAGGTCGGAAACTTTATTTGTCTGTTTTTGCTACTCAGTAAAAGGCATACAAGAGGCCAATGGATCTATGGACTCCACATAGACTGCAAGATTTTAAGTACAGGTATGGGACCTGTTATCCAGAATGCTCAGGACCTGGGGTTTTCCAGATAAGGGGTCTTTCCTTAATTTAATTTTCATATCTTAAGTCTACAAAAAAATTATTTCAATATTAAATAAACCCAAAGGGACACTTTTGCCTCCAATAAGGATAAATTATATCAAATACAAGGTACTGTTTTATTATTACAGAGAAAAGGGAATCATTTAACCATTAAATAAACCCAATAGGGCTGTTCTGCCCCCAATAAGGGGTAATTATATCTTAGTTAGGATCAAGTACAGGTACTGTTTTATTATTACAGAGAAAAGGGAATCATTTAACCATGAAATAAACCCAATAGGGCTGTTCTGCCCCAATAAGGGGTAATTATATCTTAGTTGGGATCAAGTACAGGTACTGTTTTATTATTACAGAGAAAAGGGAATCATTTAACCATTAAATAAACCCAATAGGGCTGTTCTGCCCCCAATAAGGGGTAATTATATCTTAGTTGGGATCAAGTACAGGTACTGTTTTATTATTACAGAGAAAAGGGAATCATTTAACCATGAAATAAACCCAATAGGGCTGTTCTGCCCCCAATAAGGGGTAATTATATCTTAGTTGGGATCAAGTACAGGTACTGTTTTATCATTACAGAGAAAAGGGAATCATTTAACCATTAAATAAACCCAATAGGGCTGTTCTGCCCCCAATAAGGGGTAATTATATCTTAGTTGGGATCAAGTACAGGTACTGTTTTATTATTACAGAGAAAAGGGAATCATTTAACCATTAAATAAACCCAATAGGACTGTTCTGCCCCCAATAAGGGGTAATTATATCTTAGTTGGGATCAAGTACAGGTACTGTTTTATTATTACAGAGAAAAAGGAAATCATTTTGAAAAACTTTAATTATTTATATAAAATGGAGTCTATGGGAGACGGGCTTTCTGTTATTTGGATAACAGGTTTCCAGATAATGGATCCCATACCTGTACCCGTGGGTAAAACGTTATACATGACACTTAGTGACTACTAAATCCCTTTCAGTGGAACAGAAGGAAACCTCTCCCCACACTAATGAGATGGGCAGCGCCAGTTTATCACAAAGGCATTTTGGCATCTAATGGAAGAGTTACCAGCTACAAAAAAATAATAATAATCATAGCCTTTTTAAAAAATCATGATAAAATGATCACATTATCTCTCTGGCTCCATGACTCCGACATGTAAATTACCCTCAAAAGCTCCTTGCAGCATAAGAGCAGAGGCAGCCATGTACAAAATTAATGCCATTAATTTCCTAGACAGCTGCTATCCACAAATACGCACATTCTAAATGTAAACTATAATTATAATGCGACTCCACAACAATAACTTCTCGGCTTCATAAATCATAAGTGCAAGCTCATCAAGTACGGAAAATTAGGGAATTCAGTCAAAGGCGGGCGGAGCTTGTGTTGGCTTGGAGGCATTAGCCATTAGCGAGAGAGAGGGGTAGGCGCCCCCGGCACACAAACTGTTAAAGAAAGATATGCAGAGGGGAACAAGATAGAATCATTATATATCGGTTTTGGATGATTTTATCTGTCTGTATTCTGGTATCTCTCTGGTCTCTCAGAGGAATATTCATTTTTGTGGCTCAGAAGCTCAGGCTGTAGAGAACCAGACCATCTACAGAACAGAGGGAAATGATGAGCAAGCTACGTATATTGCTACTTACATGTATCAGTGTTCTATGAAGGCAATGGGAGCAGAAGTGGCTGAACTATTGCATTAAACAAGAAAGGGAGGTTGCTGAATTGACAGCCAAAAAGCTTCTTGTTTCAATTAAACTGGCATTTCTGGGAAACAACATATTGTGATGTGTGCCAAATACTGAACCTACACCATTTGCTACTAAAGAATTTGTAAACCTTTAAAAAAATAAACGTAAAAGTGCTCAGGGTGCTTTTCTAAACACTTTTGCAATTTACATTTATTATTTATTTTTTTCGGTTTCAGAGCTGTTTAAGTTTTTATTAAGTGCCTATATAATAAATTTTGTACCAACAGTGCCACCTGCTGGTCAGTTCCTGTAACTGTACAGAGAGATATACCTTCAGAAGGGAAACAGAGAAGGGTTCTGATCAGGGAAGAGACCAGAAGCCTCAGATGCCCTTTCCCATCTCCTCCCTGAGCAGAGCAACATCAGAACCCTTCTCTGTTTCCCTTCTGAAGGTATATCTCTGTCTGTGCAGTTACATGAACTAACCTGTAAGTGCCGCTGTTACACCATTCATTACATTAGTTAATAAAAAATTCAATAGCTCTGAAACAAATAAAAAAAAAAGACATAATTAGAATCGAAAAGTGCTTTTTGTAAATCTTTTTTTAAAGTTTACATATCCTTTCAAATACAGTACAACACTTAACTACAATCCCCAGAACCCTAGGGGTGATAAAGGACAAGCCAACAGGATTATTTCCTGGGAAAATGAAATCAGGTAAGAATTTGTTTCTGGGACAGAAAGGGTATAAGGCTTATATCAACAAGTGCAGTTGTGGTTAATGCAATTTCCCTGCTATCAGTTGCGCATCAAACCACTTTCATTACAGGTATTTGCTTCAAAATGTGCTCCTTCCACTTCCGTATAGCTCCTGCCTTCCTTTTCGAATCTATCACTGCTGCGCCTAATAACTCCACCTCCTGACCAGGCGGTAGCTCCAAGGTCCCCCTTGTGACCAGCATTAATAGGCTCAGCAACTACAGAATCGGGTGCAAGCGTAACCCACACTGGAAATGACGCCAGATGGACATCCATGTAATTGTGTACAAGAAAAGTAAATGCTGAGGCAGTAATTTTGCCGAATCAGACAAAATTGCAGTTGGTGTATGTTGTATTTTTTTCAATAAAATCCCCTGTATCTCTATATTTTATATATATATATATATATATATATATATATATATATATATATATATATATATTGTTACTTCATGTTGCCAGTAAACACAAGGCACGGGACAGATGAGAAGAGCTGTAGAATCTATAGCATCAGCACACTGATACCTTTGGAGGTTAAGTAATAAAAGGCAGTAAGTTTGCCCAGGAGCAGTAACCCATAGCAACCCATTAGCTGGAAGCATTTACTGGTCACCTGTTTAAAAGCAAACATCTTATTGGTTGCTATGTGTTACTGCTCCTGGGCAAACTTAGCACCTTTTAGTACATAAGCGTTTCAGATTGTATGGCAGAAGTTACTTAGGGTGAAGAAACACAGAGCTACAGGTATGGGACCTGTTATCCGGAATGCTTTGGGACCTGGGGTTTCACGGAGGGGAAAGGGGTCTTTCCATAATTTGGATCTCCATACCTTAAGTCCACTGAAACATCATTTAAATATTATTAAACCCAATAATGCTGTTCTGCCCCAATACAGGTACTGTTTTATTATTACAGAGAAAAGGGAATCATTTAACCATTAAATAAACCCAATAGGACTGTTCTGCCCCCAATAAGGGGTAATTATATCTTAGTTGGGATCAAGTACAGGTACTGTTTTATTATTACAGAGAAAAGGGAATCATTTAACCATGAAATAAACCCAATAGGGCTGTTCTGCCCCCAATAAGGGGTAATTATATCTTAGTTGGGATCAAGTACAGGTACTGTTTTATTATTACAGAGAAAACCATTTTTAAAAATCAAAGTTAATTGGTTATAATGGAGTCTATGTGTGATGGCCTTTCAGTAATTTGGAACTTTCTGGATAACGGGTTTCCGGATAAGGAATCCCATACCTCTACTAGTAGCAGCTACTTGTCACGGCTACAGAAATAGACAATTCTGATCATTTACTGATAATTGTCTCTCTTTGTGTTTTAGCAGAGGCAATTCTCAGTATTGTCTATAGCAGTGTATTTTCTGGCGTTTAGTAGCCATCACAAGTAGCTGCTACTTAGTAGCTCCGTGTGTCTTCACCCTTAAAGAGTTAAAAGAATACATTGTGCTTCCAGATATAAACTCATGTAAATCACTGCACCTAATGCTCTAACCAAAGGACATGTTAGGAGGAAGAGGCTATTGAATAACTAATAGTTGCCTGGAACCCTACAGTAATGAACAAAGACAACAGGAGAGCTAAACTTGTATAAAGTAAGCTGGGGATAGAAAGGGCTTAGCGTTGTTCCTGGCCCAAATTCCACAGCTTCCAATTAACAACTGCAGCTTCCACTTTGCCTTTTAACTTATCAGCTCCAATCAATAAATGCCCAGAGGTAAAACAAATCAATGCTCATGGTGTTTATTGGTTTTTCTCTTAGGTCTGAATCACTGAAAATCCAATGATTTCTCAGGAGATCTAGTGGATACCCAGCTGCGGTTCTGTAGGCAGGGGAAGTGTGGTGGAGCTGATTCGGTGAGGGTAATCTGTTATTGGGGGAAATCTGTGCTAAAAACAGGATTGGGCTGGCAGGACACTGAGAAAAAACTTGATGGGCCCCACTGTCCAAGACCCACTCTGAGCCTGGCGCTGGGGAGGGGAAAGGATTGCAGAACACCCCGGTCCAGCACTGCCAACAACCTCTCAACTGTCCTCATTTACACAGGACAGTCCTGATTTTAACAGTTCAACCCGCAGTCCCGGATTCTTAAGGTGGCCATACACGTGGCGATCCGACGATGTTTCGTACGACCATCGGTCGCACGAAACATCGTAAGATCCGCCACACACCATTCAGGGCTGAATCGGCAGGTAAGGAGGTAGAAACAATAGGATTTCTACCTCCTTCTGCCGATTCAGCTCTGAAGGGAGAATTTTGGTCAGGCGCCTTCTATGGCGCCCGATCAAAATTTTCAAACTTGTCCGATCGGCGAGTCGTCCGATATCGGCAGCTTCCTGCGATATCGGTCGACTCGCCGACATGCCATACACGCACCGATTATCGTACGAAACGAGGTTTCGTACGATAATATCGGTGCGTGTATGGCCACCTTTACTGAAAAAGTCCCTCATTTCCCTTTGATCTCCTGCACTGAACTCCAAAAAAGATACAAAGTTTCTCAAACTTAATTAGATAAGTAGCTTTTGGCAGAGAGCCCAGAATACTCCCCCTCCCCCTGCACTGAGATACAATTGTAACTAATATAAATATATCTAAGATAAACAGGTCTCTTGGGGAAACTGAGCTTAAAGGGCATTTATTCATTAGCAAAACTGTAATAACACATAAAACAAGACCCCGAAAATGTGTTCAAACTTTAAATAACCTGCCAAATTACCCAGAAAAGTGTTTTAAATGTTACTCTAATGGATCCGGATGGCAGGCTATTTTCAGTAAAATGCAGATCCACAGCCACAGCCCTGAAAGATCTTAGCAACCGGGCACTGGTTGGAATGAGAGACTGAAATATAAATATGAGAGGGACTGACTAGAAAGATAAGGAATACAAATACAACAATAAAAACACTGTAAGCTCACAGAGCAGTTTATTGGCTGCTGGAGCCAGTGACCTCCATTTCAAAGCTGGAAAAATGTTAACAACTGGAAAAATTAAACAATTAAAAAAAAATAAATGATGACGACCAACTGCAAAGTCGCTAGGAATAGGCCAGTAAAAGTTAACTTAAAAGTGAACCCTTTATCTAATTTTCCTGTGTTTAGATTTTTTTTTTAGTTTGCCATCGATATGATACAAGTTAAAACCTGCTGCAAAAACTGTACCGTAATTAAATATGTTTTTAAAAAATAGAAGGAACAAGTTTATTAATCTTATTAAAATAATGGCAATTTATTCCCCCATGTGCTGCAATGAGTGCGAGACCTTACCCGGTTGTAGGTGGCTTTATCTGATAGACCGGCGGCGGCATGTCTGTTAGTGGTCCCAGGAGAAATTGGGCGGTTTCCTGGGGATCGTACGGCTTGTCGTAGTTCTGGGGAAACCACATTAAAGACAAATAAATGAAATGCTTTACTCAGCGTGGCACTGTCACTGTGTTTTTACATTTTGTACAATTAGAAATGCCCTTAAAGGAGAACTAAACCCTTAGAATGAATACTTAACCAACAGATAGTTTATATTATGTTAAGTGCCCTATTAAACAATCTCACCAAACTGGAATATATATCAGTAAATATTGCCCTTTTACATCCTTTCGCTTGAGCCGCCATTTAGTGATGGGCTGTGAGCTCCCTCAGAGATCAGCTGACAGGAAATAATGCAGCTCTAACTGTAACAGGAAGTAGTGTGGGAGTAAAAGGCAGAACTCTGCCCATTCATTGGCTGATGGAGCCTAGCATGTATGTGTGCCTTGGCTTGTTTGTGTGCACTGTGAATCCTATGATCCCAGGGGGTGGCCCTTAATTCTTAAAATGGCAAAGTTTTCATTTAAAAAATGATGTGCAGCTCACATTTGCTCTTCCCACTGACTCCCAAAAATTGTTGGATATTCAGGGAATTGTAGGGCAGCAAACGCAAAAGCAAATTGTCCAATTGGAACACCTCAATCTATAAAGCCATATACGGGCAGATTTAAGCTGCAGATTTTACTCCTTCAGACCAGACCAGAGTATGAGCCCTCTCCAGCAAATATCATGCTGGGTCAGATATCTATGAAGACCCCATGGGGTGAAGATGACACTGGTGGATTGATGTGGTCCTATCCTCACCCAACCTCTTTATTCTCCTAGTCTCTTTTATTTACATGCTAGCCTCTATCTTTCCATCTATTTCTCTTCTTTCTTCCCATTCAGAAATAGGGAATGACCATGAAACAGGTCAAATGATGAGGAGCAGGAAGGCCCACTGACTCCTGGGCCCACCGGGAGTTTTCCTTGTATCCTGGTAGGCCAGTCCGACACTGAATAGGTTCCAGAAGTTTGCCCAGAATGCACATTCAGCCTATTGGTACATAGTTCAGTATACTATATGTAGGTGTAACATTTAAAAAAAAACATGACTGGGGTGTGTGGGGACCACGACGGGGGTCCCTTTGGGGGGTGCCCCAGTGGGCCAAGAACCCCCCAGTCCGACCCTGTTTAGGTCCAGTGCCTAGGGTGGCACTGAACCTAAATACATCACTGACTATATAACTGAAAGAATTACATTCAGCTTCCTACCTCCTTGTACTGCTGGCTGTACTGCCACATTAACTCATGGCCGACATGAAATATCTTCAGCCGTATTTTACCACTTTGGCAGGGAAATTCCAAGAAGTTATAATGAACTCCTCTAGTGGTCAGAAAACTGCTGAACCGTGATGAATATTGGTGATTTAAAGGCCTTTTTGGTTTTAAGTACGCTGGGGTTTATTGATTAAAAGCAAAAAGCGCCAATTTTCTAAAGGGAATATTTCCCATTCGTTTTCCTAAAGACAGATGAATACATACGAGGGTATAGAATATTATGTGCAAAGAAAATTCATTCTCTCTGTGTGTTTATAGACATTGAAGCTTTTTCGTTGCAATTCTTGGGAAGTGGATATAATATAGCGGTAATATTTGCCTGTAACCATAATTCTTCTACTGGTAGTGATGGGTTTTCTTATTGGTTTATTGCATTAAATATTCCACATAAGTAGCAATGAACTATGCAGCCACAGGGATATTGTGATTTTGTGTTATTACCTTATTTCATTTAATAAATGGGTTGAGTAAACAGCTTTATGGACCGGGTCTTGACTGGTTGCCATATAAACAAGACACATTACAGTAGCCTGGCAGCAGGGAGTAAATAGGCTTATGGTGCTCCTACATTCAAAGCAAAACTGTGCACACACAGAGGTTTATTTAAAGGGGTAGTTCACCTTAACAACTTTTCAATTGGTCTTTATTAATTATTTTGTATAGTTTCTAATTATTTGCCTTCTTCTTCTGACTCTTTCCAGCTTTCAGTTGGGTCACTGACTCCAACAGCCCAAAACTATTGTTATTGTTACTTTTTATTACTTATCTCTCTAATATGGCCCTCTCCAAATCATATTTCAGTCTCTCATTCATACCACTGCCTGGTTGCTAGGGTAATTTAGACCCTAGCAATCAGATAGGTGCTGAAATTCTAAACTTAAGAGTTGAACAAGAAGCTAAAGAAATCAAAAACCTAAAAAATAAAGACCAAATGCAAATTGTCTTACAATAGCACCCTCTATATCAGGGTGTCAAACTCAATCACATAAGGGGGCCGAAATCTAAAACACAGGCTAAGTCGTGTAAAAAAGTGGAGTAAGACATTACCGGTGATGTTGCTCATAGCAGCCAATAGATGCTTTGCTACTGTTGAAATCTGATTACTGATTGGATGCCTTGGGCAACATTACTGGTAATGCTTCACACCACTTTTTACACAGCATGATAAATATACCCCTTAGTCTTAGTTACTATGTGAGGAAAATGGAAATTGATCAGGCTGGATGGTCAGACACACTCACCAAGGGCCACATAAAACAGCCAGGTGGGCTGGATTTGGCCCCCGGGCCTTGTGTTTGACATATATGCTCTATATTATATTAAAAGCAAATGTTAAGGTGAACAACCCCTTTAAGAAGGAACAAGGGTCACGATCTGCAAAAAATCCACACGAGATGCATTTCCCTGGATTCCACGAGAATCACAGGTGCCTGAAAAGTAGCGCTGCACTGGTGTCTGCATTGGTATATTATGGGCAAGCTGCACTTTGTTTGAGGCTATGTGGGTGTGATTTGTCTCATTAGGCAACAAAACCCAATAGAAGCCCTGGAAGAAAAACCTGCTCGAGATAAATATTAATTCCAGGGTTTCTGTGCACCATCTTCCCAGTACTTTGCACCTTATTTAGCAGATAAAAATTAGGTGCAAGGCAAAAGGTCAGATACCCCCAACACCAAGACTGGGACTGAAGCACAGCCCTTACTAGGTTATAGCAGGACAAATACAGAAACGCAATGAGTGTATTGATACTCAATTGGATAAAAGTACAAGTTCCATACAGGAAGCTGCCACTTTCCAGAGCGATTTGACTACACTGGAAAACTGGGCAGCAAACTAGTAAATAAGGTTCAGTGCAAAGTTAAATGCAAAAATCAATGCACCTGAAGAAGGGTGTTAAACCGAGCTATAAACTACACTGGTATGAAGCAAGATACCGTGTGCACTCCGGGTTATTGATTTTTGCATTTGGAAATGGTTTACAGCCAGCACGGGGTCTGTAACCTGTTGAAAAGCACATACTGATCACCCGCTACATAAGGACTTATTTGTAACTTTGTGGATAAGTGCAGAGTTATACACTTTAGTAGAAATAATATAAACGTGAGTTATACACTAAATGGTAGTGTGTTGGGGGGATCCTTAATTGAGAAGGATCTGGGACAGTGTCATTCTGTGGCTACTAAAGCAAATAAAGTGCTGTCTTGTATAAAAAAGGGCATTGACTCAAGGGATGAAAACATAATTTTGCCCCTTTATAGGTCCCTGGTAAGGCCTCACCTTGAGTATGGGGGACAGTTTTGGGCTCCAGTCCTTAAGAAGGATATTAATGAGCTGGAGAGAGTGCAGAGACTGCAACTAAACTGGTTAAGGGGATGGAAGGGTTAAACTATGAGGTTGGGGTTGTTTTCTCTGGAAAAAAAGGTGTTTGTGGAGAGACATGATTACTCTGTACAAGTATGTTAAAGGGGACTATAGACAGATGGGGGGTGTTCTTTATTCTCATAAAAACAATCAATGCACCAGAGGCCCCCACTTTAGATTAGAGGAATGTAACTTTCATTTGAAGCAGCGTAGGGGGTTCCTCACGGTGAGGGCAGTGAGGTTGGGGAATGCCCTTCCTAGTGATGGGGTAATGGCAGATTCTGTTAATGCCTATAAGAGGGGCCTGGATGAGTTCTTGAACAAGCATAGTATCCAAGGCTATTGTGATACTAATATCTACAGTCAAACTATTGGTATATATAGTTTATATATGTCAGTATATAAATAGATTGGTAAAAATATGTGTATATATATGTGCACTGGGGTTCATTGGACTTTGGTCTTTTTTCAGCTCAACTTAGCTATGTAACTATGTATCTATGTATATATAATATTACTCTGGGCACTGCTCAATAAAATGGAATGACTGGGAATTCCTACGTCAGTAGCTTCCTCCATATGATTCTTTATTTATCAGAGCTTGCATGCTATCATTTCTTCTGTTCTAACACAAATGAAACCAACAAGGTAACTTGAAGTCTAGCAAACATTTTTTTTTTTTAAATAGTTTATTTGACCTTGACAAAAACGAAATGCAACTGAAACCTCTCCAATATATTGCTTTTAAAATTGAATTGAGATTGCATTCTCGTCCCTCCATCTTTTCTGCATTCAGCAGGCAGTTTGATGGCACATGGGGATATATTAGGCCGAGTAAAACAAGCTCTCTCCCTGATCTGGCATTAACCATTCTACCCATGCTTTGTACTGAATAACGGGCATGCTTTGCGGGCAAGGTGTTATTTCACCTACCTTTGAGTCTAGGAAGGACTGAGCGGCCAGAAGCTCATTAGTTTTCTGCTCAATGAGACCAAGGTACTGCATTATGTTTGTCTCGCGGATGCTGGAAGAGGAACCCAACATTTCATCCAGGACTGAGTGGTCACAATTTATCTTCTTGAATAAGGAATCAATTCCTAGGGAATAAGTACAACCGTGTCAACAACTAGAGGCAAGTCAATTAGACAGGAGCGCAGGTAGATGCGGCCAGCCTGGGGAAAATCATTGCGCTCATAGAATAAAAATAATGAAAACAGTGAACAGTGAAAGCAAACATTTGATTGGGTGCCATGGGTTACTGCCCAGGGGCAAATTTGCCCAGTGTTTATAAATAAGCCCCAGCGAGTGTTATAAAACAACTGAGAGATACCTTTGCTCACAATCTTCAGGAGACTCAAGCCATATATATTGCAGATGTTTCTCGAGGAAGAGGTTCTGTAATTCTGGCATGGTAGCAAACTATATACAAAGTCAAGTGTAAAGTGATGCTTGGCAGGGAAGGCGTGGTGAAAACGCTAACTATCCACGCATATTGTTGATATCAACAATATATCAACAGTTGGTCTCTTCTCTGTTAACATCGCCAAGCTTGTATAGAGACTTTTTTTAATATAAACAGTAGAAATTTTTGCTACATCTCAACGCATTTTGCCCCAGCAACAAACATGAGAGTGAGGCAGCATAAAGAAAAGAAATATACAATATAAAAGAGATGACTACCAATACATTATAATGAAATATTTGCAGGTCAATGTGAACTGCTCTAAAATGTGACAAAGAAAAGGTTTTCTCTTGTCACACAGTGTAGACATGAGCAGTCTTCTGCTCTGAAATATCCCGTTAGTAGGATGTCAATAAAATGAAAACTTGCTGTTGTGTGGCCGAATTATACTGGCATTGTATATGGCCTTGATTGACAGGTATGGGACCTGGTATCCAGAATGCTTGGAACCTGCAAGGCTGTTTTAATAAATAGGATAAAGAGGCATTTGCCCAGGATTCACTAAAGATGGCCATACATGTTCAGGTATTAATCATCTTATGATGAACGTTTTGGATATTGATCATACATTTAAATGCAACAATCTAAAACTAACATTCAGACTGAAATTGTTGGATTAGAGTCCTAAACATAACAATTGCACAAAAGTTACGCCACGGAAATGCATTGTACATCCCTCAAGGATATCGTCAGATACACAATACACGTGGAGATATTATCATTATCTGTCTGAAATTTTCTAACCTGTCCGATCGACTAAACAACCAATTGCCATGAGACAAGTCCACACACAGTCTGAAAATCATACAAAATGTAGTTTTGTACAATTATATTGGTGTGTGTATGGCCAGCTTAAGACAAGGGGCCCACCATCAGACTTTGACATATAATTTGGCATCCTTTCTAGGAGTGATAATTTTATTATAAAACACCTGTAATTTTGTTGTTGCTACCATATTTAAAACGGACGCCCCATTAAATAATTTTGCTGTCAAACTTTTTTGACAACATGAAGTCATTCAGTGCTTTGCCTATACGATTTTCCATTTGAAGAGCCACAAAACTGCACTGAATGTAGTCACTATCGCTGCCACGCTTCCTTCCTTTCTAATGCTAACACCTTCACATCTGGCAACCATAAAATTAATCACAGTAACCCATTTATTTATGCACACAACCAACAGGAATCAACATTTCGGGGTTTATAAAGGGAGGGTGAACCTCCCTACAATATACTATATCCCATCAAATTAATCTCAGGTAGATTGACACTGACATTTCTGTCAGGCTTAATGCAGTTCCATGTTAGATAAAGACACAATATACAGTACAACGTGGTCATTGAGGAGCCTAAATTTCTGTTTTCGCCAATCAACACTGGTGTAATCACCATATAAATACTTAGGGAGCTAACACATGGACAAATGATCATACAGTTTAGTTGAGAGGTCTGTGCGTCTCCATCTCAAAGCAGGCTGAAATTATCCCAAGGTCTGTCCTTATAGCAGGCGATTAATTATTTCCGAACGGCGGGGAAGATAAATCCCTTGAAGATGCATACAATTATCAACTAGTAACTACTAATAGCAGCTATTTTAAAAGACAAATATAAATCTATTTCATGTTTAGCCCTGTCAGATGAGGCAATGCAGCCAATGAATTGTACATGAGTTTCCTTGACCTCTTAGAACGTTCTATGCACTTCAGTAAAGCTTGGAGTCACATCCAAACCTAAATAAGGAAATATTACATTAGCTAATTATTGAGGTTTGCTTTTATCTGCAGAGCAAGAGCCATCCTGTGGAAGAAGTAGATCCATCATTTTGTTTACACTTATTCTGTCTGACCTTCAATCCAATACACGTACGTCTTGGGTTCCGCTCAGCTACAAAAACAATGCTATCATCTGGAACACCGGAGAAATGTTTATATGGCGGCAAAGAGCTTTACTAAACTGCTTTGCTCCAAACTGCATTATTTAAAAATGTTGGCCTGTATTCCTTATATATATATATATGACCTTCACAGCCCGCCACACAGCTTCTCTGCTATAAGCTACTGTCAGAGACTGAGAAGACCCTTTCTGGTCAGTGCATTCAATTTCAGAACTTCTGCATGACTCCTTCTGGATCAGAGCTGTCCATGCATGTCCAGCACAGATCAATTTAAAACAGTCTGCTAGCTTTCAATTGGAAACTGTAAGTTAGAAACCAAAATGTGATTGAAAGGGAATGTCTGCAGCTTACTTGGTGCTGTAATTACTGGAGTTTCTGCGTTTTGCCATTGGCAGATTTTATTGCGAATTGGGTGTCAAAAATGGTCAATGCGCTAAAACAAATTGTTGCACATGTATAAAAAATGATGTGCATTAAAAAAAGTTGCGCGCGTAAAAAATTATGGGCGCAACTATTGTTGACACGCACCATTTTCGCCATTTCAAAGACAAACAGGACAGATTCACTCATCACTAGTTAATATAGCTTCTCCAGCAGAATCCTGCATTGAAATCCGTTTTTCAAAAACACAGATTTTTTTATATTTAATTTTGAAATTTCACATGGGCTCCCAGTAGGTATCAGAATAGCACTACTCAATAGTAAGAAATCCAAGTCCGGCTTGGGACTCCTCCAGTTACATGGGAGTAGGAGAAACAATAGGTTAGCTGAAAGCAGTTCTAATGTGTAGCGCTGGCTCCTTCTGAAAGCTCAGACTCAGGCAGATGGCGCCTACACACCAATATTACAGCTACAAAAATTCAATTTGTTGGTTAAAGAACAACATTTTAAATGGTAGAGTGAATTATTTGCTATTAGTGATGAGCATCTGCCTGCTGAAAAATTAGTTGTGCGTCGAAAAAAGTAGAGGTTGCGGCAAACGTATTTCATGGATTTTCTGCAGTTTCGTAAATTTTCCGAATCGAAACAGGACATATTCGCTCATCACTATTTGCTATGTAAAAATTGTAATTTAGAAATAATAAGTACCCCATAAAAATCACGACAGAATCAATTTAATACCTTTGTTATAATTTTCTTTGTGACCAGTCATTTGAAATTAATAGTCACTTTGTGTCTTAACTGGTGACACAATGATGTGACAAGGAGCACACTTGCCCGGACCGGAACGAAAAGACAAAGAAAATGGCGCCAGAATTCTTCTGCACAAAAACCCTCGGCCAGAAGCACCTGCCCAGGGTATAAGGTAAGCAAAAACATTTTGGTGCCCACCAATGATTTCAACTTTGGTTCTCCTTTAAGTTTGCCCATAACATATATTACTTCACTAGCAGCTGGGAGCAAATGCTTCCTTACCTAATTCTTAAAGGAACAGTAACACCAAAAAATGAAAGTGTTTCATATAAAGAACTGTTGCCCTGCACTGGTAAAAGCTGTGTCTTTGCTAAAGTAACACTACTATAGTTTATATAAATAAGCTGCTGTGTAGCCATAGGGGCAGCCATTCAAGCTGAAAAAGGGAGAAAAGGCACAGGCTCTATAGCAGATAAGATACAATAGTGTTTTATCTGTTATCTGCTATGTGCCTGTGCTTTTTCTGCTTTGAATGGCTGTCCCCATGGCTACACAGCAGCTTTCTTAATATATAGACTATAGTAGTGTTTCTGAGGCAAACACACCAGTTGTACCAGTGCAGGGCGTCAGTACATTATACTGAAATTACTTTTATACACTTTAATTTTTTAGGTGTTACTGTTCCTTTAATAGCTAAAATACAAAGCATGCAACAAATCTGTCAGCTGCTGTAACCACCTGGCACTTCCATTACACCATGGTTTCCATTTTAAGTGGCTAATATTTACTGCATGTGAATGATCTGTGATTTATTTAGATGGAATCAGAGATGGCAGCTATTAAACCCATCATTGTTGGGTACAAACTGTTTTGTTTATTGCCTTGTAACGTGTCAGTAAAAGTGAATGGCTGCATGCAGACAATCTCAGCAGATTATTCCGCAGAATACAGATATCAGAGGTATGGTTTTCATTCACAGAACCTATTATTGAAGGCCAGATTGCTCTGTATGCCAGGGCTTGCCTCCAGTAGTCTTTCTGTATGAATGCAAATCTATTATACCTAACACAAAGATGATGTATGAATCTTTTTCTTTCCAACATAAATGGCATGTTGACGATCTTGTCTTTGTGTTGCAAATGCCTAGAGTAGCAAAAATATAGTTTGTCACAACAAGACACTAGCAAAGCTCTGGTGCTGTGGTTGTCTACCAATGCTATTGCCAGTGCTGTAGGATCCTAGGGCGGGGGTTGCCTATAGACAAGCCAAAAAGATGCCACATCTATACTCCTGAAGAAGTTCAAGGAAATGGCCACCTGAGTAACTAACTCTCTAGGCCAGGTGTCCTCAAACTTTTTAAACAGGGGGCCAGTTCAGGGTCACTTAGACTGTTGGGGGGTCTGGCAGGGCCAGAACTAGGGGTAGGCAGAAGAGGCAGCTGCCTAGGGCACAATGATTGGGGGGCGCCAGACAGGAGCCTCTTCTGCCTACCCCTAGTCTTCGATTCGTTTTGAGTCGCTTCGCACATCGACCACCCCCCCGCGCTCGAACTGCGCATGTGTGCCAGTTCGAGCGCAAGGGAAGGGGGGGTTGGTGCGCAATGCAGGTGAAGGGGCGAGGTGGCCAACTGGGCTGCCTAGGGCGCCTGGTCGCCCCGGCCTGCCCCTGGGGCCCGCTATATTTAGTCCTCAAACTACGCACCCTGCCCCGCCGTGTCCTCACCCCTGGCTACTACCTGTCTACCTCAGTGTGGTCCTCAGCTCCATGTCACCACGTTACACTGGCCGACGCTGTATCCGACCTGCGTCCCGTAGTTTGAGGACCCCTGCTCTAGGCTTATAAAACACACCCTACAAATGATAAAGCCCTGAAGAAACACAGGACACAGGGTGGCAGTGTTGCTTTTAATGGGCATCAGCCTAATAACATTTTTAAAGGATGTTCCTCTTAAAATTAAAAAGTATGCAGACAGTGATGTTCTACCATATTTTTTCAGGGTTTTTAAAGTGAAACTGACAGTAACGGCCAATATGTCTCAGGAACCAACCCGGTGGAAATTTTGTGACCTCCCTGCTGCTTCCCCGGACCCGCCCACTTACCCTTTCATGTCGTCTGTTTAAATAACAGATAATATGGAAGATACATAAGGACCAAAGTACACATAAAAAAATTAATACTAACTATAAAAATACAGCTTCAGAATGAATAATTTCTGTTTGCCGGGTGTGGCTAAACATTCTTTTGCTGTTTGTCTAGCTCAGACCTCCTGCTCCAAGCTCCTAGTGTGCCATATATGTACCCTGCACCCAGGGTCAGACACAGTGCTCTTTTTCCCTCACAAGAGGGCAATGCAGCAGAAAAACAGAAGGAAAGGGTGACAGTTAGGGGTCTGTATCTTAAGAGGCATAGGTGATTATGGAAAAATACTAAGAACAGCCTATGTTATAAACTCTTATATGTATGTTGTAAGGAGAAAAATACACTGAACAGTAAGAACATAATAATAAAGTTTGGTGAAGCTCATCTTACCTGTTGATACAAAGCATTAAAGTACTTAGAAATGACATTTCCCTGATGGAGTTCCACCCATGGGGGCCCTTTAAGCAGCATAAAAGACTTGCTGAAATGTCTAAAATTATTCTTGCGCTTCCTGAGGTTTTAGTCTCTGCATCTATTCAGTAAGGAATTTTCTTCCCTTTTCATACATTACAGTAATTGCGTTTGTAGCCAAAACGACTGCAAGCTGTGTCTTAAAACCCACAGAGACAGAGCACTCATGAAGACAGATTATTATGACCCCCATGTAAGATTTCTGCCATGTGTTTCTGCATGGGAGCAGCAGTTAGGCTGGCCAGATATACATGAATATTTCACACGGCTCCACTGATTTCTGGAGGAACTGAATGAGGGTCTATGAGTGCTTGTGGCCACCTGCAGAGAGAGACTGAGTTGATGTAACGACAGGTGATCAGACAAAAGCAAAAGTGACTCGCCTGATGGCCTGATTTTCTCTGCATTATTATGGCTGGCCTGCTTGCATTCGATAACACTCCACAAGCTTCAGCTTTGTGTAACCAGCTACAGAATGCACAAGGAATGCAAGGCATTGCACTTTATACAATATATAGCACTTTACCTTCCTGTTCTGCTCATTCCCACATTCCTACCTGTTTTCAACTGGTCTAATATTTTCATGACACTCTTTAGCTGTTGCTGGTAGCCATCAGCTTGCAGCATGGCCTCGTCTTGCTTGCGTTCTATGCTCCTTAGGATTGTCTGGTGTTCCTTATCCAGGCGCACTCCTTGGGCTTGGAATTCTTCAATTTCTTTGTTGATCTATAATGTAAATGCAAATCATCTATTTTCTATATATATATATATATAGAAACGAGAGCTAATCAACCTGTCCAGATACATGGTTAAATAATGCAGTAAAGGAGAAGGAAAGGGTCACTGGGGGGCACCAAATGTTAGGCACCCCTTAGTGTTTGTAATCACTTTTGTGATACCCTGGGCCGGTGCTCCTGTTAGCATAAGAAGCTGACTTTTAACAAAAAAAGTTGCCTCCCTCTATTGCACGTGTGTCTGCCCGGAAGGAAGAATTGCTTTGTGGGGCTCACTGAAAAGTTCCCTGTGTGGGTGCAGTATTCTGCTAACAGGAGCACCGGCCCGGGTAAGTATTGGGTAAGTGATTACAATCACTGGGGGGGTACCTAACATTTGGTTAACCCTTTCCTTCTCCTTTAAATGCCTGCCATTTGTATAGCCCAATGCATGTGGTTAAATAAATACTAGTAAAGTATATGTACAAATAACTACAATGAACCTTTGCCATTTGTTGAACATAGAACATAGAATCTAAGGCTCAAGCACAAAAAACTATACAATCAATGCTTCCAGGCAGCTCTTTGATCTGCCCCATACCAGGGCTAACATGGCAAAGCTCATCGCAGATCAAAGTGCTTGCCACCAAGATTAATTGCGCTCTTATTGTCAGCCATGGACTCGGAATTTCTACAAAATATAAACAATGGGAGGACCTTTTATCAACATTCTCATTTTTGTGGTTTTAGAGGTTTTTAAAACCATGACTAAACTCACTGGTGGTCATCTATAAACCCTGGGCAAATTTGCATCTGAGCATCAGCCAATGGCAACCAATCAGATGTTTGTTTTAAATATTATACCTGCAGCTACCTGAGAAAAGCAAATCACTGACTGGTTGCTATGGGTTACCGCTAGGGATGCACCGAATCCAAGATTCAGCCTTTTTCAGCAGGATTCGAATTCGGCCAAATCCATGGCCCTGGCCAAACCGAATCTGAATCCTTAAGATCATGTGGCTTTTTGTCACATAAACATGGAAGAGTGACGCTCTTTAACCCTTCCGTGTCCTAATTTACATATGCAAATGAGTGTTCAGATTCGGATCGATATTCGGACGAATCTTTTGCGAAGGACTTGCCCAAATCGGAAAATAGTGGATCTGGTGCATCTCAAGTTATTGCCCAGGAGCAAATGTGCTTAGTGTTTATAAATGAACACCACTTTCTCTAAAACCATGGATGTCATTTATTAAAATATCCGAATTGAAAAAGCACAACAAAAAAAAAGTAAAAACGCAACCTTTTCGTATTGACGCACAAAAACCAGCATAAAAAAACCTGAAAACTTCTAAAACCATGAAGCAAAGGAAGATCTTACAGTTGTAAAAAGGTTACCTGCCATTTACTTCTACATGATTTCAAAAGGTTTTAGGTGCAAAAAATATGAATCTGAATAAAAAAATGAGCATTATGTAGAAAATCCAGTTTTTGTTGCAGATATTCTCACCTCTGCAATGTCTTCCATCAGCCTTTCAATCTTGTTGTTCTGTTCATTGACGAAATTGAATAAGGCAAAATTTCGGTCTTCCACTGTTGAAATATATATATATATAGATATTAAATATTGCCCATATAATGCTTGTTAGTACATTTAAAAAGACAGACAGTCAGTGCTTTTCTGATAACCCTTGAAAGCTGCACAGAAGTGAATGCCCAGTAACCAGATTGCTGTTAGAAGTAGAAGACACATGGAGAGCAACGACAAGATGAAAAATGGTTTCTCCGCATGGTTATGTCACCTTAACCTACTCTTAGATTCAAACTCCTTTAATTGTATGTTCTTGAGTCTCAATTTGAGTAGAAAATGGCTGTCAAGACTCTTGTAACGGCGTGACCTGGCAGCCTATTGAATTAAAAGAGTCTATGCAAAGCAACGCTTGAAATGAATGATGATTATTATGCCGTGCTTACGTTGTTGCAGGTCAGCACCAAGATGCCTTTGACTGAGCTGTGCTCATTTATCAGGGAATGAAATGACATTCATCCTTTGGCACTGATAATGTTTCGAGACAAAAAGAGCTGGAGATAATTGACAGCTTGCCTTAAAAGTATTGATCCCAACACATCTTTTGAAATGCTAATGTGTTATAAGGAGAGGAAAGAAGCATGACAAATCTGACAAAATATTAAATATTCTGGTATACAAGTGTAAGTAAATCATATATTTCTGGAAAAGAAATAGAACAATATTAAACCCATTATTTGTAAAAAAAAAAAAAAAAATGCATTTCAGTTAGGGTATAGCCCAGTGGGCGGCAGTGAGATGAGGCATCATCGGGTATGGGTAAAGCTCTCTAAAATGCCTAATAGCCTAAAAAAAAAGAGGGAGAACAAAAATATGTTTAGCACGGACATTTATGAGGTTAGTGAGCCTTTAATGGAAACACTGCTGGGGCATAAATAAGTGTAATAAGGCAATGAAGCTTATGCTTTAAAGGTGCAAAGGTTGCCTTTCTCAGGAACTCTCAGGAACCAAGAATCATTTTGTTTTAGTGGCCCTGCCCCATTACAGCCAAACAACAAATACCTGAGGGTTTGCAATGGGTTATTGGGCCCAGTTTCCTGAGGATTATGTTTTTTTACCCATAATGGCTTATTTTCAACTTTCAACCAGCTCACTAAGAAGTAATGGAAGAGGTTTATTGTATGCAAGTGTGCAGCAACAAGACCTACCAGTCTGGAATTTCGGGGGGCGGAGAAGGAAAGGTAAAAACGAAGTAAGCTTTATCAGAAAGGTCTATTTAAATACAGCCATAAGCACTTACAGTAATGCTGCACTGAGTCCTCTATCAAAAGAAACACACAATATCTTGCCTCTTTTTTTGTAAACACGATGTTCCAGTGTCTGACTTCCTCTCTTACAATCATCCTTAATTCCCGAGGCCAGAGTCTGCACAGCTCTCTCCTCTCTCCTGCTCCCCCCTCACCAGAATGCTAAGAACTCCCTGCCCCCTCCCTTAGGAATGTGTGATCTCAGCTATAAGGGCTAGAGCTGCAGGCAGGAGCTACTTAAAAAGGAGAGCTTCTAAAGCTGTTTACTCAGGTATGGTAATGGTTTCTGCAGAATAAATATATTGTTCTAGGTGGCACTAATGTGGCAAATATATTGGCAGTAAAATGTCAAAATGACTTTCCTTCTCCTTTATAGCTTTTTAAATGGTTTTTGTATGCCTTTTAAAATTGCGTGCATTTAATTGGCAATCTCTCTTCTACAAAGGTTAATGGAAGGGGAGGACTAAACCCTGTGACTGAAACCAGTACCCTGGTCAGGAGACACTTATCCCAAGAAACGCACCTATGCAGGGAGGTGCCAGCCTTTATAAATATGACTGAAGGTAAATAGTTAGGACCTGGTATGGTGGTTTTCCAACTTTGTAACAAAAAACCCTGTTTTTGAAAGTATATGCACTTGGATAGATACTAAATTACTACAGGGAACCTGCATTGATCCAAACCCCTCTCTTTTTGTAGCGAATGTGGTTGGATCAGTTGCACTTCCATTGTACTTATATATTTTATTTATCCTTGGAGTGCTCCCACAACCCCCCTTTTTGTGTATTTCTTAACAGAGACCAGACATTTTGAAAAAAAACCCCATCATGAGGGCATTAAATGGAACGTTGTCATTCCCAGGACCTGATTTCCTAGGGATGACAGTAATATTTATTAAATACCTTCATGTCCAGCCTCTCAGTCAACTCAGCTGCATGCTAAACAACTTGCTAACATAAAACTTCTACCAAATATTCTAACTAACTTTTCTAAGGCAGTTTCCTCCCCTCCAGGGAGCTTCCTTTAACAGAACAAAAGAGATTAAAATAAGCCTAGGGCAAAGCAGTGCAGGAAGAGAAATCTGCCACTTTAAATTAAAAAGACAAGTAAACACATCTTAGCCTTGTGTTCTTCTAAGCTCGGGACTCTGCAATGTTCTTCTTAGTGCGCTTTTGTCAAATGCACGCTACAATATACGCAAAGGCATTAAAAAAAAAAGAAGTTCTAAGGTCCATTGAATCTGCTGCAAAGCAATGCACTGGAGATATTTGCTCAAAGCCGTTTCAACCCTTTAACTTTCCATTCTCTCCGACTGGCAGGGTGCGTTTAAAGATGAGACTGTTTGTCGCAAACCCGTCACGACATATGTAAATATATATTAATGATGCTGTGTGATATCTTTTGACTTACGCTACATTTCTTAATAATTTTGGGATTATTTTGTTTTCTGCATAACATAAATGGGTCAAACTGCAAAAAAATATGTGCAAGATATTGTAACTGTTTGGAACAAATGCTTGGTAGTGTGCTGTCTCGCTGGAAACCCATTGTATTCTATTTATGAAAGTTATAGCATAAGGTTTCTATACACAAACAGATACTGGATGCCCACTTAGCCACTGCCGATCAAGTTGGGACCCTACTGACTCATGAATTGGTCTACACTTTGATGGAGGGAATATCTCATTATTTGAGAACCACAATAAGCTGTAAATATTATTGTAGCCTGTGGATCTTAAAAGGCCCCAATGTGTAGATGCATGTAATTGGCAGTCTACAGGCCTGGACCTGGCTTAAAGAAAGTCCCTGGCATTTCAAATACCCAGAGGCCGAAACAGCCCCCCCACCAGCCTAAAATATAGTGACTGTCTATGGCATCTTACAGCAGCCCCTCTGGCATTTCCAGAATCTATAGATTGCCAGTCCTGGCCTGGCAGTCTGTTAACTACCACTTTTTTTTTAACAAATGTACTTAATATATTATATTAATATCTTATAATATCTCTTATGATGTTAGTAATAAGTTATGGTTGGTAACGTACAAGCTAAAATAGGCAAAAAAAAACCCACCATATGGACTATATGGAGAAACAAGTCTAAACAGGTCTAGCCAACCAGAAAACAGCTATGGTGACATCTATAAGGAAATGTCCAACAAGGGTCCAATAAGAAGTAGTTCATAAGCAATGACACATTTGATAAATGTTTAAAACACTGATAACATAATAAAACAAATGCATTTTGCCATTTGTACCAGGGCATACTCAACCCTTCTGGCCTTTCGTACCTTCAATGAACCTGGTCACAAGGATGTCTAGGTTGTCCTCCCCAGTGACAGCCTGAATTTGCTGGAAAGCCTGTTCATATGTCTCTGGGGTTTCTTCTGTTGGGTCTCTCTTCTTCTTCTCCAATTCATCTTTCTCTGTGTAATGATCAATAAAGCATTAACCTAAAGCTAAGTAGGGGCATCATTAACCAGACTTGCCTGTACATGACAATCGATCTATATATCGAAATAGTTTCAAAATACCACTCTCTACAACTTACTAAAAGTTAATTTAGAGGTGATTGGAAGCACTCAGCTTATGGTTCTTGGATGCATTCGCTCAGTACAATGAAAGTGGAAAAAAAAATTCTAGTCTATATTTAAAGGTACTTTCACGGGACACGAAACGTAAAGGGAAGTTGGAGATTGACTGACTATTTATTTATTATTATTAATAATATTGGGAAATCCTTTGAGTGCCTGATTACCCATATTGGTGCTGTTTAAGGCTTGAAGCTCTATATGCTGAGTGTCTCAGGCTGGTGCAACTGGACCACTTTTTCTACTTGCTGAGTGTACCTATGTTCTTTAAGTGACCCTTTTCTATTTGGTTAAAGATGGAGGTAGCCCATTGTGAGGTGTAGGTAGCCCACTACGAGATGTAGGTAGGCCATTGTGAGATGTAGGTAGCCCATTGTGAGATGTAGGTAGCACTCTGTGAGATGTAGGTAGCCCACTGTGAGATGTAGGTAGCCCATTGTAAGATGTAGGTAGCTAATTGTAAGATGTAGGTAGCCCACTGTGAGATGTAGGTAGCCCACTGTGAGATGTTGGTAGCCCATTGTGAGATGTAGGTAGCCCATTGTGAGATGTAGGTAGCCCACTGTGAGATGTAAACTTGGCCCAACTGCAATGTCTGTTTAAACAGATTTCTAGTAGCTAAATAAGAATATGAGTTGTTTCTACCTCTCTTGCGTCTTGCATTGAGAACCTCCTCACTGACAGCACGCTCCTGAGTCTTTGCTCCCATGAACTCCTTCAGTTTCCGGTCATGATCTATAACGCGTTGGAGTTCCTTGATTTCGGCTGTGTGCTGGTTCAGATCTTTCTCAGCCTTTTCCCTGAGTTGCAACATTTTCGTCTGAGCTTCGTCTCTTCACAAACAGAGAGAGGGAATAAGAAAACACCTTTTTAGGACAGATACTGTAACATGCATAAATACTTATTTTATAATATAACTGAAGCTTCCCATAACTCTGTTTTTTTTTTTCAAATACGATCAGTACTTTTGATGACATAAGCTTCTGGAAAGACTGATATCTCCAAGCCCAAGGAGGGAAGAGCCAGTGCACTAAGTACTCCCCCCTGGGTAAAACATGTTCATTTAATCCTGGGTTTGAGCCATAACTGTAATGACGTGCACAGTCCAGGATCAACTAAGCCATCAATCTCTTTGTGCTGCTAATGTGTTGTTTGAAGCCAGCTGAGTTTTAATATAAAACACAGAAGGCTCATATCGGGTAAGCATGAGTTAAGAATTAAATGTAGAATGATTATGCCCGTACAACTTTCTTTATTTCTTTAATATGTAAATAAAGCATTGGGCATGTAACAAAAGTGGCCTGATCCAAAGGTTAATGTGAAGTAATGGAATGAAGCAGTCTGCACCTGCAGAGTCGGACTGGGGGGTGCAGGGCCCCTAACCCCCCACCCGCATGGTCCCCTACCCAATATCCTCCCCGAGCACGCATAAGTTTAACGCGTCAGGGGAGGAGTGGTCAGGCAGGGGGAGCGCCGGCAAGGGTCAGGTCTGGGCCGCCCTGATTGCCATTTATTGGGAACAAAATTGGTGGCTGGATCAGTGTATGAATTTTGAGGTCAAACTAGTTAAGACTAGATGCATCTAAAGTGCACAGAGAGTCATACAAAGGCTGGAGGTTGAGTTTGCAATATGAATTACTTGTACAGACACTTAAAGGAACAGTAACACCCAAAACGTGAGTGTATCGAAGTAATAAGAATATAATGTACTGCTGCCCTGCACTGGTAACAGCTGTGTTTTTGCTTCAGAAACCCTACTATAGTTCATATAAAGAAATTGCTGTGTAGCCATGGGGGTAGCAGGTAACTAATAATACTCTGTATTCTACAAAGATTATCTGCTTTCTGCTATGTAACCTGTGTTTCTTCTCCGTTTTTGCAAGCTTGAACGGCTGCCCCCATGGCTACATAGCAGCCTAATCATATAAACTATAGTAAAGTTTCTATATCAAACACACCAGTATTACCAGTTCAGGGCAACAGTACATGACTTTTAATTACTGTTCCTTGAACTTATTACACATAATTCTAGAAAGAAATGAAGTATAAAGGCAAAGTGGGAGGGTAAGATTTACGACTATTCCATTTTGCCTAAAATTACCTGGCATCGTATGCGGAAGATGAGTCGTCGATCACAGCCCCTATCTCCTTTCTGGTCTGGAGTAATTCCTGATGATAAAGAAACCAACAGAATTGAAGGCTTCCGCCAATAACAAATCTCCCCTGTGTGCCACCATCCTAAAGCTGGCCATACACGCACCGATAATATCATCCGAAACCTGGTTTCATATGATATTCGGTGCGTGTATGGCATGTCGGCGAGTCGACCGATATTGCAGGAAGCTGCTGAAATCGGTCGACTCGCAGATCGGCCAGGTTAGAAAATTTTGATTGGGCGCCATAGAAGGCGCCTAACCAAAATCTGCCGTCAGGGCTGAATCGGCAGAAGGAGGTAGAAATCCTATTGTTTCTACCTCCTTATCTGCTGTTTCCGCCCTGAATCGCCATGTGTGTGGCCACCTTAAGGTGTGCACCCATTCTTTCTGTTCCAGTAAGTTTTTATATACACATTACAAGTGGGAGTTATATTATTGCTTAGGATATGGTTTGTCTATACAGTGACTAATAAGGAGTGGGAATATTTCAGCCCATGTAGTGACCCATTTTTCAGTCTCAAGTGCAACACACTGGTTTGCAGCAGTTTTAGGGGCATATTTATTATAGTGTGTAAGCCAACATCACTGGCGATGTTGCCCACAGCAACCAATCAGATCTTTGCTTGTGTTTTATAACTTGTAGGTGACTGTTAAATTCTAATCCCTCATTCCCCAATATTCCCCTTGTGTAAATAGGCTTTCCATTCACTTATTTGCAATTCAGTTAAACATACCTATATAGTCATTTATTCATATGAGTGGAAGCATCTGCTCTATATCAGGCTCAGCCATTTTAATCTCTCTGGATTTTTATTTACTTAATGTAAATATGAATCTCTTTTTCTGGATTACTATAAATTGGTAATAATTGAAAAATCATTAGTACGTATATTGTTCATTATTAGGATGAAGACACACTGAGCTACTAGTAGCAGCTAATTTTTCATGGCTACTAGACTCCAGAAAATTCCCTGCCATAGACAATACTGAGAATTGCCTCTGCTAAAACACACATAGAGACAATTATCAATAAAGGATCAGCATTGTCTATTTTAGTAGCCACAACAAGTAGCTGCTACTAGTAGCTCCGTGTGTCTTCACCCTTTCATAGTTAAGGACAGTGGCACATGGGGAGATTAGTTGCCCCGCAATAAATCTTCATTACCACGGGCTGCTAATCTTCCTGCAATGCCATCCCATCGCTCCCTGTTCCCCTGCTGATCTGGCTGACTACTTTGTGACTCAAATAAAATGTAACAGTAGTCGCCTGTCTTCAGCCTGCCTTCAGCCTGCATCCTCCCAATCCCACAATTCCCTGCACACGTTATCACACATCACACATCACAGTGCAATGCATTGTTGGTTATGTAGTTCCTGAATGCTGTCTGTAAGCTGTGGAGAAGTTATTACGATTTGTAACTTTAATGTTTTAGTCCCTCCTCCCCTGCCAGGATTTCAAATGATGTGCAGTCCCGGGCCGGCCCGCACATCACTGCTGTACACACATCTATAGAAAGTTCTAGGTGACAAGCCTTAGTTCCATTGTCCTCACATGACCTTCACCAGGGCCTGAACATATTTATAGGCTTATTTAAACAGAGGCCATGATTTTGAAATAGTTTTCCTTATGCACTTTCATATATTCAAACAAATCATAAAATACAAATATATGAATTCTTCCTTGTGCCCAAATTCCAATTGTCAGCTTATTTTACTTACTATTTTATTGTTTCTTACAGTGAGGTGCTGGAAGCCTGGGGGCTTTATTCTAGCCAATCCTTAAGCAGCATAACAAGAATGTACTCCTTTTGTCTCACTAATGAAACCTATTGCCAGCGAACTATTTCCTTGCCAAAGCTGCTTTTCTGCCTAGCATAGCCTGCCTTATTCATAGTTCTATAAAGCTTTTCTCACCTTCTCTAGTCTTTTATACAGCTGTTCAAAGCGCGATTTCTCAATTCGTAGAATTTCGATTTCCTCTCGCATTTTGGCGTTTTTTGAAAGTTGAGAATTGAATCGAGTTACAGCCTAAAGAATCAGGATAGAAAATCGATACAGACAAATTTATAAAACAGAGAATGGGCCAAGCGGTGTCACAGCACTGATTCATAAGAAAAAGAAAATCTGCTCAAAGCCCTTACCTATGGTTCCATTCAGACAGGCCAGAGAGAACCCTCTTTTTAAAGGACAAATCCATTGTGTCCATACTGTATGCTCAGAATATACTGAACTATATACTTTGTGGCAAATTTATCAAAATGTAAGATTAGAGCTCACCTCAGAAAAATTGACCCATTTCCTATTTATTCCTATGGGATTTTTAGAAGCATATTTATCAAATGGTGACTTTCACCCACTGATAAATGGGTACTGTATTACAGGTATTGGACCCTTTATCCGGAAACCCATTATCTAGAAAGTTCTGAAATTACGGAAAGGCCATCTTTATTTATAAAGCACCACAAGGGTACGCATCGCTGTACAATCTTACAATATACAAAATTACACACAGGGAGGACAAGTGATATAATAAATACAATAAATAAGTATAAATACACAGGGAGTGAGCACCATATGGTATGAGACACAGTAGGAAGGAGGTCCCTGCCCCATAGAGCTTACAATCTGTATACAAATTCTCTCATTTTACTGAATAACCAATGCTTCAATGTGTTTTTCTTTCAAAATTATGAAAAGCAAAATTAGTTTATTAAATGTGGTATATATTTTATTAGAAAAAAAAAACACTGTGGTGAAATCACTGAAATACAGCCATTTCCCAAATTGCCCTATTTAAATCCTTGATGCAGGACTGAGATTTTTCACTGCAATAAAAAACAGACTTACTGGTAACTATTCTAAGCACTTTTGCCATTTATATTTATTTATGTTATTAATCCCAAGATATTAAGGGAAATATGTACTGTTAATATGAATTGATTTTGTCACAACAGCGCCACCTGCTGGTCAGTTCACAAACATGATCCAGTAGAGGTAATGGTCAGGAGAAAGAAAGAGGTCTGGGCTGATGTTCTTCTGGTTCGGAAAACATTAAAACTCAGATACCTACTTTTTAGTAGTACGTGCCATTGGGTATGTGCCAAGGGCACATATAAATTTTAGGTCAGTTCTGTCTTTTACTCCCACATTACTTCCTGTTAGAGTTGCATTATTTCCTGTCAGCTGATCTCAAGGGAAATATATATATATTTCAGTTGGGCAAGATTCTTTAATCACTTAACATAATATATACTATCTGCTGGTTAGGTATTCATTCTGAGGGTATAGTTTTCCTTTATTATTTTGACATCTTGAAACGAAAATAACAAAGTGTAAGTTTTCCATTCACTTATTTTAATGGTTTACTTATCCTTTAAATGGCATAACATACTGTATATGAGTGTGTATGTTTGTGTTATGTATTGCTAATCCTCTAGTTAAACCAAATTTGAATCCTGACGAGCACGTAATTGAAAAGTGCTTAAATCCTACCAATCCAAAGGCAATTTACAGCATTCATAGCACTGTACAAAGGAAAGGGGCTCTGGGAATATTACTTTTGATTAGATAAAAGTAGGAAAGCAATTGAGGCAGGCTGTATAGAAAGCCAGCAGGATACAGGGATGCAGCCGAGAGATATTATTGGGAGGAACAGAAGCTTTCTCATACCACTTTACAGATATCTAGCTGGCCTCACCTACACTATTGTGGTTCATTACAGTGATTGTATTGTCAGTAGCATATTAAGAGAATAAAGAGGCTGGGGACATAAATACATAATACAGTCTACTGGCGGATGATAAATGCTGCAATATTTTTTCCTTCCCATTGCAGCTGAACAAAAGCCATAGTAGCAATATGAATAGAACCATCATGACCCAAACACACATATATGATACAAGTGTCTTCCCTTTGATATACAGTTTACTAAAGGCCTCAGCGGCCAGGATATATATATTAATTTATAAATAAAAATGAGGCCTGAAAATCAGGTCCGGGTGCAGGTTGTACTTGCTCTGCAGCAGCACGTATACGTTTTGTTTGTTCCCTCATCATTGGTGGGACAGTGATACCCTGTGATGTTATCTATGATGCCAGCTAGGGGGCGGGATGGGTTTGGCCTGTGAATTCCCTTCACAACCTCAAACCAGGTTGGGGGTGGGTTGGGAACAGGAGTTTTAGGGTGGGAGCAGATTGGAAAATATATGTATACATTGAACTGTATAAATAAATGTATATATTTTTCACCCTAAAGCGACCATTTTATAGGCATGGCATGATGCCTGCATTTAGAGATTAGCAGCACAATGCTGGTACTGTACGTGTGACTATGATTACTCTCTGGAAGCTTAATGGACAACAGAATAAATATCCCACTCCACATTAAATCATACAAGAAGGTGTTTATAAGTGTTAGCCACCTATACAGTTATTGCAGACACTTTAAATGGAGGATGCCGTGCTTTAAATCTAATGTTACCCTTTCCAAATTGGATTACTCACACTTAGAATTCTGAGCTTTAACATCATTTTTTATAACATCTAGTCATACTAGAATGAAATCATCATTACCTTTTGCTAGCATAAGCTATATTGTATATATATATATATATATATATATGGGTATGGGACTTGTTATCCAGAATGTTTGGGACCTGGGTTTTTCCGGATAAGGGATCTTTCTGTAATTTGGATCTCCAAACCATAAGTCTGATAAAAATAATTAAAATACTTAATAACCCCAATAGGCTTGTTTTGCCTCCAGTAAGGATTAATTATATCTTAGTTGGGATCAAGTACAGGTACTGTTTTATTATTACAGAGAAAAGGGAATCATGTTACCATTAAATAAACCCAATAGGGCTGTTCTGCCCCAATAAGGGGTTATTATATCTTAGTTGGGATAAAGTACAGGTACTATTTTATTATTACAGAGAAAAGGGAATCATTTAACCATTAAATAAACCCAATAGGATTGTTCTGCCCCCAATAAGGGGTAATTATATCTTAGTTGGGATCAAGTACAGGTACTGTTTTATTATTACAGAGAAAAGGGAATCATTTAACCATTAAATAAACCCAATAGGGCTGTTCTGCCCCCAATAAGGGGTAATTATATCTTAGTTGGGATCAAGTACAGGTACTGTTTTATAATTACAGAGAAAAGGGAATCATTTAACCATTAAATAAACCCAATAGGGCTGTTCTGCCCCCAATAAGGGGTAATTATATCTTAGTTGGGATCAAGTACAGGTACTGTTTTATTATTACAGAGAAAAGGGAATCATTTAACCATTAAATAAACCCAATAGGGCTGTTCTGCCCCAATAAGGGGTAATTATATCTTAGTTGGGATCAAGTACAGGTACTGTTTTATTATTACAGAGAAAAAGGAAATCATTTTTAAAAATTTGAATTATTTGCTTATAATGGAGTCTATGGGAGATGGCCTTTCCGTTATTCGGATAAGGGATTTCCGGATAAGGGGTCCTATACCTGTATATATAATATATATGTTTGTACTCCATTTGTATAAGCTAATTGCCTGGATGCCAGAAAAAAAACTATATAGATACTATATATAATTATATGGACCAAAACGTAAGCCTGTTTTCCTTTTAACTATGATTTTTAATGAGAGATACTCTCCCAGTGTATAATTATTTATTTATATATATATATATATATATATATACATACATACACACAAGTATCATTGCCCAGGAGTAATAGTGTGGTGACCCTTATATTTTTTTACAGCTGACACCACAACATTGCCCTACAATCGTCATGATGAAAAACCTTTCCCTGTAGTTTTATGTAGAGCATGTGCAACAAATGATAATTGTGGTGAGAAGCCAGCGACACTTTATATGTGTCCAATTTCCAGTCGTCCATACAAAAAAACTTCATATTTACCCTGTCCAGTCTATTCTCCATGACTTTTACATGTGTTCCAGCAGTTTTCTGAGTGGTCCCAGAAGAAACTCTTCCATGTTTTCTTAGCTGAGACAATTTCTTTTCCAAAACTTTTAGCTGCACAAAAGAGAAAATTCAAAAAGGATGTGTATTTATCTAAGGCAAAAGGGCAGTCTGTATAAATGCGTCTGAGTCTCTGCAATTCAAAGGAAAAAAAGTAGTGGTGTTTCTCTGCAAACAATCTATCTGTGTTATTGTGGAGATCATGCCCCAAGGTAAAAATAATTGCATACATGTTTACAATTTACTACAGTTGGAGCTAAAGGATCTCAAAAAGCTGTTTATCAGAGAAACACTCATTGCTGGGTGGCTTTGAGGACAGAATGATAAAGTTATAAATATACCTCTTGTTCCATATTTGCAATTGTTTGCTTCTCTTCTGCAAGTTGCTCATCCAGCTCCCCTTTTTGCTCTAGCAAAAAATGCAGCTTCGCTTTGCTCCCTTGGTCTCGCATCTGGTTTCTCCGACTTTCGGAGACTGATAGATTCTTTAGAAGCTCTTCTTGCTCTTTTTCCAGGGCATCTATAGTTTTTCTGCACAAAGGCAAAAGAGATTGTAAGACAGAAAGAAAGGGCTATGTGGCAGATGTTTAATGTACCTTTAATAGGGTACATAGGGTGATTGTGAGAGGAAAGCATAGGGTGACTGTAAGAGGAAAGCACTAAGAGCAACTAATCTGGGAACAGACTGGCCCAATAGTGACAGCAGGAGACTGGCCCATGGGTGAGAGCAGCAGACTGACCCCAGGGGCGAGAGCAGCACAGTAGCCTAAGGGTGAGAGCAGCAGATTGGCCATTGGTTAGAGCAGCAGACTGGCCCAATGGTGAGAGCAGCAGACAGGCCCACTGGCAAGAGCAGCAGAGTGGCCCAATGGCGAGAGCAGCAGAGTGGCCCAATGGCGAGAGCAGCAGAGTGGCCCAATGGGAGAGCAGCAGACTGGTCCAATGGCAAGAATAGCAGACTGGCCCAATGGTGAAAGCAGTGGACTGGCACAAGAGTGACAGAAGTAGGCAGAAAAAACCATTATGGAAACTCCAAATGTAATATTGTAGAATGTAGATCATTAAAATACAGGTATGAGACCTGTTATCCAGAATGTTTGGGATCTGGGGCTTTCCGGATAAGGGGTCTTTCTGTAATTTGGATCTCCATACTAAAAATAATTTATACATACAATAAACCTAATAGGACTGTTTTGCCTCCAATAAGGATTAATTATATCTTAGTTGGGATCAAGTACAAAGTACTGTTTTATTATTACAGAAAAAAATATGAATTATTTTATTATAATGTTGTCTATTTGGAGCTTTATGCATAATGGGTTTCCGGATAAGGGATCCTATACCTGTACTGTGAAAGCATAATTCAGTAATCAAAAGAAAAAGTAGTGGCATATCCATAGCCTCAGTTTTACTTACACTCTTACTTTTAGTGGATGCCTAAAACATTAAATCTAAAATGCCGGGGAATTCCCTACCAGTCATTTGAACTGAAAAAGCCACTCGGATGAGTAGTGGAACGTTTTCAAGAAAAAACCTAAAAAAGTCCAGTTGTTTTAAATTTAACTCTACTAGATACTGTATATCATGACCTGTATGATTGAGAATCTTCATAGACATTATATCTAAAAATATGAAGTTTACTGTACTTTGTTTGTGTCAAAAGTTGGGGCTGGCACCCCATGTGACCACCCAAGTCAACCAATCTAAATGCCAGGCTTCCCTAATTAAGATAATTATGGGGGGGACTACAACCTGAAAGGAATACATAATCATATGCTTACAAACCTAGCAAAGAAAGGCAGAATGTAAATTTAGTAACAAAACACATGAAGAAGGGCAGCTGTGGATTCCTGAAATATTGTCCCCGCCAAGACATACAAGAAAGTGGTACGGAGGGTTGGTAACCACAAACCTATTACTAAAAAGTTCTCCTCTCTTATTTAAATCAGGCAGCATCACCCGGCAGACAGTGAGGGGAAAGCTGTCTGTTAATTCAAAGTGCACGACACAGCAGCTTCAGTAGAAGTAGCATCTGACGTGGAGTCTTCCTCCCAAATGGAATCGCTCAGTAGAGCCGATAATGAAGCTTAGCTTTTGATAAACGTTATACGCCTGCCTAAAATAACCCATCTGTTGTGTAGGTGCTGCTCTTTATGTAACCTAAGATGACAGAAATGGAAGGTGTATTTTGATGCCTCATGTTTTCAGACAGCACATCCCAGAGTACCTTCTTGTGCTAATAAAATGACATTAAGGAAAGAGAGCCTGAGGCGGAGTACTGTCTGTTAGCCGTGCATGTCATCCTGCAGATTAGCTGAACAAATGTTCCCAAGGAATACATACTCTTGTCTCCTGATTTTCTGCTTTTCCTTGGTAGTAAATTCTTGATGCACTACCTCCTTTAGGCGAAACATGCGCTGCAATTTGGCCAGTTCGCTGTCTGCTGCAAAACAAAGCATTTTCATAAGAAAGGGGAAACATTCTAATGGGATGTGATGTGTTTCAGCTCACGCAACAAGTTGGGGGCCTTTAAGCTCCAAACAGAGCACAGCAGGAGCAGAAGATTTATTTCTGCTGGCAGAAACTAGCGTGGAAAGCCATAAAACTGCCAATAGGGATTCCTTCCCTTGGAGAAAAACTCTGACCATCCTTATATTTAATAGTAGGGGTTATGCTGCCTTTTATAGTATGTAAGGCTTTCTGGTACTGTGGAGTAAAACAAGAATGTGGGAAGCTAGAAATCTGCTCCAGTCACTCAGTAGAGAGTACAATGTTCCTCATTCCTGTCCATCAGATATTGGTTAAACTACAGAAGCCACACCAATGAACGTAGGGACTAGGCCCAAACCACAAGTGATATGATGTGTGTCAGTGGAGCCCCTATGTGGTTTATACCATAACCAAACTGAACCAATTAAGACTACAGACCATTGGGCATACATGCACAGACATGGTCAGGGTGCTAGAGTAGACTTTAGTCAGTTTTGCTGGTAATTATTGTATTTTCAAGTTATTTTCAAAAATAAAAAAAAACAAGTGAAAGTTTTCGGGCCACATATACAGTTGTACAAGGTATACAAGGCTGTCTTTTATCATTTACAATTGGTTAAAATAATTACATATACCACTGTCCACCCGCCGGAGGTTTTGCTTGATGGTTACTCTTTGGGATTAACGTGGGCTCCAGTCCTCAAAAAGGATATTAATGAGCTGGAGAGAGTGCAGAGACTGCAACTAAAGTTGTAAAGGGGATGGAAGATTTAAACTATGAGGTTAGACTGTTGAGGTTGAGGGCACTGTAACTATACAATGCAAAGATATTGTTTTCTTTGTATAGAAAAGTAATATCCTAAACTGTAATCTGGAATATTTCAGTGGGATGTTTATGTCTGTTACTCCCAGAGTAGCTAGGTTATTTGCAAAAATTCTACTACAGTAGTCCAGAATTGATGACACTGAGGACAAGACCAAATCCTTATAGAAGAAATTGGCTGAGGCCACACCACATCCAGGGGCAGAAGTCAGCAGGCTTGGACTGGTAATCTGTGGGTTCTGGCAAATGCCAGAGGGGCTGCTGTAAGATGCCATAGACATATACAAGTGGTGAAAGGTTTTGTATTGAATTAGCCTATCTTTTGCCAAAACAAGGGTATTGTAAATGTTTTAGTCCCCTCTTCCCAATCATCAAAAGTGAGTTCAGGAATGTGGGAGGACCACCATTCCTCTGCTGATTTGAATGGTTTTGGCCCATATCAGGTTCTGATAAATATTAGACATCGGTTAAGCTGGGGAAGGGGAGTGGAGGATCTCTTATAGGGAGAGAGATAAGTTAGCTGGGAAGAGACAGAGGTGAACTGAGCTTGGAAAGCATTTCTCAGCTATAAAAATGTATAGAAGGGGAGTTGTGGTTTTTGGGTCTTGTCCCGGATTTGCAGATATGTTGGGAAAGCAGATTGTTTTTTTTTTTAAGCAGAGGTATTTAATATTAGGCCTGAAGACAAAGGGCTAGAGGGATCTAAGGTGTGTAAGGTATGAGTTTCCCCAATATTGATTTTATTACTTTGTATTTTCCGTTGAGTTTTGTGCTGTTTTTGCAAAATGAATTGTTCTACATTTTCTCTAAAACAGCCAAGCAGAATTTTGGCAGAAAGGGGTGCATTTCTTTGCTTATAAAGCCCAATTATTAGGAGAACTATTTTCCATTAATGGGAATGAGACTGCAGATTATTTTTTGGAAATACTGAAGCTTCAGGCTGCTCCGTTGCTCCTTTAAGTAGCTAAAATGTATGCCAAGCTAGGATTCTTGCACAACTTTTACAGTGTGTATTTTCTGCTGGTTAAACAAGCAAGGATAGTCTGTGTCCCTGGCCGAGGGCCAGGACTCTGATGGAAAACTGACTTTCTGTACTCTGTTTACTAAAGTGAAAATTCCTTTGCTCCCTTTATGGGTCTTTGGATACTTTTGCACTGGAAAATTTCACAATTTAAAACCTAAACAATTGGGGCTTTACTATTTAACGACTGAGAATGGCCATTTCATTTACAGCATTAGGCAACGAGGTGCAGGTTAATTAATCCAAAAGAGGAAAGGTGCTACATGAAAGCTTTCACATTCCTAACGAATGCCATAATCCCTTCAGTTTTTTTCAGAAAATGCAGAAAGTTACCTATTCCTTCTACGTCAACATCACTGCTGTCAGTTCGGGCACTGGATGTAGAACGTCTGAGAGGCATCTTGAATTCTGTTGGAAAAAAAGAAACATATTTGAGGCTTTGTGCTTAACATATATCACAGTCGTAATGCTTCTTACAAAATAAATATATATCACTGCGAGGAAATAAAATTAAAGAATTTAAATGAGAATGAAACTGAATAATTTTCCCTTTATATTGATTTTTGCAACTATTCTAAGCAGCTTTTTTTATTTAGTCATTATTATTTATTTTGTACAGGTATCAGACCCCTTATCCAGAAACCCATTATCCAGAAAGTTCCGAATTATGGAAAGGCCATCTCTCATAGACTCCATTGTAAACAAATGATTCACATTTTTAAAAATGGTTTCCTTTTTCTCTGTAATAATAAAACAGAACCTTGTACTTGATCCCAACTAAGATCCTTATTGGAAACAATAATAATTTTTTAGTAGACTTAAGGTAGGAAATCCAAATTACGGAAAGACCCCTTATCTGGAAAACCCCAGGTCCCAAGCATTCTGGATAATGGGTCCTATGCCTGTATGTTTGTTTAGCTTTTTATATTCTGTGAGTGATTATGAGACTTCATTTTTATTGGTATTCTTATTGTATTGCTTTCTTTTCACACCTTCATTTCATTTATCTTCATTTCAGGTTTCAAAATTGCTCCCTGGTGGTTGCTAGGGGAAGTGGGCACTAGCAACCGGACAGTTTATTTCCAAACCAGAGAACTGCAGGGAAGCAAGATCTAATTCATTTTGGATGGCTTTTAAATGCTGTTGAGGGGTGAAAATTATTTCCAATTTCCACCAAGGGAGCTTTTGTAGTGGTTTTAATGTATCTAGAAGAAATTCTTCCAACCGCCGTGATGCTAATACATGAAGCATCATACTGTGACCATCATGAAGCACTACTACCTTCACTCACGCTAACATCAGTTTAATCAGGACCCAGTTAAAGGGGCAGTTCACCTTTAAATTAACTGTTAGTATGCTGTAGACACTGATATTCTGAGACAATTTGCATTTGGTCTTCATTTTTTATGTTTTGTGGTTTTTCAGTTAGCTTTTTGTTCATCAGCTCTCAGTTTAGATTTTAGCAGCTATCTGGTTGCTAGGGTCTTGTTTACCTTAGCAACCAGGCAGTGGTATAAAGATGAATGCTAAAAAGTAACCATAATAATACAATTGTAAAATCACAGAGAAATTGTTTTTGGTGGCAGGGGTCAGTGACCCCCTTTTGAAAGTTGGAAAGATGTAGAAGTACAAGGCAAATAATAAAAATAAATAAAAAAATAAATAATAAAGGCCAATTGCAAAGTTGCAAGGAATATGTCATTCTATGACATACTAAAAGTTAATATAAAGGTGACCCACCCCTGCTTTTTTTGAAACATGGGGGATCTGGGGTAGTCAAAGAAGGCCCAAACTTTTAGTAGAATGTCCTTTTTATAGCAAATTTTCAATTGGTCTTATAATTTGTTTTTCTTATACTTTTTTTTTATTATTATTTGCGTTCCCTAAATGCCTCTATCTAGCTTTCAGATGGGGCTCACTGACAGCAGACAAAAATAATTACTGTCGGAGGCTACATTTTATTGCTTTCTCCCTATTCAGTGCTTCGCCCTATACAGGTATAGGACCCGTTATCCAGAATGCTCGGGACAGAGGGTATTCCAGATAAGGGGTCTTTCCATAATTTGGATCTCTTTACCTTAAGTCTACTAAAAAATCAATAAAACATTAATTAAACCCAGTAGGAGTGTTTGCATCCAATAAGGATTAATTATATCTTAGCTGGGATCAATTACAGGTACAGTTTTATTATTACAGAGAAAAGGGAATCATTTAACCATTAAATAAACCCAATAGGGCTGTTCTGCCCCCAATAAGGGGTAATTATATCTTAGTTGGGATCAAGTACAGGTACTGTTTTATTATTACAGAGAAAAGGGAATAATTTAACCATTAAATAAACCCAATAGGGCTGTTCTGCCCCCAATAAGGGGTAATTATATCTTAGTTGGGATCAATTACAAGGTACAGTTTTATTACTACAGAGAAAAAGGAAATCAGTTTTAAAATTCTGAATTATTTGATTAAAATTGAGTCTATGGGAGACAGGCTTTCTGTAATTCGGAGCTTTCTGGATAACGGGTTTCTGGATAAGGGATCCCATACCTGTACATATTTCAGTTTTTCATTTAAATCGCCCCCTGGTTGCTAAGGTAAATAAGACCCTAGCAACCATATGGCTGAACACCAAACTAAAGAGCAGCCAAACAAAAAAAAGTTAATAACTGAAAAAAGACTGTCTACATTATACTCAACGTTAATTTAAAGGTAAACCACCTCTTTAATCAGAATCAAACTCAGGAACCCTGTGTTGCAAGGCAGCAGAGCCGCCTATATAAATGCCACATATATAAATCAAGGGTGATAACAATAATATTTATAACAGGCATTGTAGAATACGGCACTACAGGCAAAAACATACAGTAAATAAAATATACGTCTATATCAATACCCAGGCCTGCAAAGATATTCAAGAAAAATAGGCAAGCAGAGATTTACAGTTTCCAATAAACATAAAGTAAGGCAGATTTGGCATTATATAAATAAATAATAATTATAAATAAATGATTTTTTTCTGACCACTCCCATTTTTGCGACCATACCCCCAAAATACTACTCCCATTTTACTAAATTTGGCAGGTTATTTAAAGTTAGAATACATTTCTGGGGGGGTTTGGGGTCGTTTTATGTGTTATTACAGTTTTGTTAATGAAGGTATATCATCAATGGCAATACATTATAATGATCATTTACTAAAAAAAAATGACTGTTAACTGTACTTTGAGTTATGGCTGAAATAGTTCCAAACTGGGCTGAAACCCTAAAGAAAATGCTAATTACTGTAAAATGACACATAAAATGACATAAATGACACATAAATGATAGCAGATGAAAGGGGAAATAACAGTGAATCATGTACAGGAAACGGAGTGACTTTGTGGTTAAGTGACTGGACTCTGAGTCAGGAAGATCTGGGTTTTACTGCAATTAATACAACTGTCTCTGCCAACAAATTGGGCCTCAAACATATCAGGACTTTACTGGGAAAAAAACTCCACTAAATTCTAAAGAGTGAAGTGATTCCAGTCCAAACCTTCAGAGCTATGGCACACATCTCTAAAAACAGCATTGATCAAAATGCCCCTATCTGCCTATCAGCACTTCCCATGGCATTCTATGGGAAAGCTCACGTGTTGGTGATGTATGGGTCAGCCTAAAACCTTAAGGGTCCGGTGGGTTTGGGCTGAAAAATTGGCTGCCATTTTAAGTGCGGGTAATTATTGCCCAGATCCAGCAAATGGTGTGTCTGGGTTCAAGAGAGCTAATTTTTACCATTGGTAGGATAGTGTATCAGGAGTTCAGCAACTCCCCTCAAAGGCCAAAGTCCGGGATAATCATATAAATCTAAATCAAAAATCTACAGGGTGCAAACTAAACCCTCTAGTGGCCAAAGAGGGAAATATTAGCAAAATATAAATCTGCACCAATGTAAGTTAAAAAATATTAACTTTATTAGAATCCATTAAAATAAATCCCATGTACACAGCCTAATAATAATAATATAATATCTGGAGTTCAGTCCTTCTGATGTCAGCTAAGAGGTCAGGGTGGGCTCAGGTCCTAAAGTCCCTCCTTAACTCCTAACCAGGTTAAGAAAAGGTAGGTTAGTGTGAATGCGGATCAGCAAATTTGCAACCCTCACATCACTAACAGACGGACCTACACTTAGGAATGGAAATCTGTGTGTCACTGCTATGTCTGCTTCACTCATGTGTCTCCTTAGAGCACCATGGAAAGTGCTGACAGATGGGACATAAGGGTTTAGATTGATTTTAGCTAAAACTGAAAAAACATGGGTTCGGTGAATCCCTAAAAATGTCCTTTAGTGTACAAATGTAAATGCATATCTGTATACCATACACAGGCAATAGGCACTCTACAAGGTGTATACAGAGTATCCTAAAATGCATGCTGATTGGCTGCCAGTGGCAATCCGGTGTGGATTAATGCCAGTGTCGGACTGGGGGTGCCAAGGGCCCATCTGAAAACCTTAGACCTTCGGCCCACTCTCCAGACCACCTTTCCTTCACTGTTCAGTGTTCACTCACTTTCTTTAATTTCTTATTTCTTTTTACATACTATTATCTATCCTTTCCTCTATTTCTTTTCCTATAGAAATGAGTAATGGCTATGGTATAGGCACACAGGGCAAATGGTTGGGTGAGCAGGAGAGCCCACTGACGCCTGGGACCACGGGAGTTTTCCTGGTATCCTGGTGGGCCAGTGTGATCGGGGCTCCATCTATTCATCTAGCTTTTAATAAAATAATTATTTATCTTTCTTTCCGAATCTTTAAATATTTATTTTTGCTTGAGCTAGGTGGCATTGGCTGTGTGCTCCGCACACCTGGGATAAGGCAGGCAAGGCCTGTGTGCGCCGGGACACACACAGAAGATCCAGGCACGTGTGCACACAGCACCCAAGCTCTCTATGTTGGGTGGGGCTCGGCCTGTGTGCCAGTGACGTCCCTGGTACGTGCCAATCCAAACCTGGCATCTCCCAGGTGCATCCAACCATTGCCACCCTGTGTAAGTAAAAATAAATATTAAAAAGAAAGAGAAATAACAATTTTAATAAAAGTAAGTTGGACCCCTGATTACACTGGACCCCTAGGCACACACGGGGGGGCTGCTGCCTATAAGTGGGGGGCCTGTGGGAAGTGTAGCCTAGGGGCCTTACATCTCATTTATCCGCCACTGGTGGGAATCATGGCTGCCAATATTTAATACACTTTCAGGGCCATAATGCCGCCTACATACCAGTCATCTGTATTGGTATAAAGTGTGCCCTGCTATTGATACGCACCCATGGGTGCTGTGTGGCACGTCCCATTGTACTGTAATGAGCACATACAGTGATACTACCATTAGACCACTACTGAATTCTAAGGGGTTTATTTATCACGCTGTGTAAAATGTGAAGCATTACTGGTGATGTTGCCCAGGGCAACCAATCAGCAATTAGATTTCAACAGTTAGAAAACCAAAGCAAAGCATCTGATTGGCTGCTATGGGCAATATCGCCAGTAATGTTTTGCTTCAATTATTACACAGCATGATAAATATACACCTAAATGTTGCTAATTCCCATTGAAAAATATCGCAAATGTCCCCCCTTCTATAACAGTGTCAGACCATGCTCTCCCTATGGCCATGGCAGTGTAACCCTGATACAATGAAACAGCTATAAAACCATTGTCTGTTTAAATGAGAGCGATTTAGACAGCCATACCTACTCTTTACACTGTGCTGACTTGAGAAAATCTAATCCAGGCTCAGGGGTTTGGTGGGTGCTGCTGGGTGCTCTCAGCACTCTCCTCTCCTTAGCATCTCCCAATTGTTTTCGCAGCAGATTTGCTTAGCGACCGTAACCAGGAAGTGCGGTGAGGGAGCTGGGCGGGGTCACAAGTGGCCGGGACTTAGGTTTCTATGTAAACAATGTACTGGGGAAGGTAACAAGGGGAAGGGAAGGCTGAGGAGAGTTGCCTGCGGTCAGGCCAGTTCTGCTTTCAATGGAAAAACACAAAAAGAAGCGAGCCTGTGTCTCTGTTTTGTTTAAATAAACTTATCCGTGGTTTCCAGATATTTATTTTTCTTTCACTATGGTTAAAACAGCTTGCATCCAAATGTGTATGACATAAAAAAAAATAACTTTTCTAATAAAAATATTCAGTTGCAGGAGCATGAATTGAAATGTTGTATTTTTTTAAACTTTTCCCATGTGGTTTCTGGTGGTATGATTTATATTATATATACAGCTAGGGACTGCACCAGTATTGAAGCGTTACCACCAAGTATATTACAGGTATGGGACCTGTTATCCAGAATGCTCGGGACCTGGGTTTATTCCAGATAAGGGATCTTTCCGTAATTTGGATCTCTATAACTTAAGTCTGCTAAAAATCATAAACCTAATAGGCTTGTTTTGCCTTCAATAAGGATTAATTATATCTTAGTTGGGATCAAGTACAAGGTACTGGTTTATTTTTAAAGAGAAAAAGGAAACCATTTTAAAAATTAGAATTATTTGCTTATAATGGAGTCTATGGGCCTTTCCGTAATTTGGAACTTTCTGGATAACGGGTTTGCAGATAAGGGATCCCATACCTGTAACAGTAAATTTGTCCCAACTGGCCTGGACTGGGATTCAAAATAGGCCCTGGCATTTCAAGTACACAGAGGCCAAAACAGCCCCCCCAGACCAATAAATAGTGACTATGGCACCTTACAGCAGCCCCTCTGGCAGTTGCCAGAATCCACAGATTGTCAGTCTGGGCCTGAATCTTTCTCTGTGCCTGAGGAAAAGACACTCACATTACTTAACTTTGGGAATAAGTCATTTTTCACAAACAAATGCTAAACCTACAGTGCCCCTCTGGGCGTGCCACTCATCCTGTGCCTTCGCACAGTCTGTGTCCTATATAATTCCACCCCTCAGTTTAAGACATCTGGAAAGATGTGCCTCATTTACAGAACTGTCAACTTACGGGGTTAAAATACTGGGGGGAATGGGGAAATATTTTTCCGATACCCAGAACCCAGCAGGATTTTGGAAAAATCCGGAGAATGTTGCTGGGGACGGAAGACCGAGGGAGAGCCACCAAAATCAGGTAACTCCCAAACAAATGGAGCTTGACAGCTCTGCATTTATCAAGTTACCATGTGGTGCAAAGTGCAAACATGCCAGCAATTTTGCACCTGTAAAAACACCACAATGGGTGAAAATACAGTTCACTGCAGTTTAACATTACTACACAATTCTCACATTACTACACAAGTCTAACATAACTATACAAGTGAACAGAGATTAGGAGTTCTCATCTCCCAAACACTGGCATACTGTCTGCTCTCTTTCATAAATATAAAACTGTTTGATCACACCCTTCGGACAAGGACCACATGAACTCTCTGAGGGCTGAGTGAGAGTAGGCAAGAAAAATATATAAACTTTTAGGGCGTGGGGGGTCAAAGGTTTGATTCCAGCCAGGGCCACATTATCAGATGGTGTCACTGTCCACTGGGGGTTGAAAAAACACGGACATCACTTTGGACACTGCAAGGGAGTGAACAGATCAGCTGTATAGACATTACAACACTGGAAGTGACGGCAATGGTTTCCTCGCTTCTCTGTAGTAGCTTCAGTTACAACATCCCTAGTACAACCCTTTAACTGTTGGGAGCACTCTATGGCCCACTCAGTCATTAAGTTAAAATAAATATTTTTGTCAACCCAGACTGGTGTAACATACTATAATGATAGGAAAAGATTACCAGTATCATAAATGGAGAGGATCGCTAGACAGTTGCCTTGGAAACCTTCGGAAAAATCTTAATATTAATCTTTTGTTGCAGAGTTACAGCGCTTCAAGTTCCAGGCTTAATGCACACTGAATACTTGGTGTAACTAAAAACATCAATTATACATAATTCACATTGGAAGTGTCAGACTTTGTTTATGCTGAATAATGTTCCTGCAGTTTGCATACTGTAGAACAGCAAAGGTCAGACGCCTCAGGTAACAGCCGCAGGTTTTCCACTAGTTCCATTGTCAGATCACATAACTGTAGATTGTGAGCTGTTAGGATCAGGGCCAGTCGGCACATCATTTAATTACTCTTTTTTTATTTTACTTTTCTAATCCCTGAACTTTCTAATCCCAATCATCTCAATTTATTTTATAAAGGTGGAATAATATTATTTTCACTTTGGGCTAAAAATGAATCCTGTCTGTAAAAATGGCCTCTTTATTGGAGCTCCCTATAGATCCTCTCAGGTCCCTGTCTGTGTTTAAAATGAGGGGTGGTCGTGTCCTAAGAGTCCCTGCCAGAAGCACAGTAGGAGGGGGGTAGGCAATCACAGCCCTGCAATCACACAAGGAAAGACATATTGCAGTTCCCTATCAGGTCAGCCTAGCTGCAGATTGGTTCCTGTTCTACAGTGCAATGTGCCACCGGCCCCCCTGCACAGCGTGGGAAAGGAGGCAGCAGGGAGTGGTACAGATGGGTGGGGCTATTAGGGTTTTTTTGGGAAATTTTCAATAAATCAGTCTGAAACACTACCTTTTTAAAGCACATCCTTCTATATTTAGATCAGTACAATTCATTCACACAATATTGTTTTTCACTCAATATGTCTACTTTAAATACACACAACACACTAGGCTTAAAGGACAAGATTTATCACTAAAGCAGGGGTCCCCAACCTTTTTTACCCGTGAGCCACATTCAAATGTAAAAAGAGTTGGGGAGCAACACAAGTATAAAAAATGTACCTGGGATGCCAAATAAGGGCTGTGATTGGCTATATGGTAGCCCCTATGTCAGGGATCCCCAACCTTTTATACCCGTGAGCCACATTCAAATGGAAAAAGTGTTGGGGAGCAACACAAGCATGAAAAATGTTCCTGGCGGTGCAAATAAGAGCTATAATTGGCTATTTGATAGCCCCTATGTTGACTGGCAGCCTACAGGAGGCTCTGTTTGGCAATTACACTGGGTTTTTATGCAATCAAAATTGCCTCCTAACTAATTAAAAAATAAGCACCTGCTTTGAGGCCACGGGGAGCAACATTCAAAGGGTTGGCGAGCAACATGTTATTCAGAAGCCACTTGTTGGGGATCACTGCCCTATGTAGACTGGAAGACTACAGGAGGCTCTGTTTGGCAGTACACCTGTTTTTTATGTAACCAAAACTTGCCTCCAAGCCAGGAATTCAAAGAGTAAGCACCTGCTTTGAGGCCACGGGGAGCAACATTCAAAGGGGTGGTGATCAACCAGTTATTCAGGAGCCACTGGTTGGGGATCACTGCCCTATGTAGACTGGAAGCCTACAGGAGGCTCTGTTTGGCAGTAAACCTGTTTTTTATGCAACCAAAACTTGCCTCCAAGCCAGGAATTCAAAAATACAGTAAGCACCTGCTTTGGGGCCACTGGGAGCAACATCCAAGGGGTTGGTGAGCAACATGTTGCCCCTGAGCCACTGGTTGGAGATCATTGTACTAGGGGGTGGCAATGTGTTAGGAACACCCCAGTGATTATAATCGCTTACCTCAGACCCTGGGCTGGAGCTCCTCTTCACTGAATTATTGTCTGTTTAGGCATCTGCCAGATACTGATCAATCCAGAGTGAAGCTACAGGAGGCCAAGGCCTACTTTGGGCAGTGGAGTTACATGGTTGACTGGTCTAAACATGTGGTATCTCTTTAAAGGGAAACCATACCCCTGAACCATTATAACCATAGATCACATAGAACAGTCCATATACAGAACACTGTATGAAAAAATGCTTTTCTAGTAGTATGTGTATTTTTAGCACTAAAGGCTACCCCCTGGTTTGTATGAGTCACTGAGCTCTCACAAGGGAAGGGCACACATACATGCTAGGTTACATCAACTAATGAAAGGACAGAGATCTATCTTATATTCACACACTTCTTCCTGTTAGCATCTGAATTATTTCCTGTCAGGTCTCAGAGGGATCACACAGAAGGTAAAAGATATATATTTACTGACATGCACATGTCACATTTAAAAATTGAAAAAAATAAATACCCCCAGCCGCCACCAAATACACCAGTGTAAATCCAACTCCCCCCCCCCCCCTCCCCGTGACCTTACTGCAAGCGCCATTGCATGTACAATGTCACTTCCACCATCTTAGGGGGTGTACTTAGGTCCGGTGCCTTAAGACTTCCCTGGGGGACAAAGTCATTGTAAATGGAAAATATAAATACTCCTCTGCCCACCCTATTGTCTACCTTTATATCAAAGCCAATTCTACCTCATGGGAGAGGCTTACATTTATTTATAAAGACACTAACATATACAGAATTCTGCTCAAGATAAAATACACATAAAATATACAAAATAACATTTTTGTAGTCTTATATAGGAGCATGATTATTGCACTAGGGAAGTTACACCCAGGAAGTTACAGGAAATCAGACAGGAAAAGAGAGAAAAGATATCACATGCAGATATGTAACACAATCTTTACTCTCTCCCTTTTTAAAAAATCAACTCATTTACAAGAATGCCTGACATTTACTAAAAAGGTGTGGTAATTCCTGTTCCTGTAGCTCGGAGACACCATTTTTTAAAAGACCAACAACATCAGGTCTTCTGCATAGTTCTGGGAACCATCATATGTTTTTTTACATGTATTATCCAGTTCATTGTTGTCCAATTGTTTCCCTAAAGTGGGTCCATTATTTACTAAGCCATATGTTTGTTAACAAAATACAGGTAAAGGACCTGTTATCCAGAATGCTCGGGACCAAGGGTATTCCGGATAAGGGGTCTTTCCGTAATTTGGATCTCCATACCTTAAGTCTACTAAAAAATCAATAAAACATTAATTAACCCCAATAGGATTGTGTTGGCTCCAATAAGAATTATTTATAACTTAGTTGGGATCAATTACAAGGTGCTGTTTTATTATTACAGAGAAAAAGGAAATCAGTTTTAAAATTCTGAATTATTTGATCAAAATGGAGTGTATGGAAGATGGGCTTTCCGTAATTCGGAGCTTTCTGGATAATGTGTTTCTGGATAAGGGATCCCTGTATAAGACAATTAAAATCTCTTGGAGGGCTACATCCAGGCCTCCAAGTTGGACATCCCTGATCTAGATTACTGACCACAATAGACTGGGTGGGGATTTGTTTTGATTTAATGTGGTGGCTTTTGGGGCTTTTTTTTATATAAAGTCCAACTCGGAGGAGTTGGTAACAGATTTAGGAAAAATATTAGTGTATTAGTCATTCAAGCACAGTTGCATGAATAGGTAGGACTGCAAATATGTTTTCAATTCACATCTGACTTTACTTGACCTTCAAGATGGGCTTTCAGATGTATGTAGATGAGCAAATCAAATATTACCCTAACTGGCAGTCAGGCTAAGTGCCACCTTTCATCAATCCAAGCTCCTCCCAGACGGCCAGCCTCACAGTTTGGGAACCACTAGTCTAGTGGGAACTAGATGAGTTAGAAGGGTCTTCATACCCTGTTGGGCCCTGCCACCAGTCACCAGCATGCAACTTCATAAAGAGTTAAACATAATGAAAGATGGCCATACATTCCACTTTGGGACACACGGCCGTCTGTCATTCTTTTCCCGGAAGTGCAGCCTAATTGACAGTACAGAGCAAACTAGAGCGAGGGCACACAAGGGGGCAGCAGTGCCTGGGTGAGGGGCCCTCGAGTCCGGTACCTGGGGGCCCCAGGCTGCCCTATGGTATATACTCAGTGCATGTAGTATGTTCCTCACTTGAGCAAATAACATTCTGTGGGGTCCTCGACTTATTCATCACATAGTTCACATATTCGCCTCAGATTCATGCACAAAAATTAAAATCAATTAGCAGTTGTATTAAGCATTAAAGTCATTTCAGCACATTGGTACAGTAGGAAATAAGACAACGCTATTCTTCTTCTCTCACAAAACACCAGTGATTATAAAGGCATATTCATTAAAGTCAGGACTGATTGATGCAAGCAGTTTGGTGTAAGCGAAGCACCAAGAAAATGCACTTAATGAGCACATGTCAGTAGGAGACTGATTAGAGAACTCGGAAATAACTTAGTGCATCCCCATGGTACGACTTTGAGGGAAAATGCAATTTGGAAATTACAGCTCATTAAAACCAGCAATTGTGATTTGTTATATATGCAGCCGATATGTTGATACCCCCAAAGGTCAAAAAAATGTGCCCTACACTGAACAAGTGCATCCCACTCACATTATGTTTTGGGGTTCTGTACCAGCCCAAGGCACTCACAGCCCTTTAGCAGGGAAGGTCTGTGCCCCTAAAGCTGCCCCAGTAGCCCCCCATCTTATTTTCTGCTGATTCCCTGCCCATACTCTGTGCTGCTGGCACTTACCTGAGCTTAGGGGCCCACTCACTATATACTGTATATATAGAAAATAAATGGCACACTATACTGTATATATAGAGTATAAATGGCACAATATACTGTATATATAAAGTATAAATGGCACACTATACTGTATTTATAGAGTATAAATGGCACAATATACTGTATATATAGAATATAAATGGCACAATATACTGTATATATACAATATAAATGTCACAATATACTGTATATATAGAGTATAAATGTCACAATATACTGTATATATAGAGTATAAATGTCACAATATACTGTATATATAGAGTATAAATGTCACAATATACTGTATATATAGAGTATAAATGTCACAATATACTGTATATATAGAGTATAAATGGCACAATATACTGTATATATAGAGTATAAATGGCACACTATACTGTATATATAGAATATAAATGGCACAATATACTGTATATATAGAATATAAATGGCACAACATACTGTATATATAGAGTATAAATGGCACAATATACTGTATATATAGAATATAAATGGCACACTATACTGTATATATAGAGTATAAATGGCACAATATACTGTATATATAGAATATAAATGGCACAATATACTGTATATATAGAGTATAAATGGCACAATATACTGTATATATAGAATATAAATGGCACACTATACTGTATATATAGAGTATAAATGGCACAATATACTGTATATATAGAATATAAATGGCACAATATACTGTATATATAGAGTATAAATGGCACAATATACTGTATTTATAGAATATAAATGGCACACTATACTGTATATATAGAGTATAAATGGCACAATATACTGTATATATAGAGTATAAATGGCACAATATACTGTATATATAGAATATAAATGTCACACTATATGGCAGATTAGTACTTTATCCAGATTTCAAGGTAGAATAGAAACCAGAAGTGATTAAGGGGGAACTCCACCCAAACACATGTTAAAGGAATAGTTCAGTGTAAAAATGAAACTGGGTAAAATGGAGAAACTGCGCAAAATAAAGAATATTTCTAATATAGTTAGTTAGGCAAAAATGTAATCTATAAAGGTTGGAGTGGATAGACGTCTATCTGTGTTGTGTCAGGCTCTTTAACAAATTTTGGTTTGGAAGCCAAAGTTCCCCTTTAGTAATAAGCCCTGTAGCATTAGCTTCTATGACAGATGTAACCTCACTTTCTGCCAATGTTTTGATCATATGTGACAACCCCATAGCTACTCTGTAGGACCATTTATAGCCATGTTTTATAGATAATAGTTGGCTGCCTTTTCAGAATTTCTTTACTGGCCAGGGCTGGGGTTGGGTCTATAAGGGGACAGGCAGTGATATCAAGGGGCAGAGTCATGACATCAATATTGTTAATATATGAGAAATAGTTTGAAGTATTTAGATAATTGCTGCTATCCTTTCCTTCAAATGCAAGCTTTTTTTGTTGTTTTTTTAGAGTTGAAGATAATATTTTGGATAGAAGTAGCTGATCAAAATAGCTACAATGAAGATTTTTTTCATTTCCAGAATACTGGGACACGGCAAAGGATAAAGCAATTGCACAAGCTTTAGCCAACACAAATTGAGTAAATTGCTAGAAGACATAGTTTGTCCCTTATGTCAGATTAAGGGAAATTTTGGAACATGCTTTGTGTGTTTATTCAAAATCTAGTTTGGTTAATCATGGAAGTCATGACGTTCTTCTATCAAAGAAGACCGTGGGTTTCACTGACTCACATTGCCTGGGTCTGGAATATCAATACTCCTGCCCCATGTTGCTCCTTAGGCTGTACTCTAGGCCCAGCATGTGTTTCATTTGGAACTGGCTGAATACCAAACGGCCAGGTCCTTTAGCAAATGCACTGAATGAGACAAGATTTCTATATAACACGTACCCAATAGCAAACCACAATTTGGTGAAAAATCATAAAATATATACAGGTATGGGATCCCTTATCCGGAAACCCGTTATCCAGAAAGTTCCAGATTACGGAAAGGCCATTGCCCATAGACTCCATTATAAGCAAATAATTCTAATTCATACCTCAAGTCTACTAAAAAATCACTAAAACATTAATTAAACCCAAGAGGACTGTTCTGCCCCCAATAAGGGGTAATTATATCTTAGTTGGGATCAAGTACAGGTACTGTTTTATTATTACAGAGAAAAGGGAATCATTTAACCATGAAATAAACCCAATAGGGCTGTTCTGCCCCCAATAAGGGGTAATTATATCTTAGTTGGGATCAAGTACAGGTACTGTTTTATTATTACAGAGAAAAGGGAATCATTTAACCATTAAATAAACCCAATAGGGCTGTTCTGCCCCCAATAAGGGGTAATTATATCTTAGTTGGGATCAAGTACAGGTACTGTTTTATTATTACAGAGAAAAGGGAATCATTTAACCATTAAATAAACCCAATAGGGCTGTTCTGCCCCCAATAAGGGGTAATTATATCTTAGTTGGGATCAAGTACAGGTACTGTTTTATTATTACAGAGAAAAGGGAATCATTTAAACATTAAATAAACCCAATAGGGCTGTTCTGCCCCCAATAAGGGGTAATTATATCTTAGTTGGGATCAAATACAAAGCACTGTTTTATTTTTTACAGAGAAAAAGGAAATCAATTTTAAAAATCTGAATTGTTTGATTAAAATGGAGCCTATGGGAGACAGGCTTTCCGTAATTCGGAGCTTTCTGGATAACGGGTTTCCGGATAATGGATCCCATACCTGTAATAATAATAACACAGTCACTTGTACTTGATGTTAACTAAGCTGCATGAATCCATGTCAAAGGCAAAACTATCCTATTGGGTTTATTTCATGTATAAATGATTCTTTAGCAGACTTAAGGTATGGAGATCCAAATTATGGAAAGACCCCGAAAGATCCTGAAAAAAAAATCCATAGGGTTGATTCACTAAAGTGCGATAACGCATATCGCATGCTTTTTTGCGTTAAAATTGACACGAAAAAAAACCGCGCGATTCGCTAAAGTATTATCACGTGCGTTGTCACATATCGCATGCGTTAAATTTTGCGTACCACGTGAGTTCATTTTAACGCTTTGCGTTAATTTGCGCGCAGAAATTATACTAACGCATGATTCACAAACACTTAGACGCACTCAAAATAATACTTGGGGCAGGCGGTAATTATAGAAAAGTACAGTTCCTGAGCTTTTGGCAACACAATATGGACTTTGCAGTGGGATTTATTCAAGTCTGTGTTGGCCCTAGAGTGATGCAGCCGCCAGTTTGCAGGGAAATGGGCATTTTCAGAAAAGTAGTTTTATGAAAGTAACGCCGTATATGGCTAATATTGCGTGCGTTTTTTCGTCAAATACCGCCCCAAAAAAAAAAATCTTCTGACTTAAATAACGCAAACAGCATCACGTCTAAATTAACGCAAGTATGCTTTTAGTGAATTGTGCGATAAGACGCAATAAAATTTTTAATGCATGCTATAAATAGCGCTCGTTTTAACACGCTTTAGTGAATCGGCCCTCATGTTCCAAACATTCTGGGTAATAGCATTGTACTAGGGTACATAATTCCCTAGTAACCTGACAGCTGCTGAAAAACCAAACTGCAGAGCCGCTGAATAGAAAGCTAACTGAAAATAAACACAAAATAAAGACCAATCGCAAATTGTCTCAGAATATCAACGCCTGCATCATATTAAAAGTTTATTTAAAGCCGTACAACCCCTTTTAATGAACCCAAACTGTTACTTGCCCCATTCACCCCCCACCCACCTTATGTCCCTCCTTACATACTTAGCATGCCTGAGGCCACTTTGCTTCTAAAATTACACACATACACTGTGCTCCATACATGCATTTATTCTGGGAGAAGCCACACAAACCCACTAGTCTTTTCCCCCTGGTTCAGACGTTAGGCTTTGCCTCCCCTATTTGCTGTTAACTGCATGCGTGCCTTCATTTAACCAAAAACATCTGTCAGGGGCTGCAGGGATGGGGAGCAAGATGTGTAAAGCAGAGCAGGACAGCTGCCTAGTTAAATGGGGGAAGTTGGCCCTTGGGTGGGGGGGGGGTGGGACATGATTAATATAGTTGCTAAAGTTCTCTTGGGCTAGTGCTTTGTACTGGGTGTGGGCTGGGCGGGTGTGTGTGTGCTCCATCAACTTGGGCAGAGGGGAGGAGTGCAGTGGTACAAACATCTCAATGTGAACTCCCACTCAATGCTTCACTTATGCTGAACAGAGAGGCTACTCAGAGCCAAGGGGGATAGCAGAGGGGCTGCTGGCCACTAATATTAGCCATCCAGGGGCTGCTAGTGTATGCTGGGCTTAACTCCAAGGTAAGTCACATCTCCTCATTATCTGATCTCAGCTAAAGATGCATTTGTGGCTTTGAAAGCGTTTCCTACATGGTATCTGCTGCCTGTGGTTGCTAATAAGATACCTAGTGACACTGCTGCCAGAGGCGCCTTAAGCATTTCCAGCCATACGGCCAACTCTCAGCAACTTTATTACACTTGGTCAGTGTTTCTAACTCCTATATCCCTTTCTGTTCTCTGCCCCTGACTCTTGCAGGCTTGCTGCATTGTTTCAGGAGTCGGAACTGGCAGTGCAGAGAATATAAAGCTACCTGATGGATACTGCTTTCAGTAGGGATTACTGTAGAACCCCTCATTCTTACTTTTTTCAGGGGAACAGAAACAGAATGAAGTAAAATCCAGGAATATGTTAAATTGGGGATAGGCATTCGGCATTATATATTGTTAGGATCATACATAAACAGTTTAGAATGAGGAAAAACTTAATATAAGGGGATCTAAAATTGAGTATTGTAATGATCTGGTTCTTATGAGTATAGTGGGTATATATATATACACAGTATATTCTTAGAAATATATCCTCCTTTCATTATGCAAACTGTTTTTGGGGGTGGAGGTTCCCTTTTTAGAAACTGTAAAAATCCTAAATCAGGGGTCTCCATGTTTAACCTGTGTGCCGTTGCTGAACTACAACTCTGTCAATGTTGGTGGGCTGCTGGGAGTTGTACCCAAACAACAGCTGAAGGGGCTGGAGTAGCCCTGTAGTAAAATACAGCAGGGAGCATATGGCAGAGTGTTTAGTTGGTAAATTCTTGGTTAACCTATTACATTCCAAGCACTCTATAATGATGGGAGCTGGGGGAATTAAACATGTTCTAGTTCCATGCTGATCTTCCATGCTTTAGAAATGTGCATGGAATCTACTTCATTAGGACCCAAAAGTATATATATGTTTATTTAGTCCATGCTCACATACGCTTGCACTAAGTACAGTCACATGGTTTAGCCCCGCGGAGAGAAGAATTTGCCAGGAATTTGTGCATCTGCCACAGAAGAGACGAGGTTTTTGTTGAACCAATTAAACATCTTCCTGGGCAACATTATGATGAACGCCCACCATTCATACATCAATTAGATGTTCCAGTTCATTGGGAGCTTATGACTCCTTGGCCTGCATATACACAGACTGAATAGTAACTTATTGACATCAATAGATCTATTCTTGAGAATGTGCCCATCTCCTGTACAAGAGCCTGATGCATCAATGTGTGGGCCCTGCATTAGTTCAGATACCTGCCCTCGAAGGGCAGGGGGGGGGTTATTGGGTGTGTATAGGGTGTGAAATATGGGTGCTGGTCAGGCTGCATTCAAAACAACTTCCCCACCAATCTTCCAGCCTACCCCTCACCCTGGTGTTTATGATGATGTCACTCAGCACTGGGCCAAGAGGTGCCCAAAACAAGCAGTGATCCACCCCTATGTACACACGTGGTAACGTGCTGAGGGAGGAGGTTGTGCCTCCATTTCCCCTACTTAGAGCCTGAACTAGGTATAGGCAGACAGAAGGGTACATGCCTACTGCGCCACTGCCTCTTCAGCCTAACCCTTAGTTCTGGCTGTGACAGCACTGTGTTTTAGGGCAAATGCCATGTACCAACGTTCCAGGCTGCAAACTGTTTTGGGTCCAGGTCCAATGCATGTCAACCCATGTAGGTCTCCACCCTTTTATAAGAAGGTCATTTTTACATGTCAACTCCATATTTGTCAGCAGTCTCCCTGATATTGGTCCCTCTCCCCTTGTGTCAGTAATTGATGCCCAAAACCTTACTTACCTGCTGCATTGAAATCCATTGAATAATCACCAGTTCTCATCCATGATGCCCATGGGTCACTTTGGATCCAGGTTGGCATCTCTTTTTTTATTTAATGAAGCCTGACTTTAAAGGTGGCCATACTCACCAAACTAGCAAAGCTTTTCCCCGATATGCCCACCTTGGGTAGGTGATATCATGCCAATGCATTGCAATGAAGGGGATATGAAAAGTCAGAGCGAGGACCGCATCAGTGAGCTGATGCCCCCCCAATCCAACGAAAAATCAAGCCTGTCGACATATGCCCAATTTTTGGCCAGATATTGGTTAGGGAGGCCCTGCCGAGCCCCATACATGGTCTTAAGGACCCAAATCTGCAGCTGAAATCTGCCCTTATATTTAGACTTTGGTTCTGATATGTAGGGTTGGCCCATTTCCATTTTATCCAAAACTGTCTGCTCCTATAGGCACTCCTAATTGCCCCAGTTCAACGGCACGCAGACTGTTATTGATGCCACGTGCCTTGGCACATCCCTGCTGCTAGAACTTGTGCCCTATTTACCAAAGGGGGTTTAGGTTTTGTGCTTGAGGAATCAGTCATGTTAGTACGACCATGCTGGCTCATCACATTCTACACCCCATATAAAACATGGTTTTGTTGCAACTTTAAGAGGGAAGATGAAGGTTTGAAATGCAGTTTTGGTATTTTAGAAGTGGATAAAGGCCAAGAAACTTTGTAATTGATCTTCAGTTGTTGCTGCAACCTAAAATGTAATGCTGTCCGTCTCTAGGGATATAAACAAAGGATACACACTTCCACATGGTTTATAGTAACAAAAATGCATCCCAGCATTCCTTCTGCTAGTTATAGTAACACTGAGACATTGTATGTGCTTTCCCCAGGGCAATATAAAGATGGTCCAAACAATCTAGTCTAACATTATGCCATAGAGTATCACATTTATGTAATAGATACGGCATCCCCCACACACACTCGGGCCTCCACAATAAACACAGTATTTGCCATTACAGACCATGAGAAGCTTCAACCCTTTCTGCCCTCCCCCACATTTCCCTGCCCCCAAAAACATCTAGTTCCCAGTGCTTGTGGATAGTAATGTGCCATATTCATTATATGTATGGGATCTATTATCCAGAATGCTTGGGCCCATGTTCGTTTATGACATACCTCCTAACTGCCCTGATTTTTGCAGGACAGTCATGATTTTAACCGCTCAGCCCGCAGTCTTGGATTCTTATTGAAAAGTCCCTCATTTCCCTTTGATCACCTGCACTGAACGCCTAAATGATACAAAGTTTCTCAAATTTAATTAAATAAGTAGTTTTTGTCAGAAAGCCCAGAATACTCACCCCCTGCACTGAGATACAATTGTAACTAATAAGCTAAACAGGTCTCTAAACAGGGTAATTTCTCCTTCATTAGCAAAACTGTAATAACACATAAAACAGGACCCCAAAACCCCCAGAAATGTGCTCAAACTTTACATAACCTGTCAAATTTTGTGAAATGGGCGTGGCATTTAGGGGGTGTGGTTGCAAAGTGGGTGTGACCAAAAACGCTACACACGGCATTTCTCTTTATTCCTCTTTACATTTTTCATATGTTGGGAGGTAAGCTATTCTCTAAGCTGGCAATGTGCAGCCAATAAGACCCCCCCATTCATCCCTTAACACTCTCCATTCTTTCCCACACTGGAAAATTAAATGGGGAAGGCCAAAATGTGAGGGGAAAGACAGGCTTTGAAATAGGAACCTTCCAAGAAGGAATATTAAACCAAGAACATTCAATATACAGTAAAACCACATGTGGATATTTTTTTTTCATTTTTATAAATATATATATAACTGCCGCACATGGAGTTCATATAAATACAGAGAAACTCTTATTACTTCAAAAGATCGTTTACAGATATAAAAGCACCCACAGTGTCAGTTCTTGGAACAGCCCTACTTTTAAGGAGGAGTCACTGGCTTCTTATGGCCTGCCATGTCCCGCCATGTTACTCCATATAGATAGAGCAATATCATGTAGGACAAAGGCTGAGCACTTGTACATTACAGTGGCAGGAAAGTAAATGAGCAATGTGGCAAAGCAGCGAGAAAAGCAAAGAGAATATATTGCCACTTACCTCCTATGTGCCAATGTCCATGTATGTCAGTCTGATCATGAAAAGCCCCACACTCCTCATTGGCAGTCAAAGGGTTAGAGGTCACAGATGAAAGTTAACTGAGTGCCGCATTTTTGGTAAATAGGCCTTACTACAGAAGTTCTATTTACAAAAAAGGATGCAGGTATGGGATCTGTTATCCAGAAACCTGTTATCCAAAAAGATCCAAATTACATCTCCCATAGACTCCAATATAAGCAAATAATTGTACTTGATCCCAACTAAGATATAATTACCCCTTATTGGGGGCAGAACAGCCCTATTGGGTTTATTTCATGGTTAAATGATTCCCTTTTCTCTGTAATAATAAAACAGTACCTGTACTTGATCCCAACTAAGATATAATTACCCCTTATTGGGGGCAGAACAATCCTATTGGGTTTATTTAATGGTTAAATGATTCCCTTTTCTCTGTAATAATAAAACAGTACCTGTACTTGATCCCAACTAAGATATAATTACCCCTTATTGGGGGCAGAACAGCCCTATTGGATTTATTTAATGGTTAAATGATTCCCTTTTCTCTGTAATAATAAAACAGTACCTGTACTTGATCCCAAATAAGATATAATTAATCCCTTTTGGAGGCAAAACAAGCAGACTTAAGGTATGGAGACCCAAATTACGGAAAGATTCCTTATCAGGAAAACCCCAGGTCCTGAGCATTCTGGATAACAGGTCCCATACCTGTACTAAAAACTATTCACAGCCAGGGTTTAAAATGCAAGGACAAAAGTTGCTTTTATTTTATCAGTTGTATGGAAAAAACATATTTTAGCATATTGTGCCCAAAGTTTGGGTGTATAGTTAATATCCTATTCTCTCCGTGACTGTAAGGCCAATAGGCAGCTCTTTTGCCTTCACAGCACCTTCAGTTTCATTGGGATGCTGTACTGGCGTTCCGCCACAACATTCCCATTTGGCAGGAGTTTCCCTTACAAACGTCATCTTCTTTCTGGAAGCAGAGGTGCTTGATTAAGAGACAGACCATAATCGTTATTACCTTAAAAGGGAACTCTACTCAAACACACCTTTTCAAGCAACTTTGCAATATACATTAATTAAAAAATATGCAGCCTTTTCATGATGTTTAATGTAATAATATGGTTTGGAACAGTTCCCTAAGCCCCGCCCCCTGCTCCCCTGCTGATCTGGCTGACTACTTTGTGACTCAAATAAAATGTAACAGTAGTCGCCTGTCCTCAGCCTGCCTTCAGCCTGCCTCCTCCCAATCCCACAATTCCCTGCACATGTGATGTCAATAAGGAAAGGAACATCACAGTGCAATGCATTGTGGGTTATGTAGTTCCTGCATGCTGTCTGTAAGCTGTGGGAAAGTTGTTATAATTTGCAACATCAATGTTTTAGTCCCTCCTCCCCTGCCAGGACTTCAAATGATGCAGAAAGAGAAGAACTGTTTTGCAGCTGGATTTCAGCATATACAAATGGTATTTATTCATACTGTTTGAAGGAACAGATTACAGTGATGGGTATATTAGGGGTTTCTGTGTTGCGTGTGTGGGGGGCTCTTTAGCAAATTTTAGTTCGGAAGCTGGAGTTCCCCTTTAAAGCGGGATGGGGGGATATTGTTTGCAGCCCTACAGACCCATACAGAAAGGGTTTTAAAAAAGTAAATGAAGATTTGTGACTTTTTTAGCTAGGTAATACATACAGGTATGGGATCTGTTATCCGGAAAACTCTCAATTACGGGGGGGTGGGGGGCAACTCCCATCCGGAAAACCCCTGGTCCTGAGCATTCTGGATAAAAGGTCCCATACCTGTATACCACTATGTAATGATAGCTGATTAAGGGAGCAATTGCTAAGGCAGGCAGAGGCTGATGGGTATCTGATGTTTAAATATTATATTGCATTGCCCAGTGAGGAAGAGCAGTCAGTAAGGTGTATGGGTTTATATGGGGACTGGTTATAGCTTGGGATAACTGTATATTAACTGTAGTTAATGCATTGTGCCAGCTGTTAGTATCATAAGCACCATTAAACACAATTCTGATAGATTTCTTCTACCTCCACGCAGTAGGTAGTATGGTAGGTACCATAGTCTTTAACAGTGGCCATTATATTCATCTACTGCACAGACCAGACACCAAATCAGTTGAGCTGCGGGGCTTTCAGGCTTGATGAAAAGTCTTATCACTAAGGCAGCGCATAACCAAGGGGGAAAACAGCTGCATTTTGGAGATTTATAGCCCTTAACACCAAAGAGCATAGTTCACCTGTTCTTCAGTGTCTCCATTACACCCCCCTGCACTTAGTGACTCCTCTTGCTTATATGGCAAGTGTTTTCCTTTTTCCTGAGATAAATTGCATTGGAAAAGTAAATGGCAGAAAAACTATTTGCCCCCCTACCCTCAGTGAACACAGCCCCTGTCATTTTCCACATTTGCTCTGTCTCACAAAGCCTTCTGGGAAAGATATACTTTATGGTAGGGTATGCCAGGAGCATTACAGCTGAAGGATTACAGGTTTAACATTCCTGCTTGAGATAATTTAATAGGGGTTCCAACCTTCAGCCTTTTCCAGCCTCAGTGAACACAGCCCCTGTTATTTTCCACATTTGCTGTCTCACAGAGCATTCTGGGAAAGATATACTTTATGGTAGGGTATGCTAGGAGCTTTACAGCTGAAGGGTTACAGGTTTAACATTCCTGCTTGGGATAATTTAATGGGGCTTCCAACCTTCAGCCTTTTCCAGCCTCAGTAAACACAGCCCCTGTTATTTTTCACATTTGCTCTGTCTTACAGAGCATTCTGGGAAGGATATACCTCATTGTAGGGAATGCTAAGAGTTTCACAGCTAAAGGGTTGCAGGTTTAACATCCCTGACTGATATAAATTAATGGGGCCTCCAGCCTTTTCCAGCCTCAGTAAACACAGCCCCTGTTATTTTCCACATTAGCATTCTCACAGAGCATTCTGGGAAATATATACCTTATGGTAGGGCATGCTAGGAGCTTTACAGCTGAAGGGTTACAGGTTTAACATTCCTGCTTGAGATAATTTAATGGGGCTTCCAACCTTTAGCCTTTTCCAGCCTCAGTAAACACAGCCCCTGTTATTTTTCACATTTGCTCTGTCGTACAGAGCATTCTGGGAAGGATATACCTCATGGTAGGGAATGCTAAGAGTTTCACAGCTGAAGGGTTACAGGTTTAACATCCCTGACTGATATAAATTAATGGGGCCTCCAGCCTTTTCCAGCCTCAGTAAACACAGCCCCTGTTATTTTCCACATTAGCATTCTCACAGAGCATTCTGGGAAATATATACCTTATGGTAGGGCATGCTAGGAGCTTTACAGCTGAAGGGTTACAGGTTTAACATTCCTGCTTGAGATAATTTAATGGGGCTTCCAACCTTTAGCCTTTTCCAGCCTCAGTAAACACAGCCCCTGTTATTTTTCACATTTGCTCTGTCGTACAGAGCATTCTGGGAAGGATATACCTCATGGTAGGGAATGCTAAGAGTTTCACAGCTGAAGGGTTACAGGTTTAACATCCCTGACTGATATAAATTAATGGGGCCTCCAGCCTTTTCCAGCCTCAGTAAACACAGCCCCTGTTATTTTCCACATTAGCATTCTCACAGAGCATTCTGGGAAATATATACCTTATGGTAGGGCATGCTAGGAGCTTTACAGCTGAAGGGTTACAGGTTTAACATTCCTGCTTGAGATAATTTAATGGGGCTTCCAACCTTTAGCCTTTTCCAGCCTCAGTAAACACAGCCCCTGTTATTTTTCACATTTGCTCTGTCGTACAGAGCATTCTGGGAAGGATATACCTCATGGTAGGGAATGCTAAGAGTTTCACAGCTGAAGGGTTACAGGTTTAACATCTCTGACTGATACAATTTAATGGGGCCTCCAGCCTTCAGCCTTTTCCAGCCTCAGTAAACACAGTCCCTGATATTTTCCACAGTTGCTCTGTCTCACAGAGCATTCTGGGAAGGATATACTTCATGGTAGGGTCTGCTAAGAGTTTCACAGCTGAAGGGTTGCAGGTTTAACATCCCTGACTGATACAATTTAATGGTGCCTCCAGCCTTCATGCATTGTCAGGTTCCCATACTGTTCTCTATCTCTACCTGTGAATCCCTTGAAGCACTGACAGCAGTAGGAAATTCACCGTTGGTAAGTTACATGGAGTATTATGAGCATTTATGATTTAATATCTGGGCTCACTATTCTTATTCTAAAACTGTATCTGCTCTTGCCATGCCTTCAAGAAGATGCCTTATCAGTGTCGGAGATGGTATCTCTCGGGCCATAGAATGCAAATTCTTTTTCTTCTTTTTTTTTTCATCCCATGGAACTGAGAGTTATTTTTCCCATAAAATATGAAACCCAAACTGTGCTAAATGGAGACCTTAACATCATCCGCGCCTAAAATAACTGTGCCCTGGGTGCTGAGAGTGAATCTCTCTACCCCCTCTGTATTTGGCATTAGCTAGATAATAAAAGTAATAAAAGTGATGATGTTCCTACAGGGGATGCCTGCATATTTATTATAGGTCACCGGTGATGTCGCTCATGGCAACCAATCAGATCTTCACTTTTGTTTTCTAACTTTTAGGTGACCGTTCAAATCAAATTGCAGATTGGTTGCTAGGGGCAACATCGCCGGTGAGGTTGGCTTACACACTATAGAAAATACTCAAAATGTGAGTTAAGCTTATTATATAAAAACGTACCCACGTTCTATTCATTCCTGGGGGATTTTTAGAAGAGTTTTTATCAAATGGTGAACTCTAACTTTCAGATATTGATAAATACATTTCTAAAAATCCCATAGGAATAAATAGGGGGTGGGTGAGTTCTTATATATTAAGGGCTAAACTCACATTTTGATAAATCTGCCCCTTAGGGTCTATACTCTGGCTCGGTGATCACTGCCAGGGAGACTGGGCACTAGATGTGACACAGACAGATGTGGCAGCTCTCAGCGTCCCTGCACTTCCAAAGTACTGGAAAAGTAGGGAGATGAGGGGCCCAGTAGATTTAGGACGGGCTAGCATTACTATTCAGGGGGCACCCTGGTTGGAAATGGGTGGGTATGATCTTCACTCCAGTTGATATACAAGAATATTTGAAATCACTGTGACTATATAAAGTTATAAACCCATAGGCTAAGTCCTTTTTTTTTAGGGTACTATAAGATGAAGGAATATCATTGGTCAACAGTAAACAGATGGCAAATTGAAGCTAAGAATCTCAGTTCTGCAATACAATGGAATGGCGCAATGTCATTGGTCACATCTGGTGCCCAGACTCCCTGGCAGTGAGATAAAAAGAGAGCTCCATTGCAGGCACTGCCTATGTGTACCCCACATTGTAGAGAGCTCCATTGCAGGCATTGCTTATCTGTACCCCACATTGTAGAGAGCTCTATTGCAGGCATTGCCTATGTGTACCCCACATTGTAGAGAGCTCCATTGCAGGCATTGCCTATGTGTACCCCACATTGTAGAGAGCTTCATTGCAGGCACTGCCTATGTGTACCCCACATTGTAGACAGCTCCATTGCAGGCACTGCCTATGTGTACCCCACATTGTAGAGAGCTTCATTGCAGGCATTGCCTATGTGTACCCCACATTGTAGACAGCTCCATTGCAGGCACTGCCTATGTGTACCCCACATTGTAGAGAGTTCTATTGCAGGCACTGCCTATGTGTACCCCACATTGTAGAGAGTTCTATTGCAGGCACTGCCTATGTGTACCCCACATTGTAGACAGCTCCATTGCAGACATTGCCTATGTGTACCCCACATTGTAGACAGCTCCATTGCAGACATTGCCTATGTGTACCCCACATTGTAAAGAGCTCCATTGCAGGCACTGCCTATGTGTACCCCACATTGTAGACAGCTCCATTGCAGACATTGCCTATGTGTACCCCACATTGTAGACAGCTCCATTGCAGACATTGCCTATGTGTACCCCACATTGTAGACAGCTCCACTGCAGACATTGCCTATGTGTACCCCACAGGTATGTGATGTTTTAAACTTAAACTAAACAAGAGCACCAAAGCCCACCAGAGGTTATGTACTGATCCAAAGGGACACACTGCAGTCAGGACTAGAAGGCATGTTGGGGTTATAAATAACTAGCTTATTTGAGAGGTATATATCTTTCTTAGAGCATTTTCAACCTCCTCTTGGATTTAGCTGTATTTTTAGATGTATTTTTCCATTCTGTTGTTGATATTGTTTCATTGATTTTGTTCTTTTGATGAATACACCTTTGCTTCCTACTGATTTCTCTTCTGCTCGGCCAAATGCCTCTACTAATTCCCTGCCTTGCAGCAATAATGCAAACAATAGAATCCATGTATCTGCCCTCCAGAGGCCATCAAGTCTTCTCCCTGCGGCCAGCTCTCTAGAAGCCCTGGACAAAAGGCCATGCCAGACGGCGTTTGATCAGTGGCTCGTGGGTACAAATCCCATGATCAATAGGGAAATAAGGTCACCGCGCCGACAGGGAAAGAAAAAAGGCAACTGAGAGACAGAAACATGTTTCATTATAGTGTCCCACCATATATAAATGTTTTCTTGGCCTATTGGCATACTGGGGAGGGTAGCAGTATTTATATCAAATACTTGATAAATGTCTGCTAATATCTGCCAGTGGTTAATAAGGCCTAGGCTCACTCTCTAGAAGGAACTTTGGGTGCTCAGCCCCCCTGATTGCGGCCGCAAGGAGGAAGTAGTGGGTGCGCAGTGCATGCTGGGTGGGGGCGGAGGCTGGCAGTGGTAGAGGAGATCGTGACTGGGGTGGCTGCCCTGTGGGCCCTGGATACCCAAGTTCATTCCCCAAATTTGCATGTCATTCAGACACAGCTTGCAAAGGAGCCATGCCCTATGTCAGGCATTAAGAATAGGGCTGCCTGGGTAATATCCTACCTAAAGTATTTAAAGGAAAACTATACCCCCAGAATGACTACTTAACCAACAGATTGTTAATATCATATTAAGTGGCCTATTAAAGAATTTTACAAAATCCTAGGCATGCTGGGAATTTCAAAACCCATTATTGCTGATACTACATTCACAAGTGCATTTGAGACACAGGTTTAGGGGCACCCAAGGCATGAACTTACCTGCATGTACCCATGGGCTTTCAGCCCCTTCTGCATATTCATGTGTCTGACGCACATTCACAATATATGGGAATAGAGAAAATCCGGTAGAACTCACAGAAACACACTCACTGGCGTAACAAGAGCCCGGGGGGCTTGAGTGTGCGTCTATTGACATGCATGGCAGACATTACATGTAGCTCATATCATAGGAATAGATGTGTTTGGTATGCATGTCAATAGTTGCACACTCAAGCCTACAGGGGACACAGGGCGGCAGGAGAAGAAGCTGCTAGTAGACAATAGACGCCAGGAGATTTGTATAAAACATGCAATGTAGGAAGAAGCACAAGGTTTGGGCGGGGGGGGGTACGAGTGCGGTCAGATGACTCACATCTGGGTCCAATTAATGGGGAAACACAAGGATATTTTGGTGCAAGCTGCAAATCATCAGAAAATAGGATCCTTCTGCTCTTGCAAGGATAAAGTGATTTTATTGTAGTTTTATGACAACAGTCACTAGAAATAATCCGGCCGCCTTCCTCGCCTCTAGGGACTTACAGGATTCCTGTGCGCTTCCCAGGATACCCTGGGGACCCTGCTGCCATCCCTTCTAGTTTTACAGAGGGGGGAAAAAACTGCATATAACAACAACAACTGTGCTATTGAAAGGAAGCCCCCCTTGCAGCACTGCTGAGAGAAATTACTTGGTGCGACAATGGATTGCAGATCACATTCCTTCATTCATTTTATTAGTGTGAATGAGTGGTGGTGGGCATGCCCATGTGTGAGTCTGTAGGGTGGCCACCTCACTGCTCTAATGCCAGCCACATATTAAATCTACATCCTGCATGGCTTGTTAGCAGTTTATTTCGCTGTGTGCTGCATGGCTGCATATAAATCAGTTCAGTCTGCAGCATGCATCCAAATGTATAGCTAAACAGCCATGCAGAATGTGGATTCAATATGTGGGCGGTATTAAAGGGGTAAGGTGGCAACCCTACTGCCCTGAAAGGGAGGCTGTGGGAGTAAGTACAGGTATGGGATCCCTTATCCAGAAACCCATTATCCAGAAAGCTCCGAATTAAGGAAAGCCTGTCTCCCATAGACTCCATTTTAATCAAATAATTCTGAATTTTAAAACTGATTTCCTTTTTGTCTGTAGTAATAAAACAGTATCTTGTAATTGATTCCAACTTAGATATAAATAATACGTATTACGCAAAACAATCCTATTAGGTTAATTAATGTTTTATTGATATTTTAGTAGACTTAAGGTATGGAGATCCCCTTATGCGGAATACCCTTGGTCCCAAGCTTGGTAAAATCTCGTTGTTTACTATGTGACAATGACAATATAGATATATTGTATTCTATTCTAATGGGTCCTATACCTGTACTGGCATAGAGGAGCGTATATTTGTATTGCACTGTATTAAAGGACAAATATGCCTTGTATTTGTCGAAATGAAATATTAATAGGTAAAAATAATGATTTCTTCTCAGTGTAGCTACAACTCTCCTGACTTTATGATCATTGTTCATAATGAAATGCTACACAGTAAGGCATTCCTTAGGTTTGTTATAGCCTGAGCAGAGAGATGACATATAACTGTGCCAGTGCTGCTATTTCTGTTACTGAGCAGAATGTTACTGTAGAGTGAATAGTCAAATTGAATAGTTATTCTGTAAGCACAGGGGTCTCTTTCTACTCAGTGGCCCCTTGTCCATAGGCCTGGCAGTGAGCAAGTCTGTCGTTTGGTTTGGCCTGCGGCAGGAGTCCTCTTAAGGTGGCTATACACCGGCTGATTCTAGTTGCCGATATTGGTCCCTTAAACCAATTCGGCAGCTTATCGGTCTGTGTATGGGCACTAACGACGGGCCTGCCCAACATTTGGTCTAAAATCAGCCAGATCTCAAATGGGCAGGTTTGAAAATTAGTCGGATCGAGGCTGATGTGGTCCTCGAACCAACGGACGCCTATACCCGTCGTTCTAATTCTAATTAGACCGATATTGCCCATCCATAGGTGGGGATATTGGGAGAAGATCTGCTCGCTTGGTGACCTCGCCAAGTGAGCGGATCTTAGCGTGCATGGCCACCTTTAATCTGGCCATACATTCGTCTGGGGTGACCAAAACAAGGTGGGCGACTTTAGGCTGACCAGTTGCATAACTACTTGGGGGCTGCACCCCCTTGGGGCCTGTGGGAGGGAATTTCTTTGTGCAAATAAGGTCAATAAGGTCCTAGATCCAATGGGAAAATCAAACCTGCCCAATTGGCATCTGCCTGATTTTTGGCCAGATATCAGAAAAACTGCCCCATTGGTCTGAAGGGACAGAATCCGTCAGCTTAAATATACCAGTGTATGGCCACCTTTAGTTATCACCTCTATGTAAAACATATAGAAAACCAGGGCATGTCCATTTTAAACATCTACTGTATATTATGGTATATTATGCTTCCCTACTTGTTCATATTCAATACTATTAGATACTGGACAAATTGGCACATTATACTCAACTGTTTAAATGGTGACCTTAGTTATGATAAGTACATTCCAATTCTACTGATTGGAGGCTCGGCGAGTGGCCCACTGAATGTCCTAATGGTTAATCTTTAGCTAATGCAGATGATGTGCAAACATATCCTTCCATAAAGGTAAACTTGTAGTGTATTGTTGTCCAGATGTTTTGTAGCCCGGTGGGAAGGGAGGAGACACATTCTTGAAATTAACCCCTATACAAAGTGAATGGGACTGGTCTGCAAACAGTAAAAATAGGGGCACCATGATTACCTGGTTTCCACCTGGCCCAGAAAAAGAGGGGGCCAGATGGGGACCACTAATGAACCCCAGCTCCCACCGTAACACGTGACCTGAAATATATTCTTCCCATAGCAATTACATTGCATAGCCTGGTGCAGGTCCTATGGGTTTGGGTGGCAGGAAGGACCCAGGTATCTGTAGGTATGGCATTGCCGCCATCCCTGGGTCCTATCAAGTACATACCCCTCATCTGTCACTTATCAGCACCTTTCAGTTAGAAGGAAGGGCAGTTTGGAGTGTTTGGCCATGTCTGGCAATGCTACAAAACACTTAAATGCAATGATACAACTCGGGATTCACCTAAAACCTCAATCACTTTCATGTAGGCCTCCCCTGTATTTTGGGGTCAGCAACTTAGAACTGTCCCACCTAAACTGAAACAGTTGGGATGTCCCAAGTTCATCTCTTTGCTGATAAAATCCATGTATTCAGCAATTTAAGTGATAATTTGGCCACTGGGTGGCTCTATTCTATTGGAGCCTATGGTCGAAAATTCAACATTCTTTGGCAGTATGGCAGCTCTCACCTGAACAACCGAGCACAAATATTGTACAAATAAGATCCTCTAGGCAGAATAACCAATAACTACAATAGTAAAGGAGCAGGGACCTATAAATAGCATATATGTTCCATTTAGGACAAATTATGTTTTTATAAAGCCCACCCGGGGGCATTTGCCATTTCCTTCTGTGCTCCGCAAACTGCTTTCTGTAATCCCGGCTTACTATTCTCTAGCACCTGCTCCAGGCTATTAGAAAATGACAGTATATTAAGAGGTGTTTGCCAACCATAATGAACTGCTTCACACGAGTCCAAGAACCCACTGTGACGGCCACACGGAACGCAATCAAATGAGTTCCTTTTGTGCGGAGGAATAAGTAGGAGAGTTATTTCCATTTTTAGAAATTACAGCCATAAAAGAAAAAAAAAAAGCACAAAATTAGCCAAACTCCCCCCTTTTTCATAGGCCGTTTAGCAGAGAGCTCAGTAAAAGTCTTATTTATGCCGTCTGTAGGATAATGACACTTGTTATCCTGTTAGAGATGTGCATATTAAATCTCAGTATAAATGGATCTGTAAATACCCATCCATCACTTGTATTGCATTAGAAAATGTGTGTTTCTAAGCAGTTTCGCTTCAGCTGTAATAAAATTCCCCATTTTCAACCCAAAGATACTTTGAGTGTTATGCCGCTGCTTTTATTAAGGATTCTATACAAATGATAACAGAACCAAAAAACAAAAGGGATGAAGTAGAGAGAAATAATAAGTGTAGGATGGGGAAGCTGGGGGCCTCCAAAGTGTCCGAAACTGTGTTCTGATCAGGGTTAAACTGGTGTGTGCTAGACCCACTGGGGCTGCTACCCCAGGGGCCCCCACACTACATCTTGGGCCCCTACTGCCAGCTCCTTCCCCCCAATGCGCACCTTACACTTACTAGTGGGGAGCGACAGGGAGGGCAGGCGGGGGTCATGTCTAGGTTGGTGGGGCCCTCCGGGTATTTTCCTGGTGTCCAGCTGGCCTGGTTCTGATGCCTTAAAAGTGTTAAGGAGACCATACACCGACTAATACTCTTTAGTATCTGACTGATCAGCCAGTGGCCCAAAAGTATAAAGACCAATACATGGTATGGCAGCCCTTTATTGTTCCATCTGTTAGTGACATCATTTCATTGACCCAAGGTGCATTGCCAGGGGACATTTTCAAACCTGCCATATCCATGGCACAGATACATCAGTGGCATTGCCCAACCAACAGACATATGCTAACAATTTATTTTAGCTGTAAGGGCATGGCAGGATTTATTTTTTGCTGTTTAGAGTGCCATTACTCAATGGACCTAGGTTATTTCTTCTCGGCAATATGTATTTGGGAGAGGGGATGCCATGTTGGGAGAGAGGATGCCATAATTTGCCCAATAAGCTTTTGTACCAAGAGTTTAAATAGGGGCTGTGTGATGAGACCCCCTATATTACTGAGAAAATAAAACACTTTTGGAAAACCCAAAGATTTATTTCCTGTGTAAAGGACTAGGAGCCTTCAGCAAATGATTGTGTATGGCAGGGTTCCCCAAGTCTTGAGCCACACTCAGATGTAAAAAGTGTTGGGGAGCCCAAAATTATGATAAAAGTTCTTTGGGGGTGCAAAATACAGACTGTGATTGGCTATTGGGTAGCCCCTTGTGGACTTCTGGCCTGCAGGAGGCTCTGCTTGGAGTAAAACTGTGTCTCTGGGCTTCCAAAACTTGTCTCCAAGCCAGAAATGTAAAAATGGCACCTACTTTGAGGCCACTGGGAGCAACATCAAAGGGGGGCGATGAGAAACATGTTGCTCCTGAGCCACTGGTTGGGGTCACTGGTGTACAGGAAGAGATTGCATTGAATATATTGTTCTTTATTTGCATATTTGTTTATACATATATTAGGGAGCTGCCTACTCTGGTTCCTAAAATTATGGGCTGCCCCATGAGGGACCCAATGCATTGGAAATTAGGGGCAAGATTTATGGTCAAACAAGATGTATGGGGCTCAATGTTTGTTAATAGAGTATCCCTGGAGCTATAGTTACTGTTAGGGTGATGTTCTCATGTTGCCATCCTATTATCCAGGGGTCCCCAACCTTTATTTCTCGTGAGCCACAGTCAAATGTAAAAAGACTTGGGGAGCAACACAAGCACCAAAAGTTCATGGAGGAGCCAAATAAGGGCTGTGATTGGCTATTAGGGGCCTCTATGCACACTATCAGCTTACAGGGGGCTTTATTTGGTAGGAAATCTTGTTTTTATTCAACCAAAACTTGCCCCCAAGTCAGGAATTCCAAAATAACTACCTGGTTTGGGGGCACTGAGAGCAACATCCAAGGGGTTGGGGAGCAACATGTTGCTCACAAGCTACTGGTTGGGCATCACTGCGTATTATCCATACATCAACCAAATGGCATATATTTGGCCATATCTGGATAAAACAGAATGGAAGAGAGAGGAATAGAACATTAATGTAAGGAGCAAACTTGGAAAACTGTGACCCCCTCCCCGTTGCACACTAAACTGATTGTGTCCATAGCCAGCCCAAAGGAGTGCAAATATTCCAAGTGTTCAAGCATGGAGTTGGCAATGAGTCTTGTAGATGAAATTCAAACCTTCATTTGCTCCAATACAGTCATTGGAAACTTTACACCATACAGGAATAAGCTGTTCATAATTCCATTAGAGTTGTTAGAGGAAGGTTTTGATTCCAGTAGGCTACTGTACTGGTGAAGTGGCACCTAAAGAACTAAAATTCTGCAAATATCTGATATTTTACTGTTATGACCAATGTTCAGTCTCCTGTTTTTGTCTTTGTCAAACCATGTATGCTGATAATACCGTACAGCAGTTATAGGTCCCATAGTAAAGACCCTAAACATCAATTTATTTCCAGTTATGTTCCTAGTGAAGAGAATGACTAGAAGAAAAACACAAATGTTGCTGCAGCTTGAGGGAACAAAATATTAATCTCACCTTGTCTTCAAATGTGATAATCAGATCTTATCACCGGCTCTACCTCTTTGGTTTAATTAAAGAAGAGCAATTATCATAGCCGGATTTGTAGAATATTCATGGCTGCCAGTTATTGCTATTCCAACAGTTATCAGATGGCCTCGGGTTTAGAGACTGAGATATTCAGAGGCACAGATGCCAAATACATTGTCATTGGCCGTCTCTGGTTACATGTGTGACCATCAGAGATCCTATAGAGGTCAGCACAGAATCTAAAGGGAAATACTGTTATTAGCACACAAATAAATATACACTTTTAACCAGGGATCTACCAAGTCTATATTTTTTGGTTCTATGAACTACTATGAGCAATAAAAGAGCAAAAGCTTATAGTCTAGAGGTGGTGGGACTGGAATATCCTCTTTGTCATTGTAAAATATATTGCTAACTGTATGTAATTGTATGTAATACTATATATATTCTCTTTCTTCTAGAACTGAAGATGAGCTTCCTACTCTTTGGCGTCACTGCCTTACATCTCATCATACTGGTGATCCTCTTCGTTGCCACACTTGACAATGTAAGTAAAACAAAAACAAAGACAGGGGACAATTGTACGCTGAGTAGAACAAATGTGTTCATTTTCTTCACCCAATGAACACAAATATACTAGTCCTGGTGGGAATGTCCCTTCTAAGCTCTGGCAGTTGTGGAGAGGTTTCCTGTGCATATACACACATATATATATATATAATATAAAACCACTTTAGAGTCCGTGTTTATACAATGTGCAGCTGAGACCGACCCAGCACATTGGCCAGTGTTGCATGCAGTTTTTAAAATGCTGGTTTTGTACATACAGCCTACTAGAAGGGAACATAGCCTGATGGACTGGGTCAAGAGCATGATATTGACTGGACTAAAGGGGACATACCCTCAAACATGAAGCAATAAAATGCCCTCCAGCATGTTGCACCCTATGTGCTGAATCTGTGCCTGTTGGTTTAAATTGGTTATGTATCTCTTGTGGGGATAACTAGCTGCTTCTTGATTAATTTTATTTGGAAGCTTGTAGGATTTGATCAGTTTTACCATTCATTACCCTTAATGGAATAAGGATAGAAACTATAGTACTGAAATAACCCACTTAATAACATTCTCATTCATCCAAGTCATGATACACAGTATCTAGTAGAATTAAGTCTCGAACAACTGGACTTTTCTGAGTTTTTCTTGAAAACCTTTCACCACTCATCCGAGTGGCTTCTTCAGTTCAAATGACTGGTAGGGAATTCCCCGGTATTTAAACTCTTGATGGTAGTACAGTCACAGACATCCAATCACAATGGTTCCATTGAACTTGTTCAATTAGGGGTTGGCTGAAACTGACAGGTGTAAGAAGGTATGATACAATCACAATGGTTCCATGAATCTCATTGATGCAGGTGTTAACCCTTCAAAGAACATGAAGTGTGAAAAGTTGCGAAACCGCCGGGGTAAGGATGTCAAAGCAGCATTGTATGTTGATGAGAAGCGGTGTCTAAACAGAGGAGGGGGCCTGTGACACCACTTGTCATCAACATGAAATGTGAAACGTTTTCAAGAAAAACTCAGAAAAGTCCAGTTATTTAGACTTAATTCTACTAGATACTGCTTCTTGACTAATTTTATTTGGAAGCTTGTAGGATTTGACCAGTTTCACCTTTCATTACCCTTAATGGAATAAGGATAGAAACTGAAGTACTGAAATAACCTTCTTAATAACCCTCTCATCTTTGTGCTGTCTAGTCCTGGTGGGTATTCTCTGAAGAGGAGACTGTGAACCTCTGGTACGACTGCCTTCTAGACAACAACACGGGAGTCTGGTTGTGTTCTTCTGTATCTACTAATGGTAAGGCATCACTATAACTAGGAATATTAAAGCTCCTGCCCTCCATTTTCTACTCCCACCCACCCAGTAGGCAAAGTCTGAGGTTCTACACCTGCAAATTAGATATGGTTGGTAACAAACTGAAAATAATAATAATTGTAGTCAACATAATCAGGTATGGCACTGGTCATGTGTAGGTCAAAAAAAATAAAAAGTCATCCCGCACTCTGACCAGTCCACTCCCAACCCGGCGAGCTGTGATTATTTATATACCCACACCCAACCCACTGACATCAGCGGAAGGGGTGGGGCATGTGTGAGCATATAAATAAGCATCCAACAGACAGCTGGAGGAGAACTAGCAGTATGTTGATGTCATGGGTGGGGAGGGTGGTGGTCAGAATTCTACCTGCATCCCGCTAATCCACAGGTTTCAGGCTTGCCTGAACATCACTAGTTAGAATATATGAAAGAATATGTAGTAATATACACAGATTTATAAACAGGTTTTAATACAGTCCCACATTAATGCAGTGTTTCTGCAGACTGTGTGAAGTCATTTGCTTTTGTATGCAGGGTGTCTTAGAGAGAACGTCTACACTTGTCCTTTAAAGGGGAACTCCTCCCCTGCTAGGATTTTAAATGATGCAGAAAGAGAAGAACTGTTCTGGATTTCAGCATATAAAAATAATATAATAATATAACAGATTACAGTGATAAGTATTTAGGGGTTTCTGTGTTGTGTTTAACAAATTTGGTTCGGAAGCTGGAGTTTCCCTTTAAATATTATTGTTCTACAACAGTGCTATTAGAACAGAAACATTATAATGAAAATATGTTAAAAATAAAAGTATAATAATGTTGTTCAATTACTGAAACATATATATATACAAAGTACGTAACCCATAGTCTTTGGAGAACATTTGTCGAACATTATGAAGGCAAAAGAGAGAATCATATCCAGGCTGCTGATATGCCTGGAGGCTTTAAAAAAGGTTAGAATGAGAGTAAAATTTACATTTATGACCAGTACTCCTAATTCAACCCTGGAATTATGTCTATTAAGGCTTTCATTCATGGGTATGCTGTACAGTACAGCGTGAAGTAATGATAGGTCTGATTTAGACTTCCCACTAGATACTGTATATCATGCCCTGAACTGAAACCTTCTGAGACACATCATTCAAACCCAGGTCTCCTTGAAACATAGGCTGCTGCCTTAACCATACTCTCAGTTATCCTGTAATGGGGCAGAAGCTAACATAAGCCTGTTTCTCCTAAGAGGGGGAACAATCAGGTTCATGAATGTTGCTTCCACTATAGTGTATATATCTAATTATCTAATAATCTAATTAGATTTTTAATGGGGTGCTTTCTCATCTGAGCACCTTCCCTTGATGTGGTAGACATGTCCCTCAACCTCTTTTCTTCCCATCATCAACCAATGAACTGCTCTCTGCGGGCAATATCTTGATTCTGGTGGTTACACCAAGAAAATAATTCTGTTACCTATAATAATAATAAGAATATTATATAATAATTCTGTAGATCAAGTAATTAAAGCACCGCTCTGAGCATGAGAGGTGAACCTCTTGGATCACAAAGAGAAAACTGTGTCACTGCTTTTGCCTGAAATTCCACTTTCTTTCCTTAGAATGGTTCCATGCGGTCCAGGCGCTCATGGTACTGGCAGTCTTGTTCTCCAGCTTTTCCTTCATGCTGTTCATGTGCCAGCTCTACACCATGGAACGCGGAGGACTATTTTATGCCACTGGTGTTTTCCAGATCCTTGCAAGTAAGTAGCATCTGAATTTTGAACTAAAATTACCAATTTTAGATTAGACTTCACTTGGAGTGAGTGTTGCCTAAGTTCAGCAGGGCTGTATTCATGAGGGCAGGGGCTAGGGTTGCTACCTACCAGCGTAGTCTGTAAAATACCAGCCAGGGCTGGGGCCAGTATTACAAATTTATCGGCAATGTAGTTGCCATTAAAATTGTAATAACTTATATTCCTCCTTGGCCGATCTCTGATCCGCCCCTGTCCCACCTCCTATCCACTCTCCCACCTCCCTTTCTAACCTGCCCTGCTCCCTATTTCCCCTTGAATATGGCCCACCAATGTCATGCCCCGCCCCCACTTTACATGACAACCCCGCCCCAACGTCAGGGATG